>NC_142340.1:332500-642500 GCF_054954075.1 Amborella trichopoda
CTCCACTATCATACACCACCTCGTACCCGGGCTTTGATTGTGTGTGTGGTGTTTAGCTACATTTCTGGTTGATTTTAGAATGTGTTCTTCTTTCCCCTCTTTGCTTTTAAATTTTTCTTCGTGTACCCATTGTTTATATGTGCATCCCCATGTAATAAAAGCGGTGCATATAATAGAATATACTATATATAGGTTTTCTTGACATTGGATATTGGATTCTTCATTATAACATCTAAATCCCTTTCAAAGGCACAAAACTCATCATCGCTGACACTTTTGTTAATTTCTCACCATATTTAAGAATCTGACTTGAGCCCCAACTCAAGGTTCGAACCTAAGTCCACCTGGTTAGACTTGGGTCCAATTCAGATCGGAGAAATTTTAACAATAATTATTTTAGAATTTTTTCTAAAGAAAAAACAAAGTGAGACATTTTTTAGGTTTTTCGTTCTCGAATCATCTGAGTCCCTACCTCGCCCAACACGAGTGACCAGCGATTTTTCTAACATTGATTAATATATATAAAACATGCTAATGGAAACAACGGATAAAGTTTATCCCATACTTCCATTTGTATTTTTCATCTTATCCCAACAAGCTACAGCTACAGCACAAAAGCATCCTTATTCGCAGTCCATAGGACCAGAAGAAGATCTATATATGCAACTCTTGTCCTGGTTTATTTGCAAGGCAATTGCTAATGTTATAGTCAAGTGAAAACAGCTTCAAAATTGTAAATTCCGGGGAAGTTGCTCATGCCCAAGTGCTACAATGGAGATTAGAATGTGTTCATACTGAGGAAGAGATTCCATGGAGGTTAGGAAGAGATTTCATATGGAGAATTTCTTCTAAATATGGATTTATCGCGACATAATTTACAATTCATTTGTTTAATATGGGCCGATGACGTTTTCAAATGTCAACCAAAAATAAACAGTAATAATAATGATGATAATGACAATGACAACGATAGGGGAGGAAATCAATAAATTGTGTTGGGCAATCCATTCATGCAACACATTCTATGGTATAGATTTAGACCGGGGAAGCCCAATGTGAAAAAAAATTATATGGAGGTCAAAATCAGCCATAGTTAACATGAGATCGAGGGGATGCGAATGTGTTAGTGACTGCATAAAAGTCTAAAAAAAAAAAAAAACCTTGTAGTGAAGCATAATGTCTTTTTAACTATCTAATTTTACATCTGATGAAGCATAATGTCTTTTTAACTATCTAATTTTACATCTGATGGGTAGGAATGATCGGTAATATACAATCCACGATTACCACTCTAATCCATAAGCACACTTAATCGTGCCTTGGGTTTCAAAATTGTTAGATATACGACTTCATTTTTTAATGACTCGCACCACCATAAGGGTCTATTGAACAAACTGTGTTTGTTTTGTGGGACCACAACTTTAGCACTCCTCATATCTCTTACATGCGAAGTGCAACTTTGTTATAGAAGACACTGATTCCTTCCAAAACAACATGAAATTACGCTAATTTTGAGCGCATGCGGAGAAGAGGCTGCTTTGGTAGTTGTCTTTTTCATCGTGAAATAATTGTGTCTTCTTTGTACAAAAAATTAATAATCATATTGTATATATTTCATTAGAAAGAAAACAAAAGAAAATATTTACATATGGTGCCAGCCACACATAAAACATACATGACTGATTTTCTCAGTTCGTTGATCTAAATGGGCAGTTGGGATCGATTTAGTCATAATGTCATGGCTAGCACTGTTTCATTTTTAATTCTTTTTGCATGCTATCTGATATGAAATTCGGGGAGAATCTACTTCTTATAGGACGAGTAGAATTAATAAAAAAATACTTCTAATAAAAATGATGGCCAAAATATACCCATAAATACTACGGGTACGTTGGTGATTTTCTGAACAAATATTTTTTTAATTATTATTATTATGTGTGCTTCTATGAGAAGCAAAGTAGGTACACCCTAAATTTCATGTCAAAAAAAAAAAAAATCATATATATATATATATATATATATATATATATATATATATATATATATATATATATATATATATATATATATATATATATATATATATATATATATACTCTAAGTTATTCAATCAAAAGAAAAGTCTCCTCTCTCTCATCACGCCCTTATATTCAATCTATGCCCTCTATATTCAATCTACAAAACATAGGGTTAAAGAAATTCCTTTAGAACCTTGGTCTAACACCATTTTTTTTATTTACTTAAATAGATGACACATAATGTATTTTCTGTCTCCTCAAAAACGAAACAATTTCTACAAGTTTTGTTCAACAATTTCTCCATTCTTGATGACTAAGAGGATGTCCGAAATGGAGGTGTAACAACCCCAAAACAGATGAAATAATCCCATCGCTTTTGGGCAGACCAAATGTTCTCCCAAAATAAAATTCATTAGATTCAAAATATAAAGTTGGGCGTGTGAGTTTATGTTTTATGTCTATATGTTTCCACAACAATATAAAATGGCACCCATGTTAGCACATTAAATTAGGAAAAGCGCTTATTTTGGTGAGTTGAGACAATTACGAGAGGGACCCTTTTTCTTTTTCCTTTTTTTGGGACAAATTGAGGGGGACCATTTTTCTCTATCCAGGTTAAAGAAAGTGTACCTTAATGGCTCTTTTTACCCCTGCCCTTGTCTGTCCAACTAAGAAAACTGGACCAAAGCAAAATTTACATACTGACTATCCTTTTCCTTTTATCAAGATATGGTGGGATCAGACCCTTGTTTCATTTAAACATGAACTGCATGTATACTACACTAGGGAGTAACTTATCTAAGCCAATGGGCTTATAAAGATAATATAATATATTTCATATTAAAAGTTGACCTCCTAAGTACATAAGAGTGTTTTTGGCTGAGTTTTTACCCATGTTTGATTTAAAAAAAATAATTAAAATAATAATAATTTTGAGTTCCCTAAAGTCTAGATCCTCAGTTCATCAAGGGGACATCATGCATCCACTGAAAATGCTGGATTCATTTCCTCAATTCTTTGTGTAAAACTGTAATTTTTTTTTTTTTTTTTCACCTAGATGAGATCTATATGTATTCAATATTTGAGATCCAACAAACCCTACTCACAAGTTGTACAAGGGAAAAGTTTGTTTAATATTGCAACCTTTATTTGTAAAAGTAAGATTACTGTAATTTGTAACATCCAATTTCTATGCACAATGCAGATTTGATTCTATTTTGAGAACCGTGTCACTTTTTTATATTGTCTTGAAAGATATGTTAAATTTACATTATCTACCTAAAATAGAAATTGTACACTATCACAACTTTATTTTTACAAATAAGATTGTCACCTTACTGACCGTCTACGTTAATAAACTAAAGATATAGAACGTGTATAGAATAATCAAAGTGGAATCATACCTTTCATTAACTCTTCGAGTAAAAGAGATACTTTGGGGCTTTTTTCTATTTGAAGTTTTTGGATACAACTAAGACTGCTAGATGATTAATTTAAAAAAATAAATAAATGAGTTTTAAATTCTTCAATACTTACATCTTAGCCCCCAAAAATTAGACATTCCTTTTTCAATCTCGAGACGAAAAAAAGTTATTTTTCGAAGCATATAAAACATGCGATTTGATTATTATTATTTTTCCTTGTTGGGGTTAGGCACCACACTCAAGAGGTTGCATCCCCAAATTCCGAGTCCTAAAAATATTTTTAAATTGAGATTTATTGAAGAGATCACACTCAAGAGGTTGCATCCCCAAATTTCGAGTCCTAAAAATATTTCTAAAGAGATCGAATCCACAATAAGGTATCAATGGGTGATGCCAGCATGAATGAAAATAACAACATGGTGACTACGGTGTGGGGGTGCTACCACCACTGCCTATCGCCCTTTCCCAATCTTGGAAGTATGTTGAAAAGTCGGTTGTCTCCTTCCCCTCTAAGGGCGGATTGAGGCTTAAACCTCATTCAATTGCGCCTAAAGGACAAAATTTGTATATAAATTGAGGGAGTTGGTGTGGTCAGGAGATTTCAGGTCCTCTTGGAACAAATTGTACACATGGTCCTGCGATTAAAACGTGTCAAGGGAATTTGCTCTGAAATATCAACTTTCTTCTAGATGGCATTCGATTTGGAACTCGAGAAATGCTCGAAATCGACTTGCATTACAAGATAGACATCGGCCCGTCCATTCAGATGTAGGGCCTTGAAAGTTCAAATTTAATGGGGCACCGTTTATAAGATTCAAAGATGGCCGTCCATTCAGATGAAGGGTTTTGAAAGTTCAAAGTTAATTGACATTGCTCATAAGATTAATCAAAGATTATTTGAAACTTTTCCGGTGATAAAGGTCTCAAATAAATGCTTCTCCTGTGGATTCAAGCCTACAATATGGTACTTCGGGAACCACTACACCCCTGCTTCACTGTAAGCAAACCAAAGAGGAAATGATATATTGGGAAATGATATCTTAGAAGCAACAAGATTAGCTTCGCTTTGGGGCGATGACTTCTTTTTCATTAGAAAACGAAATCAAAAGCGAAAAGTATTAGGAAAACAATGCATAAAACATCATCCACTTTTAATATGGATACAAACGGTGGTCCCTCCAAAAAAACAAAAAGTTAGAACCAATTGTCAAAACCTTTTCTTCATAATTTCATTTTCAGTTTTCAAAACTTATTTTATACATATTTACGATCTTCATGTTAGAGATTATACATTTCTTAAAAATTAGATCCAAAATCTATCTCAAAAAAAATTTATTTTTAAGTGGGACTTATGAGTCCTAAGACTCCTACGAGCCGTGTCCAGAATATATATGTATGGTTAAGAAGGAAAGGAAATGCCTCGGATACCCCACCATTGTTTGTCTACATGGGAGAATATGCTTAAACAACCATGAAAAGAAGCCCATTTGTGCTTTTTTTCTTTATAATTTACTTTCATTGATGTGAAACTTTACTTTGATCGATGGGAAATCTTTGTATTGGGTCTACATGTTTGTAATTTACTTTTATTGGGCGGACACTATTTGTACTGTTAAACTATAATTAATCTATCATATTGTTATTGGGTCATTCACAGGTGTGATTTCTATAAGGTTGCAACCTTAAACAATTCAATTATGACGTGCTTCCAAATTTTACCACAACATGTAATTTTGGTGTAAAAAATTCTTAGGATTATCTCAAAATCTATTTTCATAGTTAGTTATAAATTTTGAACTCTAAACATAGTTAAAATCAAGTAGATCTATAAAAAATCTTGAAAATAGACAAACTAGATATTGTATTGCAAGATGCACTATTTTTGGTACTCAAAATCTTTTTTTTTTTTTTTCCACATTCATTCATCTCGATGTTGAGGTGACCGATTGAGGGTTTTTCAACATTAAAACAACCTTTTTCTATGGATTTTTGAGGTACATTTTAAAGTTGCAACTTTATTTAAACTTTTCCCTTATTTATATGAGTTTGTAGATATTGGGTTTTGATTGGACAGTTTGAAACGAGTAGACAACAATATTGGATATTAATCATCAATATTACCCAAGCGTAATTATTCATTCTTCTTTATCAAGGATGATACCCTCCAATAAAATTAAAGGTCGCCATATTTTTTCTCAATGCTTCTATCCACGTCTTTTTGTAACCTTTCCCTTACCCCACTCGAACCAAATTGCACCTCCCAACCTGAATTGTATTAAGTATGATTTCGTTTATCCTATCATCTATTGAAGTTGGCCTTATATTATCTGTATGTATTCATTCTGAATCATATCAATTCTTGTCTTGCGTCTCATCTATCTCAACATTCTCTTCTCAGCTAAACTCATACTATATTTTAGCACATTAATTATAATCAAATAAATATAATTGGTATTAATATATGAGATTGTTATGTGTTGGTTTCCGGTCATCCAATCTTAATCAAATAATTATAGTTTTTAAAAATGGCACTTATAAATTGTATACTTGTAGATACGATAGAAAGAACAATGTAGTATATGGTATATGTTTAGAGAGAGAGAGAGAGAGAGAGAGGGGTAGGGCATGGGTGGGGTTATAAGCATGAGAGCGTGAAAGGGAGAGGGTAATTAGGTAGACAAGGGTGGGTGAGTTGAGTCAACATGAAGAGCCGTCCAAGAGAAGGGAGACTGAAACCCACGGTACACGTGTCAATAGCGACTGCTCTTTTTAAGTGACCCAGCTTTGAATTATGGCGTAAGTGACTTTGCTCTCCCTCTTTTACTAACCCCCACCTTGAATTATGGCGCAAGAGAGAGAGAGAGAGCTTCTCTCTCTGAAAACATAAAAGGAAGAGGAATCCAGCACAGCAGCGCTCCAAAACTTACTTGATAAGATCGTAGAGAAAGAAAAAGAGGAGGCGCATGAGCCCACCCACACCCGCTGCTGCACAGCAACTAAAATCCAAACCCCCCCATTTTCTCTCTTTCTCTCTCTCTCTCTCTCTCTCTCTCTCTGTGATTCTGCTCAGGCAACCACACAAATGCTGCTAAAAAACGTGATCCACAAAGCGAAGGAGCTATTAAGCCTCGACAACCTCAGGCATGTCTTCCTTGGAGGCTATCAAAGGCTCAGAGCCACAACCCCAAACCCCTCCTCTTTCTTTTCTTGTGCCTGCACCCGCTCAACTTCCTCCAAAATTCATCACAGTTTCAGAGAGACCACCATGCTCTGGGACCCCCAAACCCAACACCAACACCTACACCAACACCTCACCAAACCCACTGCTCCTGTCGTCGTCCTCTCCAGAGAAGACAGAAACAGGGTACCAGAGAGAAGGAGGGGTGAAGACAGAAACAGGGTACCAGAGAGAAGGTGGGGTGAAGACAGAAACATGGTAGTAGAGAGTAGGAGGGGTGAAGAGAGAGAAAGGAGTTGGGAGGAGAGGATGCAGACTCGTGAGAAGGTGGCGCAGAAGCTGAGGGAGCTCGAGATGTTGGAGCGTGGGAACGTGGAGCACGTGTTGGACATCGAGGAAACCCTGCATTACTACTCCCGCCTCACCTGCCCCTTCTACGTCGACATTTTCAACAAGTTCTTCTTGGACATGTACCCTGATTCCCTCATCTCTCATCAAAACGATCTCCCAATCCCACAAAACCAGAAGAAAACACTCTCCTCACACACTCTCAAACCTTCACCTTACTAGATTTCTTTCTCTCTCCTCCTCCTTTCTTTGTGTTTCCCTCCTCTTCCTTCTTCACAGTTTGTGTTTGTGTTTGAGAGAGACAGATTGTCCTTGTTCATTTTCTTGCTCTTGCATTTCTCGTGTAAGAATTGGAGAGAGAAAATGTGTCACTGTTCAGTTTGTTGATATGGGGGATTCACTTAGAGAGAGAAAGCCCTTGCTCACTTGTTAATGTCGGAGTTCACTTGTAGAGAGAGAGAGAGTCCTTGTTAATTTGCTAGAGTGAGAGTGAGTCCTTGTTAATGGATTAGAGAGAGTCAGAGAGTCCTTGTTCATTTGGTAGTGTTGGATTTCAGTTGCAGAGGGCTGGAGTCCATTAAGCAGGTATTGACTTTGTGGAAGCAAAAATTAAAGGGCGGGCAGGCGGGCGGGCAGGCGGGCGGGCCGGCGGGCGGGCGGGCAGGCGGGCGGGCGGGCAGGTTCGGGCGTTATAAGGTTGAATGGGGATGGTGGGAAATGGCGCCCGCTCTTATCTTCTTTTTTCTTTTTCAATTATTCGACATAAATGTAATAATAAAATATTATTCTCCACTACCCCTTTTTTAAACAGCTTTTATATTTGGTCCTCCAATGGCGGGTAAGTGTTCTTACGTGGCATTCCCATCTCTTTTGATGACACGTTCCCTTTGTTTGTGGTTACGGGCCTAAGCTTGGATTTTTCTTTTAAACATATACACGTTGGAAAATGATGTTTAGATAAAAAAAAAAACATTATCCAATCGAACGTCTCATCGGTCCGATTATCGATCGGTTCTTTGATCAGTAAATAAAAATTATATCCAGTTTTAAAGTAAAAATTAACGTATAGTTCGAAACCAATCAAAACTAGTGTTTGCTCAATATTGACCGGTTGAACCAATCAATGTTTAACCAACTAAACAAAGTTGGGAAACCATTTCAATATATTTAATCCTTTTAAATACGTTTATTATTAAACACGAGTTTTAACGCTAAAAGATCCTCTAATTGATAATCAAACCCTCGAGATTTATGGATATGAACAAGTACATCATTTAGGCACTTTATTTTCAAGATTTTCAAATGTTTATAGATTTGTCGTACTTGCTCTAAATTTTATTTTGAGATTGTATACGAATAGACCATTTACCTTTTATACAAAGTGGTTACAATTCCTTATTAATCATTTGTTGTGAAATTTTATAGTTTGGATATGTCACAAAGTTTGAGAAAATTTCTTTCGAAGTTTGAGTTGTGTCATTGGAATAATTGCAGCCATCCAACTTTTTCATTTGAAAAAATTTCGTAACTTTTTCATTTCAAAAAATTTCGTAAATATCCATTATATTTCTCATTATTATGAAAATACCTGAAACTTTTCATTACTACCAAGGTCCATTTTTCAACTTCGTAATACTTTTTTTTTAAAGATGAAATTACCTATTTTTCGATTTTTGAAAACCGAATTTATTTTAAATTCCCATTTTCGACTTTCGATTTTTGGAAACCGAATTTTTTATTTTTTTAATTTTCGATTTTTAAAAATCGAACTTTATTGCTTGTAACTCACACGTTAAAAGAAATAATAATACTAAAAATAAGGTATATATATAATACGATACCTACTTTTATCACTATTATTCAAATATTGGTAAAAGCATATGATTTTCTTAAAGAGGTTTTGGTGTTAAATCTTGCTCATTCCATGATGGTTTTTTTTTGTATTTTAATAAAATAAAAAATATTCATTTTTTATTGAAAATTTTTAAATTGCGTATGGACGGACTTGAACCCTTGATGTGGAAGTGTAGAAGTATGGATGATAACCGAAAAGCCACACCAATTCTATGACGGAGCTTCTTTTTTAGCTTTTTAATAAAATAAAAAACACATTTACTTTTTAATAACATAAAAAAACATCTATTTTTTATTGAAAAAAATAGATTGCGTACAGAGGGACTTGAACCCTTGATGTGAAAGTGCATAAGCATACATGATAACCAAAAAGCCATACCTATTCCATGATGGAGTTTCTTTTGGCTTTTTAATAAAATAAAAAACAGCTATTTTTTATTTTAAAAAATTAGATTGGGTATGGGGGAACTCGAACGCCAATTCAACCTCAAGGTTAAATACTTGAACATACATAATATTGATATTTAAAAATTTTGGTTTTTGAAATTCAGTTTTTCATGGACTGAAATTCAAAAAAAATTATTTTTTTGAAAAACTGAAAATTTAAAAAGTTCATTTTTTCAAAAGCCGAAAATGGATAGTTTCATCTTTTCAAAAAACTGTTATGAAGTTGAAAAAATAGATCTAATAGCGGAAAGTTTCGGTTATTTTCGTAATAATGAAAGTATAACATATATTTACGTAATTGTCCCTTCCCATTTTATAATTAAGGGTAATTATAGCAAATATAGTTTAATTTATGCTTAATTGGGAAAAAAATCTCAAACTTTCGTAAACCTCGTCTACACAATTCTTTTTTTTTTTTTTCTTTTTTTTTTTTTTTTGAATTTTTTTGGATGAAATAATCTTCACGGTAGTTGTATTACTGTGAAGAACATTACAATATTTTAAATATCATAATATCTAGTGTATTTTATACAGTACTTTAAATACTGTAATACTTAGGCATTTTTATACAGTAGTTTAAAGAGCATAAGCTCTCCAAGCCACCATGAATCTCTTTTTCTCCAACCCTCAGCCCTTTTAGCAGTACCAAATTGAGTTTGGAGATGGGGAGGTTCAGAGGTACAGGGATGACGATTGTGATACCAAAGTGAGGTTTTTCAATCTCTAAGATCCATTGGCATCAAAAGAAGTTTGGGGCAAGGGAGCTTCCTACAAAGAGAGAGAATGGAGGCAATGGTTCTGATACCAAACCTTAGAGAGAAAGGGCGGTTAATAGGATGGCTGCTGAGGATTGTGATACCATAAAAGTGCTTACGAAATTACCGCGTTTAAACTACCGTATAAAAATGTTTATTATGGTAGTTTTTTACAGTAATATGGTTATCGTGAAGATTATTTTCGTTCAAAAATTTTCGAAAATGAGAAAAAATAAAATGTAGACGAAATTCACGAAAGTTTGAATTTTTTTTCAATTAAATTTAAATTAAGATATATTTAGGATATAAACGAAATTTTAAGTTAGGAAGTGCGCGTCATTTAACGCCAGAACCTTAAATTAATCACCTCTTCCATATAAATGTGTGTCTATGACTGTAAATAATTTCACAGCGCAATGTGGACGATGATTGGGTGGAATAAAGCACGAACATTTTTATCTTACTTTAATGCGTACATTATCATTTTGTCTTCAATGGCCAAGCTTTAATCATTCGAAAGTGCCCTCCTAAGCTGTTATCCATATATTTGAGCATGCATATTATTATATTTATCTCTCTAAAACTAAGGACTTCAAATTCCAGTCAAAATTTAAACATCTCCGTAGTCAAAAGTTATCTCCTGTATCCGCTTTACTGTCTAATAATAATTAGCTAACCCTACCATTCTCTTAGCCGTCTTATGTTAATAAAAGTTTAAATAAGGTTGCAACCTTAAAATGTAGAATTAAGGTGTGTCTCACACATTCATTAGAAAAGGTTTTTATTTTTGGAATCGAGATATATGAATATAAAATGATAAAAGATTTGGAGTCTAAACAATAGGTCATCTTACAACACATTATCTAGACGTCCGTTTTCAAGATTTTCATGTATTTGTAGATCTACTTGATTTGAATTATTTTTTGAATTTGAAATGTTATAGTTAGATATAAAAAAGGATTCTTAAGTGATCATTACACCAAAATTTCATGTTAGGGTAAAATTTGGAGGTGCGTCATAATTTGATTGTTTAGAGTTGCAACTTTATGCAAACCATGCGTAAACATAAAAGAAAAAGTTTATACAAGATTGCAACCTTAAAATGTAGAATTAAAGATGCACCTCAAAAATCCATCGGAAAATGTTCTTTTAATGTTGAAAAACCATCTAATTGATCATCTCGATATCGAGATGTATGAATATGAAAAAAAAAAGGTTTTGAGTGTTATAAATAATGCATCTTACAACACATTATTTAGACCGTCTATTTTCAAGATTTTCATATGTTTATAGATCTACTTGATTTTAACTATTTTTTTTAGTTTAAATTTTTATAATTAGAAGTAAAAATAAATTTTAAGGTAATCCAAATAATTTTTTACATCAAAATTACATGTTGTGATGAAATTTGGAGGTGCACCTTAATTGAAATGTTTAAGGTTGCAAGTTATAGAAACCACACCTGAACTTAAAAGCATGCAACTCAAGTTATTTCTTTGCCAAAATTCTTTTAATATTTTTAAGAAATAGCAAACAACATAATATTTTATATAATAAAACACCTTCGAACGATTATGTTCATTAGTGAAAAATTAGTATTACTTAACCAAAAAAAAATAGCTTTTATTCTTAGACTCGTCTTTCTTTCAAAAATTTGACGGGATATGTCCAGGCAGGATAACCACATAAAAGGATACTCTACAGTAACACGGCATTAAGCTGCCTTTTTTTAAAACTTAAAATTTATTAACTTTGGGCACACGCTTTCCTTTCTTTTCTCATCTTCTTCTTTATTTTATTTTATTTTATTTATTTATTTATTTATTTATTATGAACGCATATAACAAGCTGCCATGGGAGCAATATATACATCAACTCCCTTAAGCAAAAGAACAATTATTTATAAGAAAAAAAATTTGTAAGTTCTTCAACAATAGGATATTGCCCTCCATGGAGGCAAAAAATAGGACTGCTCCTATTCAATTTTGGGACAATATTTTTAAAAATACATAGAGTTGGCAATGTGATTTTCTTTTTCTTTCGTTTTTGCGAGATCGGTCGCTAGGTTTAAAAAGGTTAAATAACCAAAATTTGGGGTAATACGTATAGCTAGCTTTTACTCGATGAAGCAAATGGCCAGTATGATTTGTTTTTTTGTTTTTTTTTTTTTTTTTTTTACAAATAACCTTGTGCACACGTGTTTTAGTCAACTGTAAGGCTGGCAATGGACCGGGCCAAGCTCATAAATTTATTCAAAAGAGAAAAAGGGTCGATAGTAGCAAGGCCGGGCTAGCCCTGGCCCAATACCTAATCTTTCAAGGCTGGGCCAGGCCACCTGGCCCATTGCCAGCCTTAGTGGCATGCATGAGTACTTGTCTGCCAGAATGGGTGCATCTAGTTGGGTTGTTAGTTAGTAAAGAAAGACAACAATGCTAACATCCAAAAAAGCAATTGAATTGCATGTTACCCTTCAAAGAAAAGCGAAACTTGGACATTAGCCAAGTAGAGAACTTGTTTAGGCACCTAGGGACACAGTAGCTTGACCCAATTTGCTGTGTTCGACAAAATACAGGTAAAGCTCAAGAGCAAACTGACTCTCTGTTTTTTCTATTTTTGTTTTTTTATTATTTTTTTTTGGGTTGGATTGGGTTAGGTTGGGGTGGGGGTTGCAGTGTACTTCCCTTATTTTTAGTAGGAATTGAGCTTAGGACGTTGCGTTGCAAATCATTGAAACACCAACCAATTAAGCCCTGACTCTTGCAACTTAAAACCTTTAAAAAATGGAGTACCAATCCATAAAAGCATGCCTTCTTAAACATAAGTACCAACCAATGATAACTTGATTGGATTCTACCTTTGGGTACAAAGGGAATAAGTACCCCGAAGTGTCAGATGTGAAATCAATGAACGGAAATTTTTTTTAGATGGGTAATTTTTACAATTTTATTGTATACTTTATTTTTATATTTCTATGAGTAAGTTATTCAGAGTAAAGATAAAATGGTTTATTTTTTTGTATAATTCATGAGAATGGAGAGATTGTGGAAGATACCATGCATCAAATTAGAGGGTGGACAAAATAGAAATATGCTTCTGGAGTGTAATCGTCACATACAATGACATTAAAGGGAAAATTCTATAGGATGCCTGGAAAGAGTAAGCATACTTTACGGGACGAAATGTTGGAAAGTAAAAAAATAACAATATTCATACAATAAGTGTAGTTGAGATGAGGATGTTGAGCTGAATGACAAAACAAAAAAATATAGAATTCAAAATGAATATATTAGAAGAAACTTAGGGATGGCACCAATTTTATAAGACAAAGAAAAATAGATTTACGTTGTTTGGCAACGTGTAGCATCAACCTAGAGCAACACCAATTAGGAGAGGTGATTTGATTCAAGTGGACTCTTAAAAGGTAAAGAGAAGGCCCAAAACGACATGAATGAAAATAGTAATAAGAGATATGACAACCTATAGCGTGACTGAGTGTACGGCCTTTAATAGAGCAAAATAGTACAATATGATTCGTGTAATAAACCCCAAATAGTTAGGATAAGGCTCAGATGATAATGATGATGACAATGACGGTGACAATATGATTTTATTTTAAAAATTGAAATTTCATAATAAGCTTTTTCATGCTTACAAATTCCCAAAACTAGATATACTTAAATTTAAAAAAACAAGAGAAATTTTCTATTACCTATTTTTGCCGAAAAGTCAACATAATTTTCGTTAAGAATTTAAGAATTCATGATTATATATATATATAGGAAAAGTCTTTCCAATTACTATAGGCGAAAATGAATAGTGATTTCTCCTACTCTCATCACCGTCCAAATTTTATCGCACGGTTACGATTGTCTGGTAGTGTTTTATTTTTTATTTTTTTTTTACAAATCGAAATGACCTTAAATTTGGAAGGAACATGAATCTTACTAAGGTGCATCTAATAAATTCTAAAAAAAATTATCCTTAAAAAATAAATTGACCAAAATACCCCCGAAATTTTCGAGGGTATTTTGGTCAATTATTTCATATAAATATTTTTTTTATATAGTTTTTAAAGATTACCCTATTTTTGATGAATATACAATCCAAATTTCAGGTCATTCCGATTTGTAGAAAAAAAATGAAAAATGAAACACTACAAGATAATCGTGACCACGCGAAGAACTTTGGGCGGCGATGGGGGTAGGCGAAATTACTGTTTATTTTTTTCTATAGGCTATATATATATATATATATATATATATATATATATATATATATATATATATATATATATATATATAAACCACTACGCAACGCCTATTGGCAAAAATAAATAGTAATTTCGCCTACCCTCATCACTGTCCAAAGTTCATCGCAAGGTCACAATTGTCAGGTAGTGTTGCATTTTTCATTTTTTTTTCTACAAATCATAATGATCTGAAATTTAGAGCATGTGTTCATAAAAATAGGCGAATCTACGAAATATATAAAAAAAAATATTTTACATGAAATAAATTTATCAAAGTACCCTTAAAAAGTTTCAGGGGTATTTTGATCAATTTTTTCAAAAAGTATTATTTTTTAATATTTTTATTAGGTGCGTCTCACTAAGATATACATGCGCTCCAAATTTTAGATCATTCTAATTTGTAGAAAAAAATAAAAAATAAAACACTACCAGACAATCGTGACCGTGCGATGAACTTTGGACTGTGATGAGGATAGGCGAAATCACTGTTTATTTTCGCCTATAGGCATTGGGAAGACTTTTCCTATATATATATATATATATTGAAATTTTTAAAAATATGTTAATTAAAAGCTAAGAAATTAATATTTGGAAAAAAGGGTAGGCACAGACCCATAACACACTTTAAGAAGTACAAGTTGGTTCTAGTGGAAGTCTTAAAAACGGCAAGGGATAGGCCCAAACGTATATAGTTGGAACTTCAAAGTAGTGATAAAAGATACGGGAACTTATGATCTCACTGAGAGCATGGCCGTTGATAGAGCAAAATGGTAAACCATGATTCATGTAGCTGACTCCAACTAGTTGGAAAAAGATTCTGATAATGATGATCACGACGATGAAATTAATATTTGAAAAAATTATTTTTTTTTAAAATCATAATTATAGAGGTATACTAGAAGTCACAATTGCTTGTGACTATTAAATGTCAAATTGGACAATTTGATATGCATCGCAAAATTTGATAAATCTATTTTGAACTTTGGGTCTAGTCAATTACACTCTTACAACTACATGATTTGAAATGTGACGGACACGAATAATTGTGAACTCCATGTACGAAAAGTAAGTGATCTCTTTGTATACTTTTCCACAAAGAAAAACTATTATGACCTACCTCTTTTGTTTAAGCACCATCTAACTTGTTTATTTTATTTTTTAATTATAATTAGATAAAAATGTGGGGTAGTAAGAAATTGCCTAGAAACTAAGTGGTCATGATAGCCGGGTGTGCATATTATGACTTTTTAAGTTCCATTCCTGCTACAAGAGACCTTTATCCTTGCTTAACAACCGGAAAAAAAATGGGGCCGTTAGAGGTTTGGCCCTTGAAGGATTCCATTCGAAAGATTGAAGGAGGATTTGACATTGGGATCTCCTATTTTCTTTGGCCTCCACTAGTATTGGGGCACAGCCATGGGGAAGACTGCATTACCCTCCTTGGGGAAGCCATAAATCAAATTGTCTGAGAACCTAAGGGATCCCCATCTAGGAAAAAGTTTATATAAAGATGCTACCTTATAATGTAGAACTACGGATGCCCCTCAAAAATCTATTGGAAAATGTCGTTTTAATGTTGAAAAACCTTTTGATTGATCATCTCGACATCAAGATGTACGACTATAAAAA
The DNA here is from genome assembly GCF_054954075.1 of Amborella trichopoda. Classification (NCBI taxonomy): domain Eukaryota; kingdom Viridiplantae; phylum Streptophyta; class Magnoliopsida; order Amborellales; family Amborellaceae; genus Amborella; species Amborella trichopoda. The sequence goes on from NC_142340.1 coordinate 348,403, forward strand.
ATAAAAAGATTTTAAGTCTCAAAAATAATACATTTTACAACATATTATATACATAGTCTGTTTTCAAGATTTTCACATATTTCTAAATCTACTTGATTTTAACCATTTTTAAAATTTTAAATTTTATGATTAGATATAAAAATAGCTGTTGAGATAATTCTAATAACATTTTACATCAAAATTATATACCATGATAAAATTTGAAGGGCCCGTACCCCTACACCTACAAAAGCGTCCGCATGCCAACTGCAACCCCCATCTAATTCCATTATTACGCTCATATGGATGCTGCCCCAATATGCATTTTAGTGCGAGAGAGAATTTTATCACTTTCATGGAGTGAGTGTGAAGAGAGAGAGAGGGGGATATATGGAGAGAGGAAGTTTGTTTTTTCGATACGGATGATCCAAGATAAGTGAAAGTATTTTAATTTTTAAATTTAGGATGTTTATTACTCTTTGCAAAAATTAAAAAAATCTTAAAATCTCTTCTTTATCACCACATACTTCTCTCTTTCTTGGTTTTACTACAAGTAATTCCTATACAAGTTCCTAAAATTTTGGATAATTATCATTCTTTTCAAAAATCGTCAAAGCTATGGTATGTCTCTTCATCTCCACGTACTCCTTGCTAAAGATTGGAAGAAAACTTTTCTAAAATACTTTATTTAGGATGCTGAAATAGATTGTCTAAAATCAACTTTGTTTTTAACAAATTTATTATGTCTTTATTCAAGATGATGAAACAAATTGTTAAGCATTTAGAAGATTTAATGAGAGACTTCTTTTGAGGTAATGATGAAAAGAAGAAGAAATTGCATCTAGTAAGTTGGGAGAAATTATGTGCACCAATGAGACAAAGATGTTTGGGAAGAAGAAGTTTGAAAAATATAAATTCAACCTTGCTTATCAAATGATGGCGGAGAATTCACAGCCAACAGAATTTGTTTTAGGTGGAGGTTCGTAAAGAAAAGTATGAGATAGATGTTTTCTATGGCTTAATCAAAAGTCCAAGAAATAAGTCATATTTGTTTCATGTTTTAAGGGATATTGATTATGATAGACCTATATATCTGAGACATTTTCAGAAAGTGATTGGGAATGAGAAAAATACGTTATTCTGGTTTGACGAATGGCTTGGTGACTTCCCATTGAGATATTTATTTTTAGAGATGTTTGCGAAAGTTACTTACCCATTAGCTTATGTTAAAGAGGCTAGTGGGGGTTTTTCTACAAATATTGTTTGGTTTTTACCTTGAAAGTATAGAAGAGTTTCTAATAGATTTATTGATGAATACCAAAATCTTACGGAAATGCTTCAAAGTGTTTATATCTCACCAAATAAAGAAAATGTTATCATTTGGGATCTTAATCACTCCGGGGCCTTTTCAGTTAAGTCAGCCTATGATCTCCCTTTTTGTAATCGTAGTAGACAGTTAAATGATGAGCTTTTTAAGATAAAAAATCGCCAAGTGCCTTTAAAAGCACAGTTATTCTTATGGATTTTGTGTCGAGATAAACTAGCTACTATTGAGAACTTGATAAAAAGGGGTTTCATTTTAACTGATGCATGTATCTTTTACAAAGCTGATAATGAGACGGTCCAACATCTTTTACTTGATTATCCCTTTGTGATGAATCTATGGGATTGGGCTCGTCAGTGTCTAGACCTTTTGATACATACTCTTGAAAATATAAGTTTGCTGCTTCACTAATAACTTACTCCTGGTATCTCAAAGATGGGTGTAGTATTGTGGAGATCAATTTGGGTGAGTATTCTTTGGGGTTTATGGAAGGAAATAAATAAAAAAGTATTTGCAGGGCTGAGCACTGATACTTTGATGCTGAAATCCAATATTTTGACACTGACAACATATTGGTTTTTTACACATAAAGATGCTAAATTCATCCCAAAAAGTCAGATCATTGCTAATCCTAGGGCAGTGGCTAGTTTATCTTCTCTTAGATCAAGTCGAATGGGCGTTGTTTGGACGCCACTACCTGCTAATGCACACAAACTGAATTCCGATGGAGGTTCTTTTAAAAACCCAAGTGCAGTGAGATTTGATGGATTGATAAGAGACCATATAGTACATATTATGTGTTCATATTCTGGGCCTTGCGATGCCACTACAGTTAACGAAGCTGAAGTGAACCTAGAGGCCCTTTGGAAGGCATTAAACTCTTGTCAAGAATTGAGAGAGAGAAGATCATAGAAGGGGATTCAACAAACATTATAGCTTGGAGTAAAGGCGAAGCTAATCTACCATGGAGGTGACTACAATTTTTCATGAGATATAGGATATTCTCAAAACTATAACGGCTGAAATCCGTCATTGCTACAGGGGGTCTAACGCTGAGGATGATTGTCTTGCAAAAGAAGAAGTACACCAATTTTCATTGGCGATTACTTCCTTCAAGTGAATTTTTTCCGTATTTTGTAACTTGGTTATCTTTTAATGGAATTTTTTGTTAATGTTTAAAAGAAACAAAAAAAATCTAAAAAACGATGAACTATTTGATCACGATTGCATTTCATGTCTGAATTTTAATTTTTTTCTATAAATTCAAATTACTTGAAATTTTGAGTGTGTGTTCTTCAAACAAAAATAATCCAATAAAATATCAAAAAAATATGTCGTAAAAAAAAAATAACCAAAATACCCCCAAAACTTTTTAAGGGTATTTTGGTTCTTTTATTTGAAGATTTTATTCCCTACATTCACACTAGATATAGGGTCTTTTTTTATACTTACGACACCATGTCCACGCCTTAACTCTAGTTCAATAATATAGTATAGATAGTGAAAACGTTTCATATCTCATCGTCTTCAAAACTTTTTCCCAACTAACTGGGGTCGGTTACATGATTCTCGGTCTGCCATTCTACTCTATTAAGGGTCATACCCTTAGTGTAGCCATAAGTTCCCATATATTTTAATGGGTATACGCCACACGTGGCCAGCCCAACTAAGTCTATACTCTCTCATCTTATCACCTATTGATGCTACATTTAAAAAAAATTTAATGTATTTATTTCAAATTCTATCCTTTCTTGTCCTAGATTAAATACATACATCTCAAGCTCGGACGCTAACAAGTTCCTAGATTCTCAATCCCAAAAGTCTAGTGAAGTAGGACTTGCAAGTTATATTTTCAAGTAACAAGAATTGGTGGAGTCCTTTCAAAGTTATTTGGGTTTCTAATTGGTACAGAGTTTGGGATGCAATGCATCTTAGGGATTTCAAGGAGGGGGAAGAGTGAGATTTGTGCTTAACCAAGACAATCTTAGTGAAATTGTTGAAGGTGTTAATTGTTTAAAGAAAAATGGATGGGTACAATTTTACGTGTGTTGGGGATAATAACAGGATCATAAGCCAAAAATAATGTCACTAATTATTTTTAGCCATTTTATTGTGCTACAATTAATTTTTATTATATCGCGATTAATATGTGACTTTGTTGTCATTTCACTTCTAGCCCTTATCGTTATCGATCTCTAAACCTATGTAATTTCACCAGTATAGGTGCCATAAAAAGGCTGCCAGTTATGTTTTAGTTGGGCTTTCCTTTAAACAACCTTTCAAACTAATAGGAGTGGTTTGCATACGGTTGCAATGTTAAACAAGCAAAATGAGGAGCAACTCCAAACCTTGTGGTGCAACACTAGTATCGAAAATTCTTAGGATAGCTCAAGAATATGTCTTGTCTGTAATTATAAAATTTTGTACTCCAAAAATGATTCAAATCGGGTAGATTCACAAACACATGAAAATCTTAAAAAATAAACAGTCAAAATAATGCATTGCAAGATCTACTATTTTTAGAACTCAAAAGTTTTTTCTTTTTTCCACATGCATCTCGACTTCAAGACTATCAAACGGTTTTCTAACACCAAAACAATATTTTTCGATGTATTTGTAAGGTGCATTGCATTCGACAATTTAATGCTTAGATAAACTTTTTCTCAAATGTAAATGTAGAAAAATTGTAAAAGTATTAGGATACGGTGGAAGGTGGGCGTTGGGCTTCAGCCAAGCTCATTGACTACGCAGCCCAATAGCCTGAATGAGCCATAGATATAAGGGCCTGGCCCAACCCCGCAGCCATGGCCAGGCCAAAGACGCTCTACAGTCCGTGCTAGGAGCCTATGTAAGCATGTTTTTGCCCCAATTCCAATGCCGATTCCGCGGTTCCGGTAGAGGACATGAACGGAAGCAGAGAGATGGAGCTTTCTCCAGTGTTCGCAAACTCAGCCTGTCCAACTCGGACTACGTCTATCCAGTGTTTGCAAACTTGGCCAGTCCAACTTAGGACCGTTCGAACAAACTTGAATCAGGGACTAGGTGGTTAAGTTTTGGTTGCTTTTGGTGGTTTGGCTGGATATTAAAAAAAAAAAATCTTAAAATTTAAGGTATTTTTAAATGTTTTTTTTATCATTTTGGTAAAGATTAGAAAGTATTTTGACGGTGAATATTTATTTGTATGATTTTATTTTAAATTTTTTTTAAAAATATCCCTGGGCATTGTTTGATTTTTTTAAAAAATCTATTTTTTAATTTCATTTGTCTAATCATGTTTTAAATATACCTTTTATTTTTTTTTTAGAAAAATTATAAAAAACCCTAAAACTACACTTTGCAATTTACCATCAGCCTAATTTTTTTTTCTCACTTTTTTCTTCAAAATACATTTTTTATGCAAATACCCCCAACCAAATAAAAAATAAAAAAATGTCTAAACTACCCTCCTTTACTTTTTTTTATCTATCCCACTAAAATAAGGGTTCCGACACGGTATAAGTGCGGTGAGACAATAGGGCTCCGACACTGTTATCTTAGGACGTTCGGGTAGTTATGCACTCTGGCAAAATGATGGTGAGATCCAACAATATGTTACTGGGTCCAAAAGTCAGTGTCAAATCGGCCAAAATGATTTTTTGTATATGGGAAGGCCATTTCCGTTAAAAAAAAATATATATCTTTACGGGTATTTGCATAGTTTGTTTTTGAAAAAAAAGTGAGAGAAAAAATTAGGTTAAGGTAAATTGCATAAAAAGTGTGGATTTAAGGGGTTTTTGTAATTTTTACTTTTTATTTTTTCATACTTTTTTGACCGGCTCGGAACCAGCCTTTGGCCAGTTTAGGAGGCTGGTTTGATTTTTCGAACAGGCTCCTCTCTCTCATGGCCTCTCTCTCCCCCTAATGCTAAAAGGAGAGAAATCACCTCTACCTCTGTCTCTCTCTTTGTGTCCTACGCAAAGAGGAATATCAGACAATATTCTTGTAGCTATCTGCATGTTCCATTACTTCTTACTATTAACACAGCAGATTAATAGACCCATCTTTGTTATCACAAGCCATACAGATGAGGAGAGTTGAGATTCAAAAAACAAGCCTTTCTCTCTCTCTATCTTTTAAATTAGAAACGAAGGAAACTGTCACAGAGCGCAGTCCTTCCTGTTAGGCCTGTACCACTCCCTTTATGCGTAACTTCTCTCTGTCATAAGGATCAAGAGCAAGAGAGAGAAAGGAATGGCTTTCTTTTGTTTTTATTTTCCATTAATGATGAGCACATAATTAGCAACACAAAGGCCAAGGGGCACCTATTCTAGAGACTGCAACAAATAACAGAGCCGAGATAGAGAGAGAGAAAACCGATACTGATGTGACATAACTAACAAAACTTAGAGGCAGTTCTAGAGAGAGAGGTGGTGATGAAGAAAGGACTTGTTGATGTTTAACGATGATAACATAACTCATTGAGAATCTAAAACTCTTCTCTCGTTAGAAATCTAATCTCTCTCACTCTAAAACTCTACCTTCTCTCTCTCGAAACCCAAATTTTTTTTCTCTATCTAAAATCTTATTATCAAAAAAACTTTTATATTTTTTTATCAAGAAAGCCACTCACCATTATATTTTAGATCCGACGTCTCAAATTATTTTATTTTTAGTTTTTTAATAGAATTTTTTGGATTATGAAATTTGGTACATGTCATCTTCTCATTGGGGTGCACTTATAAAAAATATTAACATTATTTTTTCGATAAAAAATAATTAACAAAATACCCTTTGAATCTTTCAGGGGTATTTTGGTTATTTTATTTTATTGAAAATATTTTTTATATATTTTTTTTGTTAGTGCGAGTTTAACAGATGAATGGATGTCCAAAATTTGACGTCAAAATAGTTTAGTGTAGAGACGTGACATTGTGATTGGGGCAATCTTAACCCTCCATTAAAAAATGGACGGTTGGATAAGGAAGAGGATAGACCTTCTATATTGTAGGGGGAACATAGAAAGTTTTCCCTTATCTCTATCTAGAAATCCAATCTTTCTTGCCTTTCTAAAAATCCATTATCTTTCTCTCACTAAAATCTCATTCTCTCTCTAAAAATCCAATATCTATTTCTTTTTCTAAAAACTCAATCTTTCTCTCTATAAACCCATTCTCTCTAAAAATCCAATCTCTCTTTCTCCCTCTAAAATTCCATTATCTCTTTCCTCTTTAAAAACTCAATCTCTCTTTCTCTCACTAAATACTGATTCTCTCTATGAACTCAATTTCTCTTTCTCTTCTAAAAACCCATTCTCTCTTAAAGCCCATTTCTTGTTCTCTCTCTAAAAACATATTTTCTCTCTAGAAACCAATCTCTTTTTAAAACCCCATTCTCTCTCTGGAAACTCAATCTCTCTCTCTTTCTAAAACACATTCTCTCTCCATCTCTCTTTTTCTTTCTAAAAACCCATTCTCTCACTTTGATCAATCTCTATTTCTCTTTCTAAAAACACTTTTTATTTAGGAGCTCAATATCTCTCTATAAACCAATTCTCTCTCTAGAAACACATCTCTCTCTAAATCCAATATCTATTTCTCTCTCTAAAACTCATTCGCTCTCTAAAAACCCATTATATTTTTCTCTTTCTAAAAACTCATTCTTTTTCACGCTCTAGAAACCCAATGTATCTTTCTCTCTCTAAAAACTATTATCTCTCTCTGAAAATCCATCTTCTCACTTTAGAAATCCAATCTCTCTTTCTCTCTCTACACCCTATCTCTAAAAACTCAATCTCTCTTTCTCTATCTTAAATCCCATCATCTCTTTCTCTCTCTAAAAATGCATTCTCTTTAAAAATCAAATCTCGTTCTCTAAAAGCCTATTCTCTCTCTAGAAACTCAATTTCTATTTCTCTCTCTAACAATGCATTCTTTCTCTAAAAAGCAATCTCTCTTGAAACCAAATCTCTCTCTAAAATCCCTTTCTCTATAGAAACCCAATCTCTCTTGCTTTTTCTGAAACATATTTTCTTTCTAGAAATCCAATCTCTCTTTCCCTTTCTAAAAAACTCACTCTCTCTAGAAACCCAATCTCTCTTTCTCTCTTTAAAAACCCATTCTCTCTTTAGAAACCCAATCTCCCTTTCTCTCTTTAAAAACCAATTCTCTCTCTCGAAACCCAATCTCTCTTTCTCTATCTAAAAACCCTCTCTCTCTGGAAATTCAATCTCACATTTTCTCTCTAAAAATCCAAGATCTTTTTCTCTCTCTAGAAATCAATCTCATTCTCTCTCTAAAAATCCAATATCTCTTTATCTCTCTAGAAATCAATCTATTTTTCTCTCTAAAAACCCAATCTCTCATCTCTCTCTAAAATTCATTATCTCTATCTAGAAACCAATATCTATTTCTCTCTGAAATTCCATTATCTCTTTCTCTCTCTAAAAACCCAAAATCTCTTTCTCTCTCTAGAAACCCAATATTTTTAAAATTTGTTTAAAAATATTTTTGGCTTACTACAAAGAAAAAAAGTTTGAAGAGTGAAATAAAAAATAAATAAATAAGGGGGACTTCTTAAAGGGCCAGATCGGGCCCCAGCCCAATATATTCTTTTCGGGTTGGGTTAGGCTAGGCCGGCCTTTGATAATACATATTTGGGGGCAGGGTGGGATTGTTTACCCTTTTCGGGTCGGGCCTTACCCAGCCAAGCCAAAGTAATTTCGGGCTTTGCCACGCTTCCGGCTAGCCCAGCCCGATGGCAGGTTTACTTACACCCCTGCCGCTGATTATTTTGAAAGAAATTAGAATTATACCTACATAGTTATGATTCCAATTTCTTAGTTTTTGGACACTTTTTATGGAAATTAATTTCATTGGTAAAAAGATTTCTTACTCTTGTGACAAACCAAACCTCATAAATTAATTATTTTCTAAGAAAATAATTTCTAAGAAATCATATTCATGCGAACCAAACGTTCCCTCTAAAAAGAGAAAGAAAGGAAAGGTGCGCAGCATATCTAGCTCTATCCCCGAACCTAAGGGGCCGTTTGGATACCTGAAAATATATTGTCTGTAAAATATATTACTGGCGTAATATATTACTATGTAATGCATTACTTAAAAATGGATGGTTATTGTTTGGGTAGTATTTAGATACAACCTGGGAAATACATGGCTATTGTTTGGCTATGTCTAGAAAAAATATGAGAAATGCATTATCAACATTTTACCATTACTTGTCTATAAACTATCATTTTTTCCTTTTTTTGTCACAAAATTCCACTGAAATGTGGAATTAAAGTTATCATCACATCATTCCAAAAATATTTTCTAATAATAACATCATCACCATTCCCAAAAGATTTTCCAATAATAACGTGTGTACCACTCTAAAGTCATCATCACACAATTTTTTACTTATTTTGCATGCCTTTGGTATTTATATGGAATCACATGTCTTCTAACATGATTAAACTTTGGTTTCAACATTACAAGTCATTAGAATAATATGATTGGAATAACATGTTTTTATTGCGATAAGCCTTATTTTTATTTATTTATTACAGAAGTCTTTCCAATATCTATCTATATAATTTTATATAAGCAATAGATTTATAATACGAAATTAAAATCTTTATGGTACAAGTTAAAAAATGGGAAGAAGATTGATTAGTGTATGGGAAAAGTTTATACAAGGTTGCAACCTTAAAATGTAGAATCACAGATGCACCTCAAAAATCTATAACAAATGTTGTTTTATGTTGAAAAAACACTCTAATAGATCAACTCAACATCAAGATGTATGAATATATAAAAAAAAGGTTTTTGAATCCCATAAATAGTGCCTCATGCAACACATTATCTAGACCGTCCATTTTCAAGATTTTCATATATTTATAGATCTACTTAATTTTAACTATTTTTGGAAATTAAAATTTTCTAGTTAGGTATGAAAATAGATTTTAAGATAATACCAATAATATTTTACAACAAAATTACATGTTATGATAAAATTTTAAGGTGTGCCTTAATTGGATTGTTTAAGGTTGCAACCTTATAAAAACAACACCCTTAATAAATTACAAGGTTTGGTAATTGCAGTATAAAATTTTGAGGTATGGAAGAAAACTAAAGATATTTCTTATTTCAATTTAGCTTTCGCTAATCTTTTACGAGGATTATGTTGGTGAAATTTTTTATTATAATTGTGCTGTGTAATTTCTTATGTTGGGTGAAATTTTTTATTATAATGGTGCTGTCTAATTTCTCATTGATTAGATATGCTAAAGAGAATGGATAGGTTAAGGAGAGAGAGAATAGAAAAAGTCCACATGAGAGAGTAACGGGTTAAAAAAAAAAATCGATGAGATTAAAGAGGATTAAAAAAAAAGGAAAAAAGTATAGATAAGAAGGGGCTTAAATAGAGATGAAGTACCTTATGCAAACGAGTTATTAGGGTTGAAGAAGATGGTTCAAGACAGGGACGTGCTTAGAGAGGGAATGAGCACTTATATAATGTTAACATTTTATTAAACTGGATAGGTCAGAGTAACCGAAAAGATTTTTAAAGATTTTTCACTTTCTTATTATAATCTCTTTCTATTTTCTTATTATAAAGTGTACTATAAAGTGTACCCAAATAGTATAAATGTCATATTTTCTGGTAATAAATTGTCATGTAATAGATTTTCAAGTACCCAAACGACGCTAAGTGTTCGGAAATTGTTGTCTATTCTTCGAGATTCTAAATTCAAATACAAATATATTCAGACATTTATTCTTCGATAAAAAGCAATATCCTTTCCTATTCTATGAAAACTTGAAAAGGTAAGCAATCCTCGTGAGAGAGAGGAAAAAGGACTTCACAACGTCTCGGAGTGTTTGACAACTCCAAGCAGACCGGTCTGAGTGACTTGGAAACCGGCCAGACCGGACAGTCTCCCGCAAGCCAAAAAGTGTTTAGTTTTAAAAAAAAAATCTTAAAAAAATATGAAAAGCATATTTAAAGAATAATTAAACAAAATACATCTAAATGAAGTTGAAAAGTTAGTAAAAAAATGGATTTTAAACAATCGGTACCCAAATGTATTTTAAAAATAATCTAAAAAAAAATTAAAAATATAAGCATAAGTATTCATGGCTAAAATACATTCAAATCTTTGTCAAAATGGTAAGAATATTAAAAAATACATTACAAACAAATATATTATTTTTTTGAGGTTTTATATATATATATATATATATATATTTTTTTTTTATTTTTTTTTTTTTTAAATTTTAAAATAATCCTTCGGACCACTTAAACCAGATTGGCCAGTGGCCGCTTCCGGTTTACTCGGCGGTTCCAAATTTGGACGATTTATCGAACACAGTCGTCTCTCTTCACTCTCAAGTCTCAAGCATACAAGACTTTCAATTATTGTTGCCTTTAAAACTAATTCTCCATTTTTATCTCTCTATTGAATTATTTCCACACTTTCAAATCTCTCTTACTCTCTCCATTTATTTATTTTTCTTTTTTTATTATTATTAATATTTTTAAGCCTAAACATTTTTTAAAACAGATGAGGGAATTAGCTTCCTCTCTCCATTTCCCCAAATTAAAATCAACCTCTAACCATTTCCTTTCTCTCTCTCACGCACGCATCATTTCCCCTACTTTTTAATCTCTCTCTCACGATATCACTCCTTTTAAATCTCTCTGATTGTTTACTATTCTCATTGTTTACCATCTGTAAATTCTATCTCTAAGCTTTTTGACGTGAAATCGAATATCTGATAATGACTAATCGCATAGTAGTAGGTCTGCATCACTAGATTCTTACATGACACAGTCAAAAACAAAGGCTCTCATCCCTACATTTCAAGGTAGATGACGAAGCCAACTCTCTCTCTCTCTCTCTCTCTCTCTCTAGGTAGATGTTGCAGGGAAATTCTACCACTTCTTATTTTGCATTCACTGAAACATACTAATAAATTCAAAGGAAAATTTATGAAAAGAAGAAACGTATACAGAGTGCACATATCTGATAAAATAAGAACCCAAATTGTACTCAAAGAAAAACATTTCGACATAAAGTAGATAGAGAGAGAGAGATAAAGAGTTAGAGAGAGAAAGATAGCAGAGGAGATTCAGGGGTGCAAAGAGAGGTGTTAGAGAATAGAGCTTGGCAAATCTCTGAGAAGGCCTGGAGAATAACATGATGGTGGTGAGAGGAGTTCAGAGAGAGAAAGCAGTGTAGTAGGTGCTTTAGTTCTTCAGCTCCAAATATTTGTTTGTGCACTATCATCTCTAGCATTGACGCCCTAAAATCACTATATGGATCCTTCGATCTCTTCACCACTGCTACACTCTCTCTCACTTTCTTCTCAACTCTCACCTCCTCACCCACCATAGGCTTTGAGCCATTCTCTCTCTTCTTCCTCCTTTGCTTTCTCTCTCCTCTCCTCCTCCTCCTCCTTTGCTTCCCACTCATTAACTGTAAATCAGAGGAATCAGACGAATAACTCTTGGACCAAAACAACCTCTCCACTTCCTCTTCTCTCTCTCTTCTTTCTCTCTCTTCCCCTTCTTCACTGCTGAACCACCCTGTATCTGAAGAGGAAGTGCACCACCTATAATTGTTGATGTAGAAGTCATCATTTCTCTGGAACTCCTTCTTTCTATGATTTTGGGTTTTGGTTTCATGGTAAGAAGTTGGAGGAGAGATGGGAGTTACAGGGGGGCAGAGTCTTCCTTCGCTTTCAGCAAATGGAGAAGCTCTAAAGAACACTGGATTCGAAGCCATGGCGGTTCTGGTTCTGGTTCTGGTTCTGCCTTTTGTGTTAAAAAGAGGCCTGGTCTCATTTTTGAAAAGGCGACGAGAAGGGTAAAAGCGTGGGCTTTGGGCCATGTCCAAAGGGTCTTTCTTGCTCTTGCTCGATGATGAAGAAGATGCAGAAGACCTACATGACTGAAAAGGCGCCTGCAACATGCGAGAGATTCTCTGCTTCAGTCGACTTTCCATCTCTCTCTCTCTCTCTGTGGTTGCTTGCGGTGTGAGTCTGAAGAAGTCAAGAGGATTTTATATTGCTATGGACATTTCTCTCTCTCTCTCTCTCTCTCTCGCTTTGTGTGGGTTTGCAAAAGTAAATGGATTTTATATGTCTTTGGACATTTGGGGAGAAGGGTGTGGACACATAACACTCGACATCCAACCATGGTTGTGTTTTTTTTTTTATTATATATCTTCAAAGCATAATACAAAAAATTCGATGTATATTAGATTAATAGAAAATTTACTGACCCGAGGTAAAATTAGAAAAATAAAAAATAAATAAAATAAAACAAATAAAAATTAGAGATCTGTCCTTCCGTATAATGACCTATTTTTAGGCTATTTGTTATTAACGCAAAAAAAAGACGGTATCTGCGTAAATTTCCCTAAATTAATTTCGTCTAGATAGAGAGAGAGAGAGGTGGTCAGATGGGGAAGGTGCAAGTAGGTGGAAAAATAGTATTTTCTCTCTCTACACCTCCCAATTTTCCATGGAAAGTGAATTGAAGAGCTCCTGCTCCTTCTATTCTCCCTTTTTGTGCAAAATAAATATTCGAGAGAGAGAGAGAGAGAGAGAATTTTAAGGCATTGAATGCGACGCCCCACTTACCAATATATTCCAGACAGAGAAACAGTGGCCAATTTGCTAAAACAAGGAGATATATATCTCTCTCTCTCTCTAACAAATTAAGGAAGTAAACAAAAGAAGATGAAGGTGACGGAATATGTTACGTTGTGATGTTTACCAATCACAAAAACATTCTTTCAAAAATTATCTACAACACATGTCCTCTTTTCAGCTAACCTTTAATTTAGAGAGAGACTGTTTTGTGTGTGAGAGAAAAAGGACAACATGTTCTTTGTCCACTACCCATTTATTTGAATCTAAATTCAAAATTACCCACCATGACAGACTTAATTGAATTAAATAGAAAAGAAAAATGCTGCTCATTTTACCCCTTCTTTTTCAAATACCTACAAGCTACCCAAATTAAATAGTGCAAGTTTATTAAGACAGATGTCCCCCGCTATTTTAAAAATCAAAGTTTAGAAAACAAACAACTGTTTTGAAAGAATGGAAATTAACGTTGAGATTCCAAAAACTAGTAAAGAATGACTATGATTTAAAACTTAGATAAGACAATTAAGGCCCAATTCTTCTTATATTGAGTTCAGTTAGGGTGACGCCTGCATAATAGATTGCTAGCCTCTTCATTCTGAAATTTGAAGCTCAAAAAACAATACAGATTTGACAAGTCTGTCGGAATTTGAAAATAAACGGTGTAGGCGGTATGTTACAAAATACATTATATTTAGGGCTTAAAATCATCATTTTTCTCCATACTCATAATGTTGGTAGTTGAAAGATGAATTTGAGGATTTTCCAGTGTAGAAACGATCTTTTCGGATTTAGAGCCGCAGCTCTGTCCTAACCTTGTTCTCTTACATGTAACAAAACAATTGAGCGACTAATCTTTGTGTAGCAAGGGAATAAATAGTTGTCTTGCAAGTAAATAAGTTTCTTTCTGCAGAAAAGACATTTTGGCAACCCATTTATATAAGAATCGTGGTAATCCTGATGACTAGTGAGCGAGATATCGAGCTCGATCTTCTAGCCTGATAAGCTAACTAGCTATTCGCATGAGAGAGAAAGAGGGGTTTAACACACTCTATATATATATATATATATATATATATATATATATATATGTAGAAAAATTTAAAAAACACTTATAAGTGAAGTGTTACAGTGTTTCACTTTCGTCACGGACTTGCTATATCTATGACAGTTTATTGAACGAATCCACAATGTTCCGCGTGAATTTTTTGACCGCGATAGACCTAGTATGTCTATGACGGTAGGCGGATGAAAAACGCATGCCATTCGACTTTTTTGGACAGCGATTAGCCTATGGGTGAAATCACTGTAACAGCCACGGACAAGCTAACATGTATATATATATATATATATATATATATATATATATATAGATGTGTGTGTGTGTGGGGTTTGCATAAGGTTGAAACCTTAAACAATCCAATTAAAGTGGACCTCTAATTTCGATCATAAATGAAATTTTGATACAAAAAATTCTCAGGATGGCTTGAGAATCTATATTCATCTCTAGTTATAAAATTTTAAACTCTAAAAATAGTTCAAATTAAGTAGATCTATAAACACATGAAAATCTTGTAAATGAACGGTTTAGATAATATGTTGCAAAATACACTATTTCATAGACTCGAAATCTTTTTTTCTTTTTATATTCATACATCTCGATGTCGAGATAATCAATTATAGGATTTTTCAACGTCCAAATAGCTTTTTAAGATAGATTTTTGAGGTGCACCTTTAACTCTACATTTTAAGGTTGCAAACTTTTATATATATATATATATGGAGAGAGAGGAAAAGGGGGGGGATAATTTTCGAAAAAGAAAAACGATCATTTTTTTATGATGCATGAACTCTCCCCCGGGTTCTTCGAATGCTCCTCTCGCAAACTTGAGTCTCCTGTTCACAATTATTATTACATTACATTATATAAAGGAGTCATCAGAAGCCAACAAAAATCACAAAATCCCATGGTAGAGACAAATAGAAGAGACGTAAAATTAAAGAATACGACACGTTGAAAGATATAGTAGTAGAAGAAATGTCAGCTCTCTCTCTCTAGAGTTGTAGGAGAAACGTCAGTCCTCCCTCTCTCTCTCTCTTCAGCAGAAAAATGTAATGGCCAAGACAGTGTTTCTCTGAGTCCTTTGTACTTAACAAGTGATCCGAAAAACAAGGGAAATTGTCATGGTACCCTTGTCTTTTAGCCTAAACCCCTCGTTGATGACACCAGGGACTGATGCTTCAGGTGGGTTTCACGAGGGATTCCCCTAAAAACTCTCTCACTCTCTCTCTCTTCTTTCACTGTAATTTTATAAATCTATCCCACCGACCCGCCCTCTCTCTTTGGCCTTTGACTTAATTTGGTGGATGCGGTTTTCATAGAAAGAGAATCCATAAGCATCCAACGACAGGAGACAGGAAGAAAGAGGTGTAGAATCACCCTTTAAACCAAGCAAAAACAATGGGTAGGAGACACGAGGATGCAGCTTTTCGACCCCTTTCTTCCCTTTCCCCTTAGACAATCCAAAAACAAATCTGTAATATGCATGGACTGCCCTCTCTCACTCTCAAGGAAGAAGATAAAGTATGCATGGATCTCTCTCTCAAAATATAATGTGTGTGGACCAGTGTTCGAAAAATCAAACCCGCCTTACCAACTGGCCAAAGCCCGGATTCAAGTAACCGGTAAATTAGCCAATTCAATTGCCCTAACCGGATAGGTCTTGGCCAATCCAAAAAGTATTAAAAAAATAAAAAATATGAAAATTAAACAAAGCACATCCAAATAAAATCGAAAAGTAATAAAAAATTAAATTTTAAAAAAATCGATTTGATTCGAGGGCATTTTCAAAATTTTCTGAAAAATATTGAAAACAGTAAAAATAAGTAATTATAGCTATAACACTTTTCAAGCTTTGTCAAAATGATAATAAATATTCAAAAATACACATACAAACAAATCCCTTATTTTAAAAAAAAGTTATATTTTTTTTGGAAAATTATAGAATACCTCCCTAAAATCAGTTTTCTACACATCTTACTTCCCAATACCTTTTGTATTATACCTTAAACCCCAACACTATTTTTCTTTGTCTTTACCAGTTAAATAATTAATGCATTTTGGGATAAAATTGCCATTTTTTCTCTTTCTTCCTTTTTTTTTTTTTTCCCTCTTTTTCCTTTTAATCACATGACCCTATCTCTTACTTTCTCTCTCTACCTTGCTCCACCTGTCTCTATCTCTTTCTCTCTCTACCCTCCCTCACCGTTTCTCTCTCCATTTTTTTTTTTACAAATCTTTTTTGTGTTCGACAAGGAGTGTGCCATACTGCATTATGGGTAAAGAGGGTTACTGGAATATAATGCAGTCCGGACCGCATTATATGAGGATAAAATTCACTGGAATTTATGCGGTCCAGTCTAGCACATTCATTACTGAACCGAAATTTTTTTGTTCCAGATCGCATTATGTTGTACCGGACCGCATAAATTCCGGTAAGTTTCTCACATAATGCGGTCCAACATAATGCTTGAGGGACCGAAAAAAAATAGCAAAAAAAAAATGGACAGAGAAACGGTGAGGGAGGGTAGAGAGAGAAAGAGTGAGGAAGGCTAGAGAGAGAAAGAATGAGGATGGATAGGGAGAGAAAGAGAGAGGATGGGTAGAGAGAGATAGAAAGAGAAAGTAAGGAGAGGGTCATGTGATTAAAAAGAAAAAAAGCAATATAGTTTTGGAGTTTAGGGTATAATACAAACAACAGTGGGTAATATGCATAGAAAGTCGATTTTGGAGGGTATCTATAATTTTTTTTTTTTTTTTTAAAATTTTGTAACATACCTGGCCAGACCACCACAACTAAATCGACTAGTACTTGATTCCGGTTTTACCGAGTATGGACAGACCACCAATGCCTCTCTCTCTAACTCTCCCCCCGCCGTACCCCTCCCCTTTTTTTCCGATTCTATGCGGGATAAAAGAGCTACACCGTATTCCCTCAAGGTCAAATTACTCACTTAGTTCACTTCAAATTATGTGACACCCTTTTGAATCACTAAACTCGTATATTAATAAAGAAAAAATAGGTTTTAAGGTCCTAACCCTAGGACCATGTTTATTCTATGTTGTTTGTTTCTAAAGTTTTTGCTAAGCTGAAGACCTTACATGCTGGACAGTTTTTGTTTTTATAGATTAATGGTGGGAATAGACAATAAGATGTTATGTTGAGGCTGCTAGACAAGGTGAACACGCAGTTTGCTCCTGCAGGAACAAAATAGCTAATCTTTTGGCTGCAAGCTATATCTCTCTTTCCCTTTTCACCCCGTATCTCACTACAATAATGTTTGCCCTAATTACATCGGGAAGTCTTATATTGAAAAAGAAATTCTTATATTGAAAAGATTTAAACTACTTTTATTGATTTTTGGCACATGAAGGTGCATGTGGTAATTTTACGTGTATAGTTTTGAATATGTTAAGAAGCCGGACTCAGATCCAGACTGGATATCCCTAGTACAACTTGGATGGATCCGAGTCTGATTCAATGATTTTGTTAGAATTTAGAAACAAATGAAAATCAGAAGACTTGAACACCTCTTCGGTCTTTTGTCGGGAACTGCCGGCCCCAAATCAGCATGTTTTAAATTGGAGCAACGAATTTTCCAAGACTAGCTTATTGAAGGAAAAATGAATTTTCCAAGACTAGCTTATTGAAGATGACGAGTTTTCACTCATCAAGATAATCATGCTTTTAGGATAAATTAGCTCAATCCAAATCGTTAGGATAAGGCTCGGATGATGACAATGATAAAGTACTTGTTTTAGTATGTAATATAAAGGACATTGTAGGAAGACCCTCTGTTTCTTGGTGGCTCCCCTTATCATGTGTTACATATCCTGGCTCTTGAGATATTTTGAGACCAGGCCACCTTAGCAAGTAGGGAGGTGCGCATAATGTCCATTAGCAAGTGGTGTTTCTAACTAGGAAAAGCATGGGGTGAGTTTGCCCGCTCTTGCAATCTCTCAAGTTTATGAAAGATTTAGGACTAAAAATATAGATATTTAGGAACCAAAACTCATCCTAAATTACCATGAATTCATTTCCACCGTATATCCATGTATATGAAGCATCAAAAGTAATTTGTAATGATTTTTGAAGAATTTAATGGACTAGAAAAAAACAAAAAAAAATTGTTGAAAAATTTATCAACAAATTTTAAATAGTTCATATTATACGGGTACATCAATAAATTTCCCTAAATCATTTAAGCTAAGGGTGGCAATGGACCCAGGCCCGACTCGGGACCCAAGGGTAGGCCCGATCCGGGTCAAGGTATGGGTTCAAAAATTGGATCGATCGAGTCGAGTCCAGGTCCAAATCTTGGACCTTAATACTATTTGGGTATGGGTCCGGTATTATTTTTCGCTTACCAATATATGAAATATACTTAACATAGTTAAATACATAGATATTTTAATGTTTGGGTCGGGTCCAGGTCCTATGAATTCAGATCTTGTCAGGTTTGGGTTCGGGTCTGAGTCCCATAGCATTTTTTCGAGTCCATGCCCGGGTTTGGCCAGACCCGGACCCGATCCGACCCATTGTCACCCCTAATTTAAGATAGACTTTGGGTGGGTGGACTCACTTTAACAAGCGAGGTTTTAAATATCGGCAACCTAGATCTGAATTGACCGCTCTGGAACAGGAATCGATCAACCCGATCTAGATCGCTGTAAATATCAAGAATCGGTCAGTTCATGGGTGAACCGGCCCATTCTCTAACAAAACTGACCACAAAACCGGCCAATTCTATGAAAGCACCATTCCCACTATATTTTTAAATTTTTTTTACTTGATTTTCAGTTTTATACCAAGGAGGTCAACAATTGAGGCCATTTTCCTACTCATGCAACTGATTGACAAGTCCAGGGCAAAAGAAAAAGACCTCCATATGACCTTTATTGATTTGGATAAAGCTCATAATAAAGTACCTCGATATATAATTTGGTGGGTATTGAAAAATAAAGAAGTCTCTAGATACTATATCGACTTGGTGAGGGATATGTACAAGGCAGCCCTAACTAGTGTACAAACAACTAATGGAGAGAAGAGAGTTTTTAGGAAAAATAAGTCTACATCGATGATCAACGTTGAGCCCATACATCTTTGTCATAGTTATGGTCGACTTAACTAAGCACCTAAAAGATGAGATACCATGGTGTATGTTGCTCGTGTATGTTGCTCGTGGACAACATAGTGTTGATCGATGAGACTCGAAGCAACGTCAATGCAAAGTTAAAACTTTGGAGGGTTATTCTAAAATCTAAAGGTTTTAAAATTAACTAGAGTAAGACAAAGTATATAAATGCAAGTTTAGGTCCAGTTTGGATGTCAAAGAAAAAAACATTCACATTTAAAAAATGCTATTTTTTTCCTCCTCAATTGAGAAACATTATCGTTTTATTTTATTGTGTTGGTAAACTGTTTGGATGTCTATTAAAATATGAGAAGAAAATTTTATTTGCCAGATATGTCTGTTTGGATGTGTTGCAATAAATTCTAAATTCGTATGTTTTTTTTTTTGCTACACAATAACAAACAAAAAGGACCCAAAATCTAGCGTCCTTGGTCTTATTTGCTCGTTGAACCTCTTCTGTGTGGTTCTTCACCTTCGTAAAACAATTCCAAACACTTCAACTGCTACAGATAAACGCCCTGGCTCCTTTTTTTGCTAATATTAACATATATAAACATGGCAGGTAAGTTTGTCCTCTGTGCCATTTTCAATAATTATTTTCCTTATAATGTATTATACTTCTGTCAAACTTAAGAAAACACAAAGACTAGATAAAAAGCTCCCAACAATCCAACACCATAACATCAAAGAAGAGGTGTACAAACAGTAAGAAGCAAACACTCTGTCTTCGTGATACTATCAATGCTATTTCTAGCGTTTCCACCACAATTGCCTCAACCCTGCAATAGCAAAGCAAGGAGAAGCACTCAAAAACTCAAAAAAGAAAAATAAATGCAATGTCCTCTTCATCTCTTTCTACATTAATCCAAAAATTTCCACTTAATATCCATCAAAACCCTTCAATAATCTAAATCTACAACACCTAAAGGCGTCAAATAAAAGCTCCCTGGACTTTGTTCTTTTGTTCATTCAAGCCCTAATTTCCACTTTATTTCCATCAAATAACTAAAAGATCTATTTGCTAAAAATAAGATGAAGTGCTAAAATGCTAACACATAAAGCAAATAAACTCATGTTTCTTTCCAACTCCTTCAATCCAAATATTATTCTCAGTAACTCAGTAAAAAACAAAGCATAAACAGAGAAGAAACCATGAAAAAAAAAGGAAAATCAGTCTTTGAAGCTTCTACCTAAGCTTTATCCATTAAATGCTCCAGAAAACCCTAATGTCCTGGCAAAAACGCACGACCAAAGCAAAGATCTACAAGAAATATCATGATTTATTGCCCTTTTCTATACATAAACGAAACAAAATCAAGCTTTGTTCATGACAAGTCTCAGAGTTCAAAAACACTTCTTGCGTGCAGGACGCAGCAACAGGGTCATGAAGGAGCCCTTACTGTAGATGCTCTGCATCCATGTAAGAGAGAGAGAAAATACAGAGGGGCACGAAGAAGCTCTTGTAGGGTTTTTTCCTCCTCTCCCTTCTCTGTGTGCCTCTTCGGCAAATTCTTTTTTTCTTGCTCATGAGAGAGAGAGCAGAAGGAGGAGAGGGAAAAGCAGGGAGGAGAGGGAAGAGCGTGAGGATTAGAGAGAGATGCCAAGAAATGTGACTCAAGCCAGAGCGTAAGGGTTAGAGAGAGAGACGCTAAGAAACGCGAAAAAGCAAAAAAAATCTAACTTCAATTTTTTTGGATGGCAATTTTTGCCATTGATGTGGGATTTTTTTTTCTTTCAATCTAAAAATTTGGAAAAAATGTGTAGTTGTCCAAACGGTCAAAATAGGTTTCACAAGATTTTTGTATTGCAATCCAAAAATATTCCAATTTTAAGTACGTCCAAACTGGCCCTTAGTAATAATAAGAGTAGAGAAGAGGAAGTAATTAAGATTGACCGCCAATAAATACCAAAAAGAACACACTTTCGATATATTGAATCATTAATCCATAAAAATGTAAATATTGATGAAGATGTCACACATATAATTAGAGCTGGATGGGGCAAAGTGGAGATATACAACTAGAGTTTTATGTGATAGCCGCATACTAATGATACGGAACGGGAAGTTTCTATATAACGGTTGTGAGACCAACCTTACTTTATGGGGTACAAAAGATCATTTATGCCCCGATTTTTTTTTTTTTTTAAGAAAAAAGGTTTTTTTGTTCCATTAAGGACACGAAGGGGTTAAATTGTAAAAATAAAACTCAAGGGTGAAGTTTATTTTCAAAATAAGAAAGAACTTTATTTTCCCCATTTCCTTCAAATTCGATATTTTTGTTCTCTCTCACTCGCTCAAGCTCTCATTTTCTCAACTCAAGCCTCATCCCTCTTAGGTGTGATTCGGGCCACCTTCAACAATGAAGTAATATTTACTACTTTAGAGTTTATAAAATAGAATACGAAAATATTCATAATAGCAACAAATTAAGAATCGCGTTTTCCAATTTTATTTTTTATATTTTGTTTTTGGTTTTAGATTTTAATTTTAGGTTTTTTTAAAGGGTCATTACAAAGGAAAAGTATACCAAGAGACCATTTACTTTTAGTACAAAGAGGTCACAACTATTTATGTCGATCAAATTTCAAATCATATGGTTATAAGTATATCTGTGACTAAACTCAATGCCCAACAATAAATTTCTTGAACTTTGTGACACACCCCAAGCCATCCAATTGGACATCTAATGATTAGGATTAATCGTGACCTCCTTGTACCAAAGATAGATGGTCTCATAGTACACAATCCTTTTTACAAATGGTAAAAGCCCCTCAAAATATTACTCAAAAATTTTTAAAAAAGGGAAAAACCTTATTAATTTTGGGGTTTTTGTTTTTTACATATAATACAAATAATAGAAATAAAAATAAAAATTAATAAATAATAAAAAAGAATAAATAACGTTGTTGTATTATTAATGAGTAATTTAGTATTTCTTTATTGCTTTAATAATTATATGAAAATGTATATAATTAGACCATTTACTTTTGATACAAGGATGTCACTATTATCATTGACCATTAGATTTGAAATAGGGTGGTTGAGGATGTGTCGTTGTTTGGGTATGAAGTCCAAAATAAAATTTATCGAATATATTGACAAACTTTCATCTATTAGATTTCACATCCAATGGCTAAAGGTGATTGTTATCTCCTTGATTCAAATATCAATGATCTTGTAGTATGGAATCCATATTTATATTTGTTTCTAATATTCTTTGAATTTTTTTTTAGTTTTTAGTTTTTTCAAAATTTTCTAGGGAAAATTACTAAAAAAAACCCCCAAAATGAGCTTTTTAAACCTTCACCCCCACCCTAATCTTTCTTTACTCCTTTTTTTAAAAAACCAACTTTCCTTACTAAACCCCCCCCCCCCCCCCCTCCCAACTGAAAAAGGTTTATTTTTTTTGTCAAAAATACCTCTTTCCGTACCTTGAACATGCGATCAAATCCTGCGGACGGATCCCAATTTCCATTAACACCGAACTGCGGTTATTATTTGTCGAAGTGCTTATGAGAAAACAATATGCCGGATTAAATATCTAAAATGCCGGACTGAAGTGCCTGTGTATCTAGGAAAAATATCGCTGGAGTGCTTCTTAGTATTGCCGGTGCACGTTTTTTAGATTCCGAACTGGCTATTAATAGTGAATCAATCTCCGGAGTGAATTCAAGAAAAGCGTGACTTTTTGTTTTGCATTTTACAGATGCCGGACTGCTTTTTTACAGTGAACTAATCTTTGGAGTGCTTTCTAATGTTGCCGGAGTGCATTTTACAGTGCCAGAGTGCTTATTTAACACTGAACATTCTTCGGAGTGCATTCAAAAAACGTCGGAGTGCTTCTTAGTTTTTCCGGTGCATGTTTTTAGATTCCGAACTACCTATTAACATTGAATCAATCTCCGGAACGGATTTAAGAAACCATGGAGTGATTTTTAATTTTGCTGGAGTGCTTTTTACAGGTGCCAGACTGATTTTTTACAGCAAACTAGTCTCCGGAGTGCTTTCAGAAAATGCCGAAGTGAATTTTAGTTTCGCCGGAGCGCGTTTCATATATGCTGGACTGTGATCTTCGGAGTGCGTTCAAAAAGTGTGGATCCCCCAAAAATGCTCCAAGTTCTTGGTTTGTTCCTTCATTCTTTGTTTGCTATAAATATTGGTTTTCTTTCACCAAACAACCTTCTTTCTCTGTCTAGAAAACATGTGCTGTGTGAAATCTCTCTCTCTCTAGAATACTTCTATTGTGTGAAATCTCTATCTTTTTCTCTTTCTAGAGTACCTCTATTGTGTAAAATATCCATCTCTCTCTAAAATACCTCTATATTACGTAAAGTCTCCCTCTGACTGTCTCAAACACAAACACAAACACACACTCTCTCCTCTCCTCTCTCTCTAGAATACTTCTATATTGGGTTGGAATTTCCTCTATATGTTATTTATTTTGCATACAGATAAATTCGATTAGTGTGTGGAAGCCAATGGAGAGAGAAAGAACTTCATGGAGAGGGAAAACTGTGACGAAGCTAATGGAGAGGGAAATCCGACGAGAAGAAGAGGTGACGAAGAAGCTGAGGAAAATAGAGAAAAGCGTGAGGAAGAAGCCGTGGTGGTGAAGGAAAAAGCTGTGAGCATGAGGAAGAGGCCGTGAGCCCTGAGGAAGAAACCGTCAGCATGAGGAAGATAGAGGAATAGGTAAAAACCAGTATTCGTGAGGAAAACATAGTAAATGGGTTAACGGGAGGGGTAAGAGCTAAAGGTGAAAACGAGGTAAAATTGCCTTTAACTCTTCTTTTTTTGGGTTGGGGGTTTTAGTAAGAAAATTTAATTTTTTAAAAAGAAGAGTAAAGAAATGTTAAGGTGGGGTAGAAGCTCTAAAAAGATCATTTTGGGGCTATTTCTAATTTTCCCAATTTTCTATATTTTTACCTATTTTCCTTATTTGAATAATTTTAGTAATTATTTTATTTATTAGAACAATCCGACTGGTCCAACCGAATCAATGCCTCCATTGGTTTGATCACCAGTCCGGTCCTAACAATATTGAGAGTGATCCATCATGATATAAACACGACGCCTAGGCCTTGTGTTGATCCGGCATGGTATCGGTCTTTGTACGCCCACAGGATGGGTTTTGTTGCTCATTTGCTCCTCTCTCTCAAAAGAGGGGCAACTGCAAAGTAATGGGCTTCACGTTGCGTGGCCAGGGTGATCGGATGTCACAACATGATGTTTTGAGCAGTGACTTAAAAATTTGTGACCTTATCCGAAATTGGGCGATTCAGATTGAGATTTACCATCACAGTATTAGATATGGTAAAAATCTAGGATTTAGTTTATTCAAAATAATAGACTCGCTGATCTTTTCGCAGAACCATTGATTCTTCACTGAGTCAAGCGAAAAAAAAAAAAAAAGATGACAAGTTTTCTCCTAAATTATTTTTTTAAAAAATTTGACACACAAATTATCGATTAGGCTGATTTTTCTAATTTGATTCCCCAATCCGACACGGGCACGGTCTGTGATCGATTTGAGTCACCAATCCATTTTTTTAACCCTGGGATTTGAGTTTTATTTTCAGTATGGGTTGAAAACTCCTTCGCCGGTAGGTTTAGTATCACGGGCCAATGAACAGGCGAACTGGTACCCTTTTTGGTGCCTTCAAGTTACTACACCAGCAGGACTAGTGAAAACTAGTCATGGACTTGTGGACCAACTAGCCCATTATACCGACCAGTTGATTGGTCAATAACTAAACTATGTGGTAAAAAAAAAAAAAAAAAATTATAAAAATAAAAACCTCACATGAACAATTTTATATTTTAATTATTTAAAAAATACCTAAAACACATGCGACACTTAAAAGAGTTGCAAACAAGTAAAATAATAATAAATCATATGCGATAAATTTGGGTGAGTCTTGACCATTTATGTTTGGTTATTTGGAAGGTAGGCTCTAAACAACCAAATTAGAGCCCACCTCAAAAATTTCGCTAGGTGCTGTTTATTTTTTTGAAAGATATTTTCTGAAAAGTTGAATATTTTTAATTTTTTTGAAAAGTTGAATGTTTTGTTCTGGAATGCTTAATTAAGTTTGAGTTACTGTGTTTGATAACCTGTTGAAATGTTAAAAAGGTTATGGGTATTGTGTTTGATAATATATACATATCTATGGGTTACGTTAGGGTACTCACACTATAGAGTAATTTATCATTTGTGAGCACCCTATCACCGTTGGGTCTATATGAAGCTGTAAGCTAGTGGGCCTACACCAATATATATATATATATATATATATATATATATATATAAATTGGGATTAGCCCACTAGCTCATATGAATATACGAGCCCAACGTTTGAGATTGAATCTGGGCCGATCTAACGATCATGTACGCTCGTTAGTGTTCGAATTTTAGTTTTTTTTTTTACAAATTCAAATCACATGAAATTTCAGGCGTGTGTTCATAAAAAATAGGTGAATCTTCGAAAAATATCAAAAAAATGTTTTATATGAAAAAATTGATCAAAATACCCCCAAAATGTTTCGAGAGGTATTTTGGTCATTTTGTTTTTCACGGATAATTTTTTTTTATATTTTTATTAGGTGTGCATTGATGAGAAGAACACATACTTAAAATTTCAAGTGATTTGGATCTATATAAAAAAAAAATTAAGCATTATTAGACATCCGTGATCGTCAGATCGGCCCAAATTCAATTTGATCCGTTAGACTCATATGTGTTAGTGGACTAATCCCAGATTTTTCCATATATATATTCACTAAAAGATGTTGTTTTGATGCCCATATATTCTCAAATTGATCTTCTCAACATCAAGATGTATGTAATGAGAAAAAACAAGATATATGGACATAAGAAAAAAATGAATTTCAAATTTAACAAATAGTATATTTTGTAATACATTTATAAACAATGGATTTTTTAGATTTTCAAGTTTTCATAGACCCGCTCGATCTACGAGCTTTAAAAAAAAATTAAAATACTGAAATCACATTGGCGCTTTTGCTTTGATTACAAACCGCACCTCAAGGGTCAGACCTTGAGGTGTTAGGGGGGGTTTCGTCCTTATGCTTTTTATAAGGGGCATTTAAGAAATTCGAAATATTCAGGGTTTATCAGTTTTAGGTTTTGTAGGGGTTTTCAGGATTTCCTGTGTCTGTGTCTGTGTCTGTGCTGAGTGTTTCCAAGGCAGGAGAATGGCTACACGTTTTGGTTACGCTGCTTCGAGGTCGCTAATGGCTGCCGCAAGATCTTCTATCCGCTCCGCAGCCCCTCGCGCGCCTCGTCTTCGCTCCCCTCCAATCACCACATTACCCAACTTCCACCGCCGTCGCCTCCCCTTAACTTCCAGGTCAACATTCATCCCTCTATTTCCTTCTATCGTATCCCCTTTTATAATTTTATTTTCCATGTAGTATTTCTCTATGTGGTTTTTATTTTCTACTAGGATCTCTTTCCAATCAAGGTGCTTTAATTTTCATCTATCTTCTTTCCTTATTGTTTCCCTTTTCTGTCTAGCACCTCTCATTACCTGCATCATTCCCTCTCTTTTTTTGTGAATTTTTTACCACCTAGCATCTCCCTTTCTTTGCATTTTTCTGTCTCTACATGTCTCTTTCTCTACAAGTATGGTTAGTTGAATTGGAATAATTTAATCAGGTGGATGGGGGAATTGGGCTGCCTACAGTCAATGGTGCCGCTCCACGATGTGATTGCTTCTGCTCGACTGACCTCTCATCTCTCTGTCAACACCCGCGGCTGCTGTGAGCTGTCTCAGGGTATCCTTCTCCCTCGCACTTGTCCTGATCGCTAGTATTTTCTTTGTGAGTTTCTGTTTTTTTTTGTCCGTTTTTCTTCTTCATTTCCTACAGTACAACTTTGTTTTTCCTCTCTTTCTCTCAGTCAGGATTAGCCTGAGTCAGCTTTTCCTCTCTTTCTCTCAGTCAGGATTAGCCTGAGTCAGCTCGGTGAGTTTGTCGTTGGTCCGCCATAAACTACATCGAAAAGTTCTTGAAAAATGCCAAAAATATGGAAAAATGTGAAATTGGCAGGAAATAACTGAAAGAATAATTGTCTGTATATTGAAGGAATTGTATACGTAGAACTTATATTGAGGGTTTTAGTTGCCAGGGTGCCAAGCATACATTCACTGGTCCTAATTTGAATTGCATAGTGATAATGGTTTTCATGGGGCACTCAAAATTACAGTGATAATACAAAAGAACTCAATCTGCAACCCATATGATTAACTGGCAGAGAGGCTCATAGTCATCCTGATCATGTTCATCCCGATTATCTTGTTCATCCGTATTATCTCCATAATGGTTCAGGAATGACTTTGATGGTTGGGTATAGTGTTCGCAAAATTGAACTGGAATGGTTAACCGGACATGGGCCAGGAAGCGGTTTAACCGGCCTAACCGGTAAACCGACCAATTAAACCGTTCTAACCAGGCAAGTCTCGGGTGGTCAAAAACGTGTTGAAAAAAATAAAAAAAAGACATAAAAAAAAATCTACTAAAATATGAAAAGCATATAAAGAATGATTAAAACCAAACACATTTAAATGAAGTTGAAAATTAATTAAAAAAATGAATTTTAACGAATCGACTTGTGCCTAGGGGTATTTTTAAAATTTTCTAAAAAATATGAAAAACTATAAAAGTGACTATTAATGACCAAAACAATTTTTAATCTTTACCATAATGCAAAGAATATTAATAAAATGCATTACGAACCATTCCTTATTTTTGAGAATTTATATACATTTTTTTTTTTTTTAAAAAAAAATACCGGCGGCTCACCAAAACCACTCAAAACCGGAACCAGCACTGGCCGGTTCCGATCTAACCATGTGGTTAGCAGTTAGATTGCCCAGTTTTTTCAATAGTGGTTGGGTAGCTCGGTTAGTCCTTCTTATCCCAAAGTTCCAAAGGCTAGTATATCCCTCATGCTTGTTCTCACCTTTTTGCTTATGCTCGCTCTTAGGTGGCCTCATCATCTTCACTATTTTCTCCTCCATCTTGTCTTTGCTCCTTAACTTGTACCTCTTCAATTCCACCTTCCTCTCATTCCTTTTCGATGGGTCTCCAACTTCTTCAACTACCCATAGAGACGTTTCTCCTTCATATTTGCCAACCACTCCTTAGCTGGATCTCTACAAAGATGTCATCCAAACTATGTCGCTTGTATTCTTCACACTAGGCTTCATACCATGTTAGACATAGATGGATATCGGTATGGCATGGACACGGCTAGATTCTCCATTCCACATAATCATGAAGAGCGTATTCTTTAGACACATCTCTGGCACATTTGGATACTTCTCAGTATATGGTACATTCTTCTCCCAAAAGAATCCTTTAATATAATATAATAGTTTGAAATTTTATTTATTTTAATATTAATATATTTTATTAGACTTAAACATGGAGAACATGTATGCATTTCAAACCTCTAGTTTGAAAAATCTATAATCTCCTATCCATACTATAGTCAGATGGTTATGGTATGCATTTCAAATCTCTGCTTCATAAACCCTATTATATCCTGCCTATACCACAGGAAAATATTTGTGCGTTTCTCATTATAACTTTGCTAGATTCTTGGATTTTGGGCAGTTCTTCTATGAATATTATGTGCCTTAGATATTCTCCAAAAAAAATAAATTAATAGTAATGTGCATTAGATTCTTGCATCTTTTGTGCAGCAGTACATCCAATTTGCATTCACTAACATTTTGATTTCTTAATCAGTCATGCTTGTCATATTGCTGCATGCACATATATACATGTGTGTGTGTGTGTGTGTGTTGTTGAATCCTTTTTTTTTTTTCAAGGCTTGAAGAATTTGATACTTTGTATTGGTGTCACACACTAATAGCCATACTCATGTACATGCAACATAGAATCCAAGTTGATTGGATTGTAGTCCTTAATTTCCCTCATAATGAGAAGGACTAGAAGACTCGACCTCGTACTCGTACTCGTGCACCCTAAAATTGAGTTCAATGGTTGGCTACAATGTTTTAAAAAGCTCGAGGTGGTCTTGACACCTAGGTGACTAGGGGGCGCTGGCTGCCTAGGAGTGATGTGGTCGCCTAGGCTGGCACCTTCGTTTTAAGGTGCTCCAAACACACACACATGTAAGTGTATAAGCAATAAACTCATAGTTTCATGAGAAATCCATTCCTTTGGGTAACTGAATGAGGAAGCATGTTTCTTCTGCTGCAACCTTGGAAGCAAGCTACCTTCTTTGCCAAACTCAAATTGCTGCTTCTAATTCTCCTCAGCCTATGTTTTAAGATTCCTGGGCCATGTCCGAAGATCAAGGTCAGCCGAATACTTCGAATGTTTGAATTGTATATTCTATATAAAGTGTATGTATAATCAATTGAACGTTAGAAATATGAAAAGGAAAGTTCTAGAGTTTGAAAGCAATTAGGTAAATGTCAGATCAAATTTTACCCATGTAAGATGTAACAAAACAAAGTGTCAATGTAATAG
Source organism: Amborella trichopoda (assembly GCF_054954075.1). NCBI lineage: Eukaryota > Viridiplantae > Streptophyta > Magnoliopsida > Amborellales > Amborellaceae > Amborella > Amborella trichopoda. Next base: position 378,059 of record NC_142340.1, read on the forward strand.
CATTTCCAAATCTCAGTGCCATATGCTTGAATCCACAACGGTTGGTTCCATGTATAAACTCAAGAGTACTATGACATAAGTACAAATCCACAATATAAAGAAAGGGACACAAAAGAAGCATCAAACAAAGTAGAAAATGAAATCCTTTATGTTTAATCCTCATCTTTTTCAATTGCTTTGACTAGTACCCCAATCCAAACGTTATCATAAGATTCATCACCCTTCTCTATGTACTCGCCCTCCTCCCTGTCTCTCTTGAATTGGTTGCCTCTTGCTCCTCTATCTCCCTCCTCTGTGTACTGGGCTTAGCGGTCGATCTAGTGGTCTTCGTAAGGTCGGTAGGGTCTCCCTTCAACTCTATCCCAAGTCAAAGCCTTTAAAGGGATGTCCTCTTCTGCTTCAGGATCAGTCAACAGTTCCCTGCCATCATTTATGTCATTTATAGCGGTGGGATTCTACTTGTCACACTCATTGAAGCGCATTAAGCTCTGATTATACTGGGAGATGACTAAATCATTAAGTTTATTGTTCAAGCCTATTCCTTTCCTTTCCTTTAGATGCACCTATTGGAATGTGAAAAATGAATGAGCTAGAATTTAGAGAGTTAAAGCTCTACATTTAACTTATAATTGAAGCATGAAGTTGTCAGTTATAATCATGAATTATAACTCATTATCTTAAAAATTGAGAAAAAGTCAAGTATCGAAGCCATTTTTCTACTTAGGCAGCTGATTGAGAAGTTTAGATCGTAGGAAAAAGACCTCCACATAGTCTTTATTGATTTAGAGAAAGCATACGATAGTGTACCTAGATATTTAATTTGGTGGGTGTTGGAAAAAAAAGGAGCCACTAGAGGCTATATTGACATAGTGAGATATATGTTTGAGGGAGCGCTAACTAGCGCGGTAGACAATCGCGGAGAGAACAATGAGTTCTTAGTGACAATGGGCATGCATGAGGGGTCAACACTGAGCCCAATAGTTAGCGCTGAGCACTAATTATTGTTTTGCTTATGGACGAGTTATTGAGGAACCTACAAGATGCGATACTGTGGGGTATGTTGTTTGTGGATGACATAGTTTTGATCAATGAGATTAGAGGCGGTATCAACCCAAAGTTAGAACTTTGGAGGGATGCTCTAGAATCTAAAGGTTTTAAAATTAGTTGACTAAGATAAAATATATGGAATGCAAGTTTAGTAATAATAGGAGTGGAAACGAGGAAGTAGTTAAGATTAATGGTTAAGAAGTACCTAAAAGAGATTGTTTTTGATATCTAAGGTCCATAATCCATGAGAATGGAGAGGTTGAAGAAGATATTGCTCATAGAATTAGGGTTGGGTGGGCAAAGTGGAGATGTGCATCTGGAGTTTTATGTGATTGGCTCACACCATTAAGACTAAAGGGGAAGTTTTATAGGACGGTTGTAAGACCAGCCATGCTTTGTGGGATGAATTTTTGGGTTGTCAAGAAACAACATATTATAAAATGAGTGTAGTTGAGATGAGGATGTTGAAATGATAAGTAGTAAGACAAGAAACGATAGAATTCAAGATGAATACATATGAGGGAACTTAGGTGTGGCTTCAATAGGTGATAAGATGAGAGAAAGTAAACTTAGGTTGGCTGACCATGTGTAGCGTAGACCTAATACAGGACCAGTTAGGAAGTGCAATTTGGTTCAAGGCGAGGGCTCTAAAAAGGCAAGGGGAAGGCCCAAACTGACATGAATAAAAGTAGTGAGAAAAGATATGCTGACTTTTTCTCTTACTGAGGATATAGCCCTTGATAGAAGAGAATGGAGGAATGAGATTCATGTTGCCGATCCCAAATAATTGGGATAAAGCTTGGATGATGATGATGATGATATTGACTATTAGTAGTATGAAATGTTATAATCTTTGCAAATACTTCCTTAAGTGAATTGCTCGCAAACAAATGAGCTACATGTCAAGTTCACTATGCGGATGGGCACTAGTCGCATGTGGTCTCCACCCTTCGCTTGCTTTGTTTAAATTTTAAAGTTTTGCAAGTTTGTAATTAATAAAAATCAAACAGTATGCAAAATTCTGGAGGAGCCCGCTGTCCACCTCTTACCAGTGCTGTGACTAGATGTGGGTTATGCCCTAATCAGTTGTCCAAATTTTTGGAGTGTATTTCTCGCCCCCATTCCCTTTCTTGTGGTTATTCCTTTGGTGTTCCTATGCTTTGGCGATGATATGTGCCATCCTGCTCAAACAGAGCGACAAGCTATCTGAAAGTCAAAATCCAGTGTTGAAAGGGTGGAGGATTGCACCTTATCTTCGATGATTTCTTTGGCTAGAATCCTTCCTTAGTTTCAGTCTTTAACTTCGTTGGACTTCTTGTGCAGTTGGCTGGCTATCCTATTCAGCAGATCAAAATGACCGTTCCTTGATCCCTCCTAGGGCTTCCATCAGAGCCAGAGGTGATGAAGCGTAATCGTAACTGCTGTTCCTTTGGATACACCAGACCAGCGGGCATTGGGAGTCTTTTGAGAAATAGCAAGACTCATATTATTTTGTCATTTTCTGGCCCGATTGGTATTGCCAACTCCATGTTGGTTGAGGCACAAGCGTTACTAGAGGGGCTTTTCTGTTTGTTTTGATGGAGATTCACAAAGCATAATCTTGTGGGTAAGTAGAGTTTCCCAATCCACTTGAAGAACAGATCCTATTTTTGACCTAGTTTTCAAGTTCATGAGGACACAAGTGGTAGTCAAGTATTCCTGGAAGGAGACATATGTTGAGCTTATGCTTATCAAAAAAAGCGGCTAAGTTTGGCTATAACTCACCCTCTGTATGACTTCATAGTCCAATTTTGCCTCTTTTGGTGCACAAACAAGAGTCTTTTTGGTCGTGTTCTCAAATACAATTCCATGTGATATGTACATTTAAATTAACTAATTTAACAGAATGTGGTCAATTTCTTATAAAGAATGCGTAAATAACCAAATTTTTGGCGGGTTTCTTTTTTCCTTGAATAGGACCAGTTGTCTAGGTGGTTGATTGGTTCCAAAATCATTCAATGAATCACAATCATGCTGCTGACTTTTATCCAAGTTGGTTTGAGACTGCTAGCTTCCATCTGAGAACAACTAATGTTGGACTTGGATGGTCCACCCCCTGTGGATTGGTAGACCTTATTGACATTTTATAAATTTTTCTGTGTGGAAGCAAATAAGATAAATCTTTTTCGATAAAGTTGGTTGGTTAAAATCCTATCTAATCGTAAGAAAATAAATCCATGTGGCTAATTGGATTGACTTATAACTTGGGTAGTTTAAGCATGTCGGGAGGGAATCAAGGTAGCAGAGGCCTCTATAAAAGGGATTACTGAGAGAGAGGAACAAGGTTTTTCTTTTTTTTCAAGAAAAAGGGCATGTTTCTCGTTCTCTCTTCTTTTAGTTTTATCCTCTCTCGAAAGTGCCACCACGTCCCCTCTCCTCCCTTGTTCCAGAAACCCTAAGCAATGGAATATTCTCTTGGGAAGCGACAATGGATTTGTGTTGTGAAAGATAACCTCCTGGTTCTAGTAATCGAAGAGGGAGATCTAAGGAGGCAAGATTGAATTCTTGAACGGGAAGGAATCGACATGAAATGGGAGATCAACATTGAATCCTCGTATTTATATTTTTATTGTTGTTTCCCCTCTATTGGGACACCCCACTGTGTTTAACAATTATGGATAGTGGCTATACAAGCTACCCAGATTATATAAATATTAGTTAATAAAAACAGAAGCAGAACAATTGAGCAATACCAGCCATACTAAAACTCAAATGTTGGAATTTTTTTCCCCGCCTTCTTGAATGTTAACATGGAACTGCTTGGAAATGGAAATCTAGATGTATTGTGCACCTGCTCTGACCACCTGTGTGTAGGCCCCATTCCCAACCCAAATATTCGATTTTGATTGCTAAACCCACTAGTCATGTTTCATTGCTAAAACTTGGCATGTCTTCTACAATTAACTTCCATGCTGTTATATTTAATATTAGTACACGAGGAACAGTTCAGACTTCACATGAAGGCATGCGTTCATTTTGTTTTTTTTTTTTTCATTTTTCAGTTGTGTATGGGTGCATATAAATGTTAAGGAACTTAGGATTCTGTTTGTGACATTAATATTTGTGCAGGTACTTGAATCGTGGTGGGATTGACAAGACAGTCACTGAGACAGTCGTCTTGCCATTGTCATGGGTAATTCATCTAAGGGCGCTTTAATTCCTTAGTGTGAGCTCTTCCAGAATCATGAGAATGTGGACAAATTTTGCTCAGTTTTTGCTTTGAGTTTGCTTTGACTTTTCCTTGTATCTCGAAAGGTTGATTCAGTTGATTTACCAGAAATCATACTTCTTTATTTTTTATGCAATAACTGATCTTGAACATAGTGTACCGCCCCTAATTGAACATGATGATGCAAATCATGCTTGTCTTTATACGAAACAAAGAACAAACTCGCTTAACATGTGAATAGTGTATTTTAATGGTATGAAGCTGTCTCAAGCTATTATTTTGGATTGATGAGGCACAAAACGACGTCAACACAAAGTTTGACCTTTGGAGGGATGCTCTAGAATCCAAAGGTTTTAAAATCAATCAGATTAAGACAGTATATGGAGTGCAAGTTTAGTAGTAAGGAAGTACAAAAAGACCGCACTTTCGATATCTTGGGTCGATAATCTTTGAAAATGGAGAGATCAAGGGAGATGTTGCACACAGAATTATAGCTGGGTAGGCAAAGTAGAAATGTGCAGCTGGAAGTTTATGTGATTGCCGCATACCAAAGAGGCTGAAGAGCAAGTTCTATAGGACAACGGTGAGACCAGCTTTGCTCTATGGGGCGAAATGTTGGGTGGACAAAAAACAATATGCTCATAAAATGAGTGTAGCGGAGATGAGGACGTTGAGATGGATGAGTGACAAGACAAGAAGGGATAGAATTCGAAATGAATATATTCGAGAAATTTAGGCATGCCACCAATATGTGATAAAATGAGAGAGAGTAGACTTAGGTGGGCTGGCCATGTGTGGCTCCAACTGAGTACAACACCAAGTACAACACCTGTTAGGAGGTGCGAGTTAGTTCAAATGGAAGGATGAAAAGGGCAAGGGGTAGAGGCCCAAAAGGACGTGGTTGGAAGTAGTTCGAAAAGATATGAGGACTTATGGCCTCATTGAGGATATGACTTTTAATAGAGCAGAATAGAGAACCAGGATTCATGTAGTTGACCCCAATTAATTGGAAAAAAGCAAAAATGATGATGATGATGATGATGATGATGATGATATGAATTGCCAGAAGACCTCAAGTGCTACCTGAGCAAAGATTATGGTGCACTTAGGTATTTTATGGTGTTGAAGTGGTAAAGTCTAGGAAGGGATAGTTTTCTCTAAGGAATTAATATGTGCTGGATCTATAAACTAATAGATTCCTCTATGGGAGCCAATCATCGACTCGATGCAAAAATGGGAGAGTTGTTAAAGGACCTTAGCCAATATCAAAGGTTAGTGGGCAAGCGATAGGGATCGCTCCTAGCCATTAAAGGATCAACAATATGCCGAAAGATGATTCATTTGAATCGTATTTGGAGCATACTCTTTCTCTAATGCTTTTGTATATTGCAATAAAGCAGCTTATTATGCTTTGGGAAGTTGTTTAGTTTGAAATTGTAAATAAAGCTGGCTTTGATCAATAAAAAATATCCCCCTTGTATTTGTTACCCTTCATTCCGAGGTGCTCTTTTTTTATTGATTTTGTATAGCTATTCTTTGTGTGCCCATTTTGAACTTTATTTTGATGATGTTCGATTTTTTTTTTGATAAAACTTCTAATTTCTTAAACATATTTATTTTTAATTAAAAAGTTGTGGTATGAGCTCTCAACATAGCGATCTTCCTGTATTTGTTGATCTGTTGCCCACTCTCGGCTTTCATCCATGTCCCAACCATCACCAACCGCCCAATATTAGCTGATATTGGGGTTAAATTTTAGTTATCAAGACTCCTTATTGTGTTTACTAAGCACCCGTCTTGATATCAGGCACTGTGCTTCTTATGCTCACAAGTTCAGTTCTACAACTTATGCTTGCTTTTTCTGAAAGGAGTGCAGCTTCAAGCATTTTTATTATCTTGTGGGGTAGATGATGAAATCAAAATTCAATAATATCCTCGGTTCTCATGATTTATTGTATGGCATTGTTGTATCCATTTGGTGGAAGATATTTCGTACCTTATCAAAGGTTTCTAAAACCCTGACCCCTGCCTGCAGTTCAATATCAGAGGCTAAAAACCTAAAACCCTTCTCTCCTCATGGTTTTTGTGGTTTTTTTTTTCATCTGGCATCTCTCTTTGCCTGCATCTTTCCCTTTCTCTGATTTTTGTATTTGGTTGAGCATCTCTCTTTGCATTGTTCTCTCTCTTGAAGGTTGGTTGAATTGGAATAGTGTAATGAGGTGGGGTGGGGAATCAGGCTGCCTACAGTCAATGATGCTGCTGCATGATATGGTATGACCACTGCTGCTCGGTTGAGCTCTCATCTCTTTGTCAACAGGCGTGGCTGCTGTGAGCTCTCTTAGGCATACCCTTCTCCCTTGCATTTGTCACTATTGCTGGTACCAAATGCTCATTTTTTTTGCCTATGAGATTGAACCTCATGCAGGAGTCAAGGTTTTAAAAACCTTGCATAAGGCACGAAATGCCAATATTTTTTGCCAAGTGGACACGACATCCCTGCATATGAATTGTGAGATTTGATGATGCTTTCGAATATTGATTTCGTCATCTACCCCACAAATACTAATATACATGCTTTGAGATTACATTTTCCCCGTTAGGTTTGAGGAGAAGGTACCAAATATGCTTAATGCAGCACTTCTTTTGAGAGAAGGAATGCATAAGCTACAAAACTAAACTTGTGCGTGTACAAAGGGTACTAGTGTTTGGAAATTGCCTCAGCCATGTACTTGGCCCTTGGCCGAGGAGCACCTCGGCCGAGTTATATGCACCCAAAAAATGAAAAGAAAAAAGGTCAAAAAATTTGTTAGAAATATTTAAATTTTAGAAAAAGTTTAAAGGGTTAACAGAAATCACTAGAAGACTAAAGAAGATGAAAAAATCTATAAAGGGTGCGGTTTCTATAAGGTTGCGACCTCAAACAATCCAATTAAGGTGCACCTTAAAATTTTATCATAACATGTAATTTTGTTGTAAAATATTCTTAGTATTATCTTAAAATCTATTTTCATACCTAATTAGAAAATTTTAAATATAAAAAATGGTGAAAATCAAGTAGATCTATAAATACATGAAAATCTTGAAAATAGACGGTCTAGATAATGTGTTGCAAGATGCATTATTTTCAGGATTCAAAAACTCTTTTTTTTCATATTCATATATCTCATTGTTGAGATGATTAATTAGAGAGCTTTTTCAACATTAAAACAACATTTCCGATAGATTTTTGAGGTGCCTTTGTGATTCTACATTTTAAGGTTGCAACCTTATATGAACGTTTCCCATCTATAAAAGATGGGTCATTAAAAAATTAGATCTGCACCTTGAAAATAATATTAGAAAACATATGAAAGTTTCCAAATGATCTTAGAAACTAGCAAAAAAAACTTCTAAAAAAAATATTGGTAACCAATATACTGGTGTTTTCTAATTCTTTTATATTTTTGTTTCCTTTTTTTATATACATATATTTTTGGGAGTTATTTGAGCCTTGGAAGTTGGCACCCAACTCACCCCTAACTATCCTCGCCACTAGGTGAGGCCAAGTTACTTGGCTGAGTCCTGTAATGCTGAAGCGCAGTGTCTGGTATCAAGATGGATGCTTAGTGGGGAGGCCGGGAACATCAAATTATGGAGGCGACATAGCAGTGCCTGAATAATAGTAGTTGGAACAAGTCAAACATGCTGCTAGTAGGCAAGCTGCATTTCTTGTCCCTCATGGTTGGAATCTCTTGGAAATCTCAAAGACCATAAAATTCTACAAATGTTTCTGTTTTCCTTTCTTAAAAGTTAGAAAGAAACAATTCTACAAATGTGAAACTATTGAATGATTCCTCTAATTCATTAAAACTCATGAAGGAGAAGGGGAAGCCATCATTTCAATGTAAAATTCTACATTGCCAAACAGAATGCGAATAGGGAAGGTAAGTAATCATCATGTGACTACCAATTTTAGATACTTTGGATCCAAGAAGTTTAAATGAAATTGGGTCCTTACGGTTTACGGTTAAACCCAAAAAGTATTAGCAAATAAAATATTTAGAAAGGAAAGTTTTAGCAAATAAAATCGGCAGTTTCTGACCCTTCAGCAGTGTTTGAAAGGAAATCAGTAGCAGATAAAATCTTTAGAAAGGTCGTTCTTTCTGATAACATGATTCAAATTTTGGAGGAAAGAGTATTGTTACTGACCCATCTAATGTTGCTCCTCGACTTCACCTTCTCCTCCTGCAGCTTTGGTGGTACTTGATGCCATTTCTTTTCATATTTGTAATAACATGTTCTGATTCTGAAGCAATAGAAAATATCCAGGAAATATCTGACTAAAACCCAACAATCAATTAAAAAAAATATATACGATGGTTATTATGTTTGGGCAAAAACTGAAGCACAAACATCGGCTGCATCTTTCCTTCGTACATGATTTCCTTACCATTGCAAACAACTATTTTCAATTTTAGGAAAAACCAAAAAAACAGCGAGAAGTTTCTCATGATGAAAAATAAAAGTAAAATATTTTTGTAGAATGAAATTTCCAGAATGCCCTTGTAAGGTCATTTTATTTTATTTTTTTAACAAAAAAATTGTTGGGATTAGAATTAGGGCATGCCTCTAAATTCCTATCAAGATGATTTATAAAATTAAATGAAAGAAACAATGTTGGGGTGACATTATGGTTGAAGCTAGCCCAACCATTCATTTGGATCAGTTTGGGTGAATCGGTCGTAGGCATAGTAGACCCACGTCCAAGTTGGGTTCAAACTTTTGGGCCTAATAGTTGCTTTTGGTCCAGAAGTATAGATTTAACTCATTTTGGGTCTGGCAGAAGTTCCAAGTCAAAACATAACCAGGTTGGGTTGGCACTGGGTAGGGTTCACGCACAACCCGAATTGCTAGATTCCCTTAAATAACATATCTATCTATTGTTATTTTTATATTTTAAACCCAACCCGACCCACTGGTGAGGGAGGTCCATATCCAATCGACCTGGACATGATAGGGTCCGGGTCAACCTGTGGATCTTGTTGGTTAAGTCCAGGTAGAGCCCAACCCGGCTATTGACAAATGACCGTGGCACATGTTTGGAGTAGGAAATACACAAAGTTACCTTCGGAAGTTTGTTTTTTTTTTAATCTTTGGCGTCTGGATGTATTTTATACTTCCAGTTGGGGGTGGTCCGGGGCGGATCCAGACCTGGATCCATTGGACCTGACCCAAAAATAAATAAAAAATATATTTAAATATATCTAAATATTATGTTTAATGTTTGTATAGAGCCGAGGTTCTAAACAATCAAAGTAGAGCACACCTTCATGTACATGCATCTTGATGTCGAGATGATGAATTTGAAGATATTTGGGTATCAAAACTACTTCTAGTGAAATTTTTTATGTGCGCTCTATATTACTTGAAAAATATTTGGGTCAGGGTCGGGTCCACATGGACTTGGATTCGAATAGTGTTCGGGTTTTGGCCCCATACCCGGACCAGAGTGGGGTCCCGGGTCCATTGCCACCCTTACTTCCAGTTGGAAAGAGTTTGGGCGGGGAACGTGCTTTGGGTATTTCAAAATAGGGGGAATTGATAGATTTGCGCTTGACCATGTTATTGCCAGTGAAAGTTTGAACAGATTTAATTATTTGAAGGGAAGCTTTGTACGAATGGGAAATATCTATTCCAATTTTACTACTCACTTCCATGTTTTTCTTTTGGAGGGTATTAATTTTTTGCTAAAAATATCATTGCACCCCTCGTCCGCTCCCTTCTCTCCTCTCAACTTTTTACGATAAAATTGTCACAATTTCAGCTATACTAATTAAGGAAGGTTCTGCTTCCCTCAAGGTACATGTCGCCTAAATTATTTGTACACACCCCTTTCAAAATTCAAATCTGATCTGAGCGTAAACGCCAAGAAAAAAATCCAACAAAAAGTAAAAAATCCGACCTGAGACAAATAATTTTAAAAGTTGTCTAACTACATTGCAGGGAGAGGAGGGAAAAGATCCATGGGAGGGGTGGAATTGGTTTGGCAATTTTGTGCTTAGAAGTTTAGAGAAGATTGGAAGGCATGCTGAAATGAAAAACATGGGGAGGGGCTATTGTGAAATTAGATTTTTGCATCTTTAATAATTCAATGAATCATCCACGTATATAATTTTTAGATTTTTGCATATTTGATAATTCAATGAATCATACAGATTTTTGCATATTTGATAATTCAATGAATCATACGTGCATATAATTTTTGGATTTGAGCTAACAATAATGTCACAAAATACAGTTGTTGATTCACCACCATCCATCCCGTAAAAATCAAACATTGGTGGTCCCCAAAAGTATATATATTCCATAAAAATATTGTCACCATCATCCATCCCGTAAAAATCAAACGTTGGTGGTCCCCAAAAGTATATATATTCCACCAAAAGATTGTCCACAAAGAGATTATTTATCTTTGGAAAAAGTTTATATAAGGTGCCAACTTTATACTGTACAAGTAAAGAAGGTTGTTCCTATGCTGGAAAACCTTTAAATCGATCATCTCGACCTCGAGATTCATAAAAATGATAAAAAGTGAATTTCTAATCCTAAAAATAGTTCATCTTCTAATACATTATCTGGACCGTCCATTTTTTGGATTTTCAACCATTTGTAGATCTGTTTGATGGTCTCCATTTCTGAAACTTTAAATTCCATGATTGGGGGTAACAATAGATTTTTGTATCATTGCATTTGTGGCACCAAGACTGCATTTTCAGCATTATTTTGAGGGGTGATTGACATTTTATACAAATCTCGAGGTCACAATCATTTTTATTAATTAGAGCTCGAAGTGAGCTCGATTTTTGTTACCAAAATAGATTTTGCAAGCTAGCACATGTATTAGACCTGACAATGGCCCGAGCCGGCCCGGCTTAGCACACATATTAAACATGACAATGGCCCGTGCCGCCAGGCTCAGCTAAGCCTGGCCAAGAGATCACAATATGTGCCACTTAGGGCTGCCCAGGCCAAACAGATCCCGGCTTTGCCTAGGGTCCCTGTCTCTCTCTTCATGCCCTCTCTCTCTCTCTCCAAGCCACAAAAGGAGAATTCACCTCTCTCTCTCTCACACACACATACGCAGCTATGCAAAGAGGAATGTCAGAAAACAGGAGCGTTGGGATTTAAAAAACGATCCTCTCTCTCTCTCTCTCTCTAACCACATTAAAAGTATGGAAAGTGTTGCAGACGGCAGTATCTCCAGTTACCCTTTATGCATAACATCCCTGTCATATCACTGTTGCCATTGCAAAGAGCAAGAAAGAGATATCACTGTTGCCATTGCAAAGAGCAAGAAAGATAGCTTTTTTCTGTCTTTATGTGAGAGAGAAATCAACTGCTTGGACAAAGGCCTATTTATGATGAGCGCATAATTAACTAAGCTAGCTATTCTATAGAGAGAGATAACTAACTAAGCTTGGAGGTATCTCTAGAGAGAGAGAGAAATGGAGAAAAGGCCCGTTAATCATGCATGACAACATATTATAACTAAGAAGCAACTATGTAGAGGGAGAGAGAGAAAAAGCGTGGTATCTACCTAGGTCTTATCTTTCTCTGCAAAGAATTGTTTGGGAATTGTCGCCTATTCTTGTGGATGCCAAATTCAAATGTAAACAAATTCCGTCATTAATTCTTAGGGGAAAAGCATTTTCCTTTCATATTCTGTGAAAAAGGGGAGCAGACCTCGTGAGAACTCAACAGAAAGAAAATGGACTTTTCAATGTGCCCTTCTCTCTCTCTCACTTCCAATGCACATCATCTTTGCTGACTTCAAAACCAATTTCCCCACTTTCAAATCTCTCTCTCTCTCTTTCAAACCATTTTTAAATCTCTCTCTCTCTCTCTCTCTAACCATTTTCCACTTTTTAAATCTCTCCCATCTCTCTCTCTCTCTCTCTCTCTCTTCCGACGCAGTCGGCTACTGTTTACTATTGTTAAATCTCTGCCCCCACCTTTCTCTCTCTAAGCTTTTGACATATCGTTAAACGATAATGAAAGCGAGTACATGTTCACGACTAATTGTATCGTGAGGTATGTGCATGACACCATTGTTTCATGAAATAAAGTCCAAAAACAAAGCATCTCTTTCCCTACTTTTCAAGGAAGATGATGAACGGGAACCCCTCTCTCTCTCTCTCTCTCCTTAAGGAAGAAGATGCAGGATAATCCCACCATTTCTTCTTAGTCTTACAAACATGAACTCAAAATAATAACTTGTGAGGAAAACTAAGTATACAGAGAACTCATATCTGATCTGATACAATAAGAACCCAAACTTTAATTGAAAGAAAAGCACTTTGATATAAACCTTGAGAGAGAGAGAGAGAAAGAGAGAAGAAAGGAATCATGGGGTGCAAAAAGAAGTGTCACAGAATAGAGCCTGACAAATCTCTGTGAAAACCTGGATAATGACATGATGGTGGTGAGAGGAGTTTAGAGAGAGAAAGCAATGCAATAGGTGCTTTAAATCTTCAGCTCCAAATATCTGTTTGTGCAATATCATCTCTAGCATCGACGCCCTAAAATCACTGTAAGGATCCTTCGACCTCTTCACCACTGCTACACTCTCTCTCACCTTCTTCTCAACTCTCACCTCCTCAACCACCATACTCTTTGACGCCTTCTCTCTCTTCTTCCTTTGCTTTCTCTCTCCTCTCCTCCTCCTTTGCTTCCCACTCATCAACTCTAATTCAGAGGAATGAGACGAATAACTCTTGGACCAAAACAACCTCTCCACTTCCTCCTCTCTCTCTCTTCTTTCTCTCTCTACCTCCTCTTCGCTGCTGAACCACCCTGTAGCTGAAGAGGAAGTGCTCCTCCTATAATTGTTGCTACAAAAGTGATCATATCTCTGCAACTCCTTGTTTCTATGATACTGGGTTTTGGTTTCGTAATAAGAGGTTCGAGGAGAGATGGGGGTTACAGGGGGGCATTCTCTTCCTTCTCTTTCAGAAGAAGGAGAAGGTCTAAAGAACACTGGGTTCGAAGCCATGGTGGTTCTGGTTCTGGTTCTGGGCCTCGTGTTAATAAGATTGTTCTTGTTTTTGAAAAAGAGACGAGAAGGGTAAAAGACCGGGCTCTGAACCATGTCCAAAGGGTCTTTCTTGCTCTTGCTTGATGATGAAGATGACGAAGAAGACCTGCATGACTGAAATGGCGCCTGCAACATGCGAGAGATTCTCTGCTTCAGACGACTTTCCATCTCTCTCTATATCTATATCTATATCTAGCTCTATCTCTATGTCTCTCTCTCTCTCTCTCTCTGGCTGCTTGTATTGTGAATTTGAAAAGTGGAGTGGGTTTTATATGGCTTTGGACATTCTAAGTTATTTATTCTACCTTATTATCAAAGCATAATACAAACATTCGATGTATAATCTCTAATGATTTAATCTCGTCTAGAGAGAGATTATATTATAATCTCATTTAGAGAGAGAGGGGTGCGGGGTTCTGAGATGATGAAGGAGTCCTGCAAGTAGGTGGACCTATCATTTTCCATGGAGTGGAAAAAAAGTATTTTCAGGCTCTGCGTCTCCATTAGATGGGCCCTAATGGAAAGTGATTTCATGACATCCTGCTCCTTCTATTCTCCCCTTCCTTTTGTGCAACAATATTAAAGAGAAACAAGTTTCCAATATTGAATGCTACGTACCAGTTTTCCATTTATGTTTGAGTTAATTACGTACGGACTCTTATGTAACTAGAGAAAATGCCCTGTGCTCTCTTTATATGAATATTACATTCAAGGCGATCATTTTTTATTTTATTTTTTTACAAAATTATTTTTCGATCAGAGGATGCCAGTCTCGGATCTTTTATTTTTATTTTAAAACTTACGTTACGGTCTAAGGATAAAATTCTCGAATTACTTTTTTCTTTTTCAAAATTTAAGTTGTGGTCCAAGGTTGAAATTCTCCGATCAATACTTAAATTTAGAAAAAAAAAAAAAACCGCAATTCAAGTTTTGAAAAAAAAAACGGTACGAAAATGCCATCCTCGGATCGTAATTTAAGTTTTGGAAAAAAAAAAAAACTTAAAAGTGGTCTAAAGATGGCATCCCTGAACCGCTTTTTTTATTCCAAAACTTGCAAGCAATCAAGGATGGTATCCTCGGAACACATTTTTTTTTCAAAACTTAAATTGCGGTCAAGAATTTCAACCTCGGACAGAAACATAAGTTTTGAAAAAAAAAAAAACAAAAACAAGAGCGGTCCGAAGATGAAATCATCGAACCCAGGAATAATTGTATAATAGAAAATCGTGTTAACCGACCTTGATTATAATTTTCAAGTATAAAAAGAGTTATTTAAGATTCGTGAGTTTGTAAATAACTCTACATGTTTAAAAGAGAGAATTCCATCCCCATCTAATTAAAAGATAGGTAATTTTGCTAAGCAAGGAGATATTGCTTTCTTTCTCTCTTCCTGTGTTAAGGATGGAAAATTGTTGAGTGATTTATCTATGGACCCTAGAATACCAAATGTTTCGTTTACAAGTAGAAATTACAAAGAAAGTCGGTCCACTTGCTTTATTTTATTTTTTTCAAAATTATATTTTTATTTTTTAGGTTTTTCGTTAGTAGGAGAGTGCTCTGAGTTTTGGGATAGTGCCCTAATAACCAAAAAAAAAAAATTAAATTCAGTCCAAGTATGCCTTTAGACCTAAGGGTAATTTTGAAAACTTTAAAAACTAGGTTGACCGACCTTCTAGGTGATTTCTATCTATAAATAGAGTATTTCGTATTCTAGGATAAATTTTAGAGTCCGTAAAAAAATCACTAAAAAATGTTTAGCGACAATTGTCTCCCATTAAACTAAACTCATATATTAATGATACGTGTGGTTTCTATAAAGTTGCAACCTTAAACAATCCAATTAAGGCGTACCTCGAATTTTTATCATAATATGTAATTTTGACGTAGAAACTTCTTAGGATTATCTTAAAATCTATTTTCATCTCTAATTATAAAAATTTAAACTCTAAAATGGATAAATTCAAGTAGATCTAAAAAAAAAATGAAAATCTTGAAAATTGACGGTCTAGATAATGTGTTGCAAGATGCACTATTTTTGAGATTCAAAATTTGTTTTTATTTTTATTTTTTTTATATTCATACATCTCGATGATCAATTGGAGGGTTTTTCAACATTAAAAAACATTTTTCGATAGATTATTGAGGTGCATCTTTAATTCTAAATTTTAAGGTTGAAACTGCATATAAACTTTTTTCTTATCTAAAATTCTATTTTCATATCTAATTATAAAATTATAAACTCCAAAAAAGATTAAAATCAAGTAGATCTATAAACATATGAAAATCTTGAAAATGGACGGTCAAGATAATGTGTCGCAAGATGCACTATTTATGAGACTCAAAATCTTTATATATATATATATATATATTTTGATGTCGAATTGATCAATTATAGTTTTTCTCAACATTAAAAAAACTTTACTTAAGGATTTTTTACAACCTTATATAAACTTTTTTCATTAATGATACCTCACTCTCTAACAAATTAAGGAGTCAATCAAAAGAAGATAGAGATGATGGAATATGTTGAGATGTGTGTTCCGCTTCAAAAAGACATTCTTCCATACCATATACATGTTCTCTTTTCAATCGACCATTAATTTAGAGAGAAAGAGTGCGTGTAAGGACAAGATGTTCTTTGTCTACTACCCATTAGTTTGAAAATTCAAAATCACCCACTACGATTGACTCTTTAAATTATAAAGAAAACCAAAGAAAAGGGGGGCAAATTGAGCAGCATTTGGTTTTCTTTGAAAATTCATTTTTGCCCCATATTATGAATTTGATATTCCAAAACTTGACGTAGATCGAGCAGATTTGTGAACACTAAAAAATGAATCGTCTATATCGTAGGATACAGTGTTTTTATTAGCTTAAAATCCCCTTTTTATTTTCTCATCCACAATTATTGTGGTCAAGATAAAGAAATTTAAGGATGTTACAAGTATGGGATTTTTCCAAGTAAATTGAGTATATTTTTAATAGAAATGACAATTTGGCAACCCAAGTACATGAAATTGTGAGGTCCATCTTTTAGAATGATGAACACACTAGCTATTCCATTTAGTGAGAGAGAGAGACAGTGTGTTAACACTTTTAGAGAGAGAGAGAGTGTGTTAACAGTTTTAGGGAGAGAGAGAAACTGTGTGTGTTAACAGTTTTAGAGAGAGAGAGACTGTGTGTTAACAGTTTTAGAGAGAGAGGGGGGGGATCAATTTTTGTATGATGCATGAACCCTTCCCCCCCTCCCCGAGGTTCTTGAAATGCTCCTCTCACCAACTTGTGTCTCCTATACACTAATAATATTTTTACATTACATTATACAAAGGAAATAACACAAGCCAACAAAAACCACAAAATCCCATGGTAGAGACGGATAGAAGAGACACATAAAATCAAGGAATACGACACGTTGAAAACTACAGTAGTAGGATAAATAAATGTGAGCTCTCTCTCTCTCTCTCTCTCTATACCATAAATGAGATGGCAAAACAGACTCTTCTCTCTCTAGCAGAAATGAGAGGGGAAAAGAGACTCTTCTTTCTCTCTCTAGCATAAATGAGATTGCAAAAATGACTCTCTCTCTCTCTCTCTCTCTCTCTCTCCTTAGCAATAGCAAGTGATCTGAAAAGCAAAGGGAAATTGTCTGTCCACGGCGTATGCCACTTAAAAAGGAAACAAAGATTGTCTTTTACCCCAAACTCCTCGTTCAGGACACGAGGGTTGCCTCTCTCTATTTCGTGTTTTTGAATCTCTCTCTTATTTCTGTTTACTCTTTGACTTGGTTTTCTTGTAAGCATTATTTATGCAGAGAGAATCTAGAAGTGTCCAAAGACGCGAGACAGGCAGATGGAGGTGTAGAACCGAGGTAAAACACAGGGTAACAGACAGCAGGATGCAGCTTTTCTTTCACTTTGACAAATGCAAACAAACTTTAGCATGAATGTTTCAATCACCTCTCTCCTCTCTCCTCTCTCTTTTTGTTTTTTTCACCTCTCTTTCTCTCACAACAAAGTTCAACATGAATGTTTTTAGAACAATTGTTTTATGCATGCTGGCCGCATTTCTACAATATGTGGTCCAGGCATAGGTATAAATCATCCATCTTTGGTCCTCTTAAAAGCAAAAGTTCGAATGTTTTTTTACTATAATTATTATTTGAGTAATGATCCTATGAGACACTCTTATACCCATGTTAAAGATTGTACATTCACTATCATCATATTAAACATTATATATTTTCTAAAAATTAAAATCAAATTATATTTAAAAAATATATTTATTGCCATCCCTGCATTTTTAGAATATAAGGGCTGACTGCATACTAACCGCATCCATCTTTCTAACCACCAAGTCACCTCTCACAAAATAGATATCAAAAATTTATTAAACTTCGTGACATATTGCAAGCTCTCCAATTGGACATCTAGTGACTAGGATTTAATTATCACCTCGTTGTACTAAAGATAAAAGAAAATCCATCTAAAAAAATAGATTTTTACGAGTCAACTCATTTTTATATGGCCTCCTAAAAACCGTGTCTAAAGATAAATAGTGTCCCTTGATAAATGGCTTATTGAATGACTTAATCACTAATAACGGTACATCAAAAATTCGCACAAAAGATAATATGGGCACATTAGACAATACCGCAATTGTATAATGCCATTTTAAAAATAATATCCTGGAATTTTATTAATACAAATATCCTTGTTCTTCAGAAAATTTTTCAAATAATTCTTTACAAAGATTACAAAAAGTACCTAATGTCTTTTACTAATAATTACACATGTTCCCAAGCTTGAGCGGTAACACGGAGTTCTTTCTATCTCTCTCTATATGGATAGAGAGATGATGCGGTCTCCCTTGATAACATATTTTAAAAATAGATTTTGACCTTAATTTTTAAATAATAAACCCTAACATAGAGATTATTCATATGTAAACAATATAATTTTAAAAATTATAAATTATAATTTTTGAGGGAAATATTCAAACCTTTATTTGAAGGACCATCATTTATATCCATCTTTGGATGGATGGTTTATGTCTCAAGGGACACAATGCAGAGATGGTCCTCCCAATGCAGAGATGGTCCTCCCAACATGTGTGTATAGGTATGTGTATATATATGGAAAATATTGAGATTAGCCCTCTAATTCATATGAACATATGAGTCCAATGGTTCAAATTGAATATAGGCCAATCTGACAGTCACGACCTTATTTTATATTTGAATTTGAATTTAATTTTTTTTACGAATCCAAATATCTTGAAAGTTTAGGCATACGTTCTTCTCGTCAGTACGCACCCAATAAAAATATTTTAAAAATAATTCGTAAAAATTGAATTGGCTAAAATACCCCCAAAACTTTTCAAGGGTATATTGATCAATTTATTTATTGTAATTTTTTTTATATATTTTTATTAGATTATCTTATGTTTGAAGAACACTCACCTAAAATTTTAAGTTTAAAAAAAAAAAATTAAAATTCAAATACAAAATGAGGTCGTGACCATCAGATCGATATAGATTCAATCTGGGTTGTTGGGTTCATATATTCATACGAGCTAGTGGACTAATCTCAGCATTTATATATATATATATATATATATATATATATATATATATATATATATATATATATATATATAATATTTTTTACGAATTATTTTTTAGTCAATTTATGTTTTACAAATTATTTTTTAATATTTTTATTAGGTGCGCATTGATGAGAATAATAGACGCTTAAAATTTCACATGATTTGGATTTGTAGAAAAGAAAAAAAAAATCAAATACAAAATGAAGTCGTATTTGTCAAATCGGCCCAAATTCCTATATGTAACTGTAGGCTAGTGGGCCTACGCCAGCATTTCCCTAGAAGATCATTAAATTGGTCATCTCAATCTCGAGATATCTGGATAGAGAAAAAAGAAAATTCAAGTCATGAAAATAATGCATTTCGTAATAAATTATTTGGACCGTCTATTTTTTAAAAAAAATTAATTTTTTATAGATTTACTCAAACTGCATCATTTTTTTAGCTTTAAATTTCTTAATTAGAGATAACAAGAGATTTTCACGCCATCACAAAGCTTTTCGGCAATGAAACTGCATCTTTCTAATTTGAAGTGCAATCTTGTTTCAAGAGTATAAGGTGGAGACTTTTATCAACCTATAAGAGTGTGTGTACACGTCCGGGTCTAGGTTTGGGCCCCAGCTTACCGGGTTGGCAACTTGCCCGTTTGTAAGCCCACGGGTAAGGGATGGGAAATTGATCGGGATGACCCGTGGACTCGAGGGGTCAACCCAACCAAAGTCAGTTTTAGGCCCAGGTAATGGACCTACATGGTCGGGTAGAGCCAAAATGGGTATGGGTTGGGTTCGACCTGACATGACCGACATGATACATAATATTGTAAAATAGATATAATTGAGAATAAATATATACTATAAAATATATAAAATAATTGCTGATGTTTTTTATCCATAGACTTGGACTCTATCCGACCAGTGGATCTAGTATAGATCCAACTTAGACCTATTAGGCCAGGGTCAACCCGTACCCAGCCCGGCCCATTCCGAGCCCCGCCTCGTTCTTAATCCATGGTCCTAGAGCTAAAATAAATATTTAAATTTAAATGTATGTTAAAGGGGTTGCTTTCTTTTGACAAGAAAGGGGTTACTTTCTTTCGAAGAAATGGATCTTAGGAGGATCCGTTTTTCTAAGAGAAGATTTAGGAATTGTGCTGGTAAAGCATGCTTCCGCGGGAGCATGTTTTACGACTTTTAAACAAAATAGTTATTGAAAAGTTTTTTTTTTTTAATTCTAAATTTTGGAATCGATCTAAATATCAGTAAATGATTATTTTTAAGTAAAAAAAAAATGGATTTTGAGTTCTTGACTATCCAGAACTTCTTTTAAAAAAATTTAGACAATTCCTGTGCAATCTTAGGATGTCATTTTTTTTTTTGGTATATTTTTATTTTTTCTTTGAGGTTATTCGCTGCGTTATTCCCCAAAATTAGTAATCTAAAAAAATGTTACAAGGATGAATTTTGTCTAAGGGAGTAGATGAACAGCGTACTTCCGCCGGAGTAAGGGATCATTTGGATCTGGAATCTGAGGTATTGCTCATTCACGAGCACGTGAAGTGAGAGAAGTGGTAGCTGTGGGACCTTCTTATAAATGTGCTTCGTAGTGATGTACGGTTGATATTCACTCAACTATTTATTTCAGGAACATCGCAGTCGTCCATGCTTAAATTTATATGCAGCGACAACATTCTATGCATCATATTGTATTAATATTTGCATGTATAATTTATTGTGAGTTATGGGGAATAGGGTTTTTCATCTGTAAAGACCCTTGGGACATGGGGCCTTCTCAGTTTAATTTCATTTGTATAATTAAATATAAAAGCGATGTAACCTGCACGAAAAGAAGATCCTTGAAATATTCTCCCTGTGCCTTTTGTCCTTTCAATGAATAAACAACAAAAAAATAGTTTGGCCTTTTATCTCTTATGTTTAATAATGCAGCCACCCAATTTCATTTTAATCGTCAAGATTAATCGTGATCATTTTGTATCAAAGATAAATAATATTATTTTATAATTTTTTATTTAAAAATATGGATGAAGTGTCTGAATTTTTCCTTAAATTAGTATTGCTGTAAATATTTTTACAAACAAAATTATTTTTAAGGCCTCAAATTTTAGGCCTCAGCTGTTAATATTTGCTCGGATTTTTATTGTTGTTATTATTTGCTTGCCTCAGCTAGGTTCGAGGTGAAAAATATTCTTAAGGCCTCAAATTTTTGGGATGTGACTTACTCAATACAAATGACTAATTGGAAAAAAGATTTGGGGATATGACTTAATCTAAATGATTAACCTGGGAAAATTTTGAATACTTATATTGGATGTGTCGAAAAAAATCACGCCCTAGGATTACATGTAAGCCGTTTTGGGATAGTTCTCAAAATCTTATTATTATTATTATTATTCTTTCAAATATTCATCCTATAATTTTAAAGTGAATTCCAAAATCTGAAAAAAGAAAAAGAAAAATAAAAATCCATTTGAAAATGGATTCTCTCTCCTTCCCAAGCAATTTACATATTTGGACAATACAAGGGACAAAGCATATGGTTTGTGGTGAGGTGATAATATAAGTTCGTACTTGGAATGAATGAATAGATAGAGACGTTGGATAATTTAAGAAAGAAAATGTTATTTTTAAATGGGTGCCATAATTCAAACCTCAAATTTGCCATTGCCGCCCTTAGTTTTTGATGGCTGGCTACTTAGCATAGATTCAAAAACTTTCAAAAAAAAAAAAAAAATTGCATAAAAATAACCACAAAAAGAAGCGTAATATCAGATATGGGCCCGGGAGATATCAAAAAAAGATGGAAGATCTCATTTGAATGGATGCGGTGGGCGGGACGATGGATTTGTTTTGGCCTTTATTTTGAATTTAAATCCAACGGCTAAGCTGTCGGAACACACCCCAATCCAACCTCCACCCGCCGTCCAATACACATACCCCTCTCATTCATCCTCCCACTACTCTTACTCTACTCTGGTTTTCAGTGTTCCTTCTTCTGGCTAAGAAACAAGTTGTGGTTTTTTGGATTCAGATTCCCGTCCTCTGCTGAAACAAGTTGCTGGGATTTCCATCCATTTCTGTCTCTGGTGAAGAAAGTTGCTGGGACTCTCTCTCTCTCTCTCTCTCTCTCTCTCTGCATCCATTTATCTGTCTAGTGAAGAGAGCTGGCGATTTGCCGAGATGGGGGCATCAGGGAAATGGCTAAAATCCCTTATCGGTGTCAAGAAGTCCGACAAAGACGACCACCCTGTATATATCTCTCTCTCTTTCTCTCTAAAATGGCAGCACATCTGATCCTCCTTGACATTTACCATCTGGTTTTATGTTTCATTGTTAAGGTAAAGCTGGGGAATAGCAGCAGGTCTAGAAAATGGAGGCTGTGGAGGAGCTCATCAGGGGGGAGCGCCAAATCCAGCACTGAGACCTCAGATTTGTCGCCTGCAGCTGCTGCAGAGGCCTTCAACGCGGCGGTGGCAACTGTGGTCAGAGCTCCTCCCAAAGATTTCAGGGCAGTCAGGGAAGAGTGGGCTGCCATTCGCATCCAAACCGCATTTCGGGGCTTCCTGGTAACATGACACAGTAAACCCATCAATGGATATTTGTCATTATTTTTGTTTCAATCCCAATTTCTGTCTACTTGCCGCAACAACTAAACCCTAATGTTGTAGATATTTTTTCTTTCTATTGTGAGATTGATTTTTTTGTACGTTTCTTTGAATGCTTAAAAGAGCTCTGGGTCTAAACCTGTGCTACCCATCGAAGAAAAAGTTTTGCTCTTGTTTTTTCTTTGGGAGGATTTAGGGTCTGATGAGGTATGACTGATTGCAGGCAAGGAGGGCTCTGAGGGCTTTGAGAGGATTGGTGAGGCTTCAGGCTCTGGTGAGGGGTCGCCTTGTGAGGAAGCAAGCAGCTATAACACTGAGGTGCATGCAGGCATTAGTGAGGGTCCAGGCCCGCATTCGAGCTCGCCGCGTGAGGATGTCAAATGAGGGACAAGCCATCCAGAAAATGCTAGAAGTTCGTCGCAACAAAGACAATCCCTTCAGAGAAGTTGAGGTATTCTTCTTCTCTCTTCTGAAAAACGTACATCATTGTTCATTCAACTATTTTCTCACAACGACTTTATGAGAAGCATAATATTTTATTTGTTAAGTGATTTATGGATTAGATACTTGTCTTTTTCGCTATACCATTTGATTGTTTGGATTAGAGTTTCCTTCATAATCTGTGAATGCTTAGTGATGGGTATCTTGGCTTATAGGTTCTTGTTTTGACTGTGTTACCTTATCGTGAATATGAGTGCTTTGTTTTGATAGTACATCTTCGTCTCCATTTCTCTTGTTGGGTTTCAGGATGGCTGGTGTGATAGTCAAGGAACACTTGAAGAAATTCGAGCAAAGTTACAAATGAGGCAAGAAGGTGCTATTAAGAGGGAGAGAGCCATTGCTTATTCACTCTATCAGCAGGTTTCTCTCTGTAACCTGTCTTCGATCTCCCTTACACTGTGTCGGGTCTCACAATCTGATGTCTTTCATGCTTACACAACGCAAATGCTTCTTGGATTTGAACTTTCATGCCACTGTTGCAGGATTGCTCTGCTAATTCCCTTCTCTGATTGTTTCTTTGATATTTATTTGCAATCCATTTTCAGCAATGGAGATCAAACTCAAATACAAAATTAAATATAGCAATGAATTCTTTAAAGCATGAACCAGACAAGAACAGCTGGGGATGGAGCTGGCTAGAACGATGGATGGCAGCTAGACCTTGGGAGAACAGATTGATGGAGCAACCAAACACCGAGCATTCTGATACATTCTCTTTCAAGCACTCTGATGATCAATGGAAACATGGGGAACCCAATTCAGTTAAAGTTAGAAAGAACAATATCAGCACTCGGATCTCTGCAAAACCCCCACCTGGGTACACTCATCGAATTGCTAGATCATCATCAACCCCAAGTTCTGAGCTACCCTTTGATGAAGGCTCGCCATCTTCAGTAAGCACATCTACCCCTGTATCAGGAAGCACTCCCTTGACATCAGAGAGGACTGAAGAGAGTGCTTCAAGTAGACCCAACTACATGAATTTGACAGAATCAACAAAGGCAAAACAGAGACCTTGTAATTCTCATAGGATTCTAAGGCATTCTATGGACGATTTCCAACTACCTAAGAAGGCGGCTTCTCTTTCTAATGGAGAGTCAAGGAGCACTGGTGGCTCTGATCCTTCTGTTACATCTGGTAAGTTAAGCCACTCAATGGCACGGGTGGATAGGCACCTGGTCAGAATCAGGGAAAATGGCAGTTACTGTGGAGATCTCGAAAGGCCACCTCTTTTGCCTTAGTGTTTCAATCCACATGCTTACAGCTCAAATTGGATATGGATGGAATTCTATGAATTGGATCATGGGCAACATCTTGTTGTTCCTTTATATTGATCTCCACCCACCCCTCCCTCCCGAACCCCCCCTCCCACCCCCCAGTCCCAATTCTTCAAAGCAAATGATGCTTGATTGACAGGGGGTTTCAGAGTGATGATCAATGTATTTGTTTTCAGAGCGAAATCTTGATCTTGTGAAATAATGAGAGAGAGCTTTTCTCAGGCTTCCAATGGTTAGACCAGGTTGAATTGTTCCAAGTTTCAGAAGTAACTTTGGTCCGATTTTACTTCTGTTTGTGTATTTGTTCTCTATGAGCAATGGCAGTGAATGATTTGAGTTGTGTGGATAATGGTTTTGTTGTCTTTGGAGAATGAAGTTTAGTTGCCCAAGAACAGCAGTTCTGTGTATCCAACTTCTTGTGACTAGTTTTCTACTTTTCTTCTTTATGCTTGTCTTTTTTAAATGGAAAGAAACAAATTATTTGATGCATAACAGTGTTTTGGTTTACAATAGGGAGCAGGGTTTATTAATTGATAAGTGGCCCTAGTAGCTTTTTGATATAATCATAGATAGAACTGGTAAAAAACAACATGAAAACATGTAAACAAAGCGCTTCTGTTTGCCTCATTTTTGTTTTCAGTTACTCGTACTGCCACTGCTTGAATGCTACATGAGTTATTGGTAGGCAAATAACCAGTTATGTAACCTACCATAAAGAAATCAGTGTCTGGGTGAGGTTATCAATGAGGTTATCAGAGTATCTCTTTAGGATTGGTTTGCTCACCAAATTGAGAAATTTTATGAATTGACTTTTTCTCAATTGCAAATGAAATGGCCATAAAGAACATAAGTAGGAGGAAAGGGAAAGAGGAGATTATGAATCTCAAGAATGATAAAGGGAATGGAAAGTTCATTCATTATTATCATCATTTGAAATTTATTCCAATTATTTGGGGTTGGTTACATGAATTCTGATCCAACATTCTACTCTAGCAAAAATCATGCCCTCAGTAAAACCATATGCCATCATATCTTTTTTCGCTATTTTCATCTATATTGTCATGCCCTCAATAAGATCATATATCATCAAATATTTTCTCGCTATTTCCATCTATGTTCTTTTAGACCTTTCCCTTGCTCTTTTAAAACCTTCCAATTGAACTGCACATGACAAGCCCACTTAACTCTACTTCCCTCATCTTATTGCTTATTGGAACTACTCTCAAAGGCAATATTCAGAAGCAACCATAATGGTAATTGCCTATTTTCAAATTGTTTTGGTCTAAAAAGGTTTTAATTCATTTTTGTGAGGTTGAGAATTTTTCTAGAAGGATTTTAAGGATAATCAATTATTAAGTCTCCCCCCTTGTTGAAAAATGAAACAAGGCTTAGTATAGGTTTGAAATTATCTTTAAAAGCTAGCTCTTTTCCCTGTTAGAAAATCAAAGTAAATATGAGTTGCTTTTTTTTTAGCCAATAGCACATTTGCCATTGTTTTTTAGAATTTGGAATTCCTTTCTAAGTATAATCTTACAAACTGTTGGGCTTACTTAGAAGTACGAAATTCAATGAAATGTTTTCTTTTTTCCTTTTGTAAAGACTCTATCCTAGAGAGTAGAGATCAATTGATAGAGAAGAAATTTCAACTAAGCAGCGCGCCTTTGATCAATGGGCAATTTGCCATTGGTCAAAGAATGAAAATTGAAACTATTTAAATAGTTTTCAATTACTTTGAACTTTGAAGGAGTGAATGTACTAAAAGCAACCATGGATTTGAAATTCGTCAAAATTAACAAATCCAGAATCCTATGGGTCTACTGCATGATTTTTGTCAAAAAAAGAAAAAGGAAAACATGTTAGTGGCTTCTACCCTACTTCACATGGAGGCAAACATGTTAGTGGCTTCTACTCTAATTCTAATGGAGGTGGAACCTCCTCAACCTGCAACATCTTCTCCCTCAGCTGATCCCACACCCAACTTCCCAATTTGCACTTCTCCTCTGCCTCTGTCTTCCTCAACTCCTCTCTTCTTGTCCTCAAAGACCTCACACATCTCCTCCAAGGTCCTCCCCTTTGTCTCAGGCAGAAACACATAAAAGAAGATAGCCCCCAAAGCCGATATCCCCGAAAAGACAAAGAATGTCCCTCCCATTGATATTGCCTTAGTAACTGAGAGGAAGCTCATGGACACAGCCCCACTCACCACTCTGTTCACCCCCACCGCTACGGCAGTCCCCTGCGCCCTCAGCCTCAGTGGAAATATCTCGGATGAGTAAACCCATGTTATGGGTCCCAACCCTACAGAAAAACACGAAACGGTGGCACACACCGAGATCACACACAACACCACCGCCCACGCAACGCGACTGCCCACCAAAGCGCCCACCCCGAGCCCTGCCAATGAAATCGCCATCCCTATTGAGCCCCCCAACAACAATGGCCTCCTTCCTGCCTTGTCCAAGAACAAGGCCGACACCAACACAAATGCAGTCTTCATAAACCCCATCAAGATCGTCACCCCGAAAAGCTGCTTCTTCTTCTTCAGTCCGGCCGCCTTAAACACCTCAGGGCAATAGTACACCACTGCATCATTGCCCGAGGCTTGCATAAAGAAATTGATCCCGATGGCAGCAACTAGCATTCGACGTACAGGCCTCGACGGCCTCAGAAACAATTCTTTCCATACGTGACCCCCTGATACAACATCCCCTGCCTCTGCCGCCTCCAGGATCTCTGCCAACCTCTCCTCCGCCTCAGCCTTGCTATCCGAAACCCTATTTAACACATTCCTCGCTTGCTCAATACGGCCTTTCATGACCAGCCACCTCGGGCTCTCAGGCATAATGAGCACACCAAGAGCCAAGAGCATGGCCGGAACGGCAGCAATCCCCAGCATTATCCGCCAATTTATGTTCTGGGGTAAGCTCGAGAACCCATAGTTCGATACATAGCCTAACAAAATCCCAACATTTATGAAGACCTCGGGGAGAGAGGTGAGGAAGCCACGAGACATGGCAGGGGAGATCTCGGCAGTGTATACAGGGGCGATCATGAGGGAGTAGCCGACGCCTATGCCGGCGACTACCCGGCCCGCCATGAGGAATGCAAAGGAGGGGGCAAAGCCCATGAGAACAGCCCCCAACAAAAAGGTTGTGGCAGCCAAGATGATGGTGAAGCGCCTCCCGATCATGTCCGAGGTCTTCCCTGAGGCCAAGGACCCAATGAGAGAGCACACATTGAGGGAGCCAATGAGGATCTCTTCTTGGGTGGACGAGATCTTGAGATCGTCCCTGATGTAGAGCACCGCCCCACTCATCACCCCAATGTCTGCATGGAAGAACAAATGGCTGAGAGAGACAGAGAGAGAGAAGCAAAATAATGGCTGCTAGGAATTTGATCATGGCGATAAGAGAAAGAAAGGCTCACTATGTTGATTAAGGAACAAATTTTCAAGCAAAATAATGGCTGCTAGGAATTCAATCATGGCAAATCACCATGTTCATTATGGTAAGCATCTTCAAGTATCTGTGAAGAAAAAGGAAGAAAGACCGACACGACAATGCTTGCTGGGAGAATACAAATAAGGAAGAACAAACCAAACTTCCCAAAAGTAAACAACCATGAACTCAAACATCTACATAGAGTATCTGTGGAGCGTACAGAGACAAAAACCAGAACAATGGCTGTGAGAATTAGATCATGAGAGAGAGAACCCAGCTTTCCAAAAGTCATGAAATAAAGTTAGAGAGCCATTTTCAAGCATCCAAAGGAGCATATTGCATAAAAGAAGAGAAGGAAGAAACCAAACTTTCCAAAAGTAAAGAACCATGAACTCAAACATTTACATAGAATTATCCGTGGAGCACAAAAGGTACACAGAGACAAAAACCACAACAATGGCTGTGAGAATTAGAACATGAGAGAGAGAGAGAGAGAGAGAGAGAGAGAGAGAGAGAGAGAGAGAGAGAGAGAGAGAGAGAGAGAACCCAGGTTTCCAAAAGTCACGAAACAAAGTTAGGGACCCATTTTCAAGCATTTAAAGGAGCATATTGCATGAAAGAAGAGAAGGAAGAAACTCACCGTAGCCAAGGAGAATTGAGTTCATGGAAGCCAGGACTGCACTGGCAAAAGCATATGTGGTCAAGCGGGTCTTAGTCTTGGTAGTGGCAGTCACTGCTCCACCAACTTCCCCTTCCTCTACTTTCCCATCCATTATTGATCTTATTACTTTCCTCTGCTTTTTCAGAAAACTTCTTATCTGAATCAGACGACTTCTTCTTAAGAAGTCAGCAAAGTAAATGGATATATAAGGCCAAATTCAGGGGATGGGGAGTGGATATGCTCATATCTCGCACAGGGACACTTGGGGACAACCCCCTCATTTCCCTCTTTGAGGTAGAACGGTTCAAATCGAAGAGATCTTGGAGTGGGGGTCGAGAGGGAAACTGATTTCGTTAAGAGATTGAAAGAGAGACGGCTTTGGTCGAGTAGAAAGAGAAAGACGCTTATCTCTGCAAACCTATCGGTCTTCTCTCTAGCTTCGTTGGGGTGTATCCCTCTCTATCCAGAAGCCACCTATTTTGCATGTCCCCAACTGAAGCCAATGCATAGGTGGCCTTGTTCATTTTCGTTTATCCTCAAAAGGATTGCGTCAGCTGTATTTTATTAACGGCTGTGGTTTCCATAAGGTTGCAACGCACCTTCAAATTTTATTATTACATCTAACTTGGGTGTGAAAATTTATTAGGATTATCTAGTTTATCTAATTATAAAATTTTAAACTCAAAAAAATGGTTAAAATCAAGTAGATTGACAGCCTAGGTAACATGTTGCAAGATACACTATTTTTAAGACTCAAAATCTTCTTCTTTTTTTTTTTTCATATTCATACGTCTCGATGTCGCGATGGTCAATTAGAAGGTTTTTCAACATTAAAACAATCTTCTTCGATGGATTTTTTAAGTGCATTTTATTTATATATTTTAAGGTTACAACTTTTTTATAAACTTCTTCCTTTACTAATTACAATTGCTTTATATTACAAAAAATTTTTGAACAAGAGTATTTTTCACCATTAAGAGAGATAAAATATATATTTTTATGAAAATTTAGCGGTATTTAATGCTTTATACAGGTAATTTCACATCCTATGTGGATGATGTCTTTATCTATTATAATTAATAAATATTATTTTTTATTGTGAATTTTTACTTTACTCTTGAATAATTATTTGAAATATTCTTAAACAAAAAATTACTACATTATAAAGTAAAGATATTAAATATACAAAAAAATAAAATACATTGAATAAATACTTACATGAATGAGTATCCTAACGTAACTCATCCTCAAAAACCATCCTTACCATCCTTGAAAGTCTACAAATACATTAACCCTTATTCCCAATAATACCATTAGCTGCCCATTGACTCGAAAAAATAAAGAAAATAAGTCAGTCAATTTAGAAACATTGAAAGAGAGACAGGGCCCCTCAAGTAAGAAATATTGAGAGAGAGAATGAGCTTAAAAGGAGATTCAAAAGTGCATTTATTTTCACTCCTCAAAAGTCTACAAATACATTAATCCGTAGTCCCAATAGAACCACTAGCTGCACATTAGCTTTAAAGACAGCAGAAAAGACAGCTTCTCAAAATAGAAATCTAGAAAGAGAGAGACGGGAACCGGCCAAAGAGATTCAAAACTGGAAAGAATAAAGTCATAAACAACAAAACATAACAAACAAAAATAAAAAGAAAGGAAACAAAGGCGTAATAGAAAAGATTATGATGTAGAATCATGTGGTTCCCACAAGAACGTAAGGATAAAGTTTATACTAGTTCAAGGTTCTAAACAATCAAATTAGGGCACATGTCACGCCCCAAGAATTTATAATACTGATATTTTTGAGATGTGACAGTCAAAACATATATACATCTCTTGATAGGATAAATTTATAGTGGTGATTTCTTACAAAGTAACAAAAGAAAGTTTACGCACAACTACAATATCTTCCAAAGTTGATCCTGACGAGCACTCAAAATGAAACTGCAGTTATCTTGAAAAAAAAATGTTTACCATAGTTTGATGAGTTTGGCTACTCAATAAGTGATCATCATAATCCTAAAAATAATCATGATTGAAAGTTATCAATATTTTCAAAAAGGAGATCTATTAACAGAAATGCATTAACAGTTTCACTTTAAAAAAATAAATAATTAAGTATAATCCGAATAATTGAAATGCATATAACATTTAACGGCAGTGCATAATTCAAAGGATTTCACAAATTATCCTACTGGTGTCCCAAGTAGGTCACCTATATACCTCATCAACGTCTTGATGGGTCACTTAATCCCTATCGGCGTCCCAGATAGGTCCACTTAATCCCTGCAGGTCCATTTACACCTCACCGGCGTACCGAATGAGTCCACTTAATCCCTACCAACGTCCCAGATAGGTCCACTTATACCTCACCAGCGAACCGGATGAGTTCACTTGCATACTTAAAGTGTTTCTAAAGCTCTTTCAACATTTGAAAGTAGCAATATCATGTACTCAACATATCACTGAAACTATTAATATGAATTTCACTGAAACCATTAATAACAGTCACTTTCAATAACATTTCAAAAATACCCAGTCAAATAATTTGGGCTCAAATTCAGAAAGGTAGCAGTTCGTAAAGACATTCTAGCATAATTGTCAATCTAATGGGATGTCAATTCGCAAATAAATATTTCACAGACAATGGTATAATCAATTGGAAAAATATCAGTTTTCAAATACTAAGGCAGTCATTTGCACATGAAATTTACCATGTCTAAATATTAAAAAATAGTAAAAAAAAATCTCACAATTTTACTAATAACAGAAATATCAAATTTATTTCTAATAATTTAACAATATCTAAAATTTTCTAACAATAGACAAGAAAAATAAATAAATTTATTACTAAAAATTTACAGCATTTAAAATTCCTAACATAGATAAAATATCACAATTTTTATTAAAAATATTATTTTTCAAGTTAATGAGGTCGCTTGCGCATAAAATTTGTCCCGCCTAAAATTCATCATAATAAGCAGATATATTATTTCATTTCATTTTTAAAAAAAAAACGGATTATTTTTCAAGATAATGAAGTCACTTACCTAAAATATTTGAGATGAAGCTTCCGATAAAAATTCGGCTAGAGAGAGAAAGAGCTCACTGCGTTTCGACTAGAGAGAGGGATCTCAAAATTTTCTAGGGTGGGAGTCATCACTTCTCCTATTTAAATTCTTACGATACCTTATTATATTCTTTTATTAAGTTATACCTCACACATGACGTGTAACAAGTATATTACAGCTTAAACGCTTAAAGCCCACGTCCACTCAAGGACGTGGCAAAAACAAAAGCTTAAACCAGGTAAAAGCTTTTGAAAGTAGTGATGGTCCCTAAGGACCATCATGCTCATACG
This sequence comes from Amborella trichopoda, assembly GCF_054954075.1. Taxonomy (NCBI): domain Eukaryota; kingdom Viridiplantae; phylum Streptophyta; class Magnoliopsida; order Amborellales; family Amborellaceae; genus Amborella; species Amborella trichopoda. Next base: position 409,847 of record NC_142340.1, read on the forward strand.
AACCATCACTTATTTAAAAGTTTCTTTTTTTCTTCTTCTTTTTTTTTTTTTTTTTGAAATTTTAGGATTATTACATTCTTCCCCCCTTAAAGAAATTTAGTCCTCTAAATTTGTGTACCTGATTACTGAAGAAGATAAGGATATTTTTCTCGGATATCGTATTCTCGTTCCCAAGTCGACTCCTCTCTTGAATGGTACTGCCATAATATACGGACCAAAGGAATCTCCTTGTTGCGTAACACTTGTACCCTTCTATCCAGTATCAAAATTGGCTGCTCAATAAAGGATAGGTCCTTTCTGATCGATAGAGATTCATATTTCAAGATATGGGATGGGTCGAGCTAATATTTTCGTAGTGATGATACATGGAAGACATTATGGACGTTTGCCAATTCGGGTGGTAAGGCAAGTCTATAAGCGACACCTTCAATTCTTTCCAGGATTTCAAGTGGTCCGATATAACATGGGTTCAGCTTTCCTTTCATGCCGAATCTCATAATGTCTTTTATTGGTGAGATTTTTAGGAAAACTCGATCACCTTCCTCAAATTCAAGATCTCTCCTTCGGTTATCGGCATAACTCTTTTGCCGACTCTGAGCTGTCTTGAGCCTTTCTCGAATTAATGCTATCTTATCTGTGGTTACCTGGACAATTTTTGGCCCCAAAAGCTTTCTTTCACCAACCTCGTCCCAACAGATAGGTGACTTGCATTTCCTTCCATACATGGCTTCATATGATGCTATCTGAATACTGGCTTAGAAGCTATTATTATAAGCAAACTCAATCAGGGGTAAATCGTCATCCCAGCTTCCTGTAAAGTTAATGACACAGGCCCTCAGCATATCTTCCAAAGTTTGGATGGTCCTCTCCAATTGTCCATCAGTTTGGGGGTGAAAGGCAGTGCTAAAGGTGAGTCTCGTCCCCATGGCTGACTGTAGCCTAGCCCAAAATTTAGAAATAAACCGAGTATCCCTGTCTGATACAATACTGACCGAAACTCCATGCAATCGCATTATTTCCTTAATGTACAACTGGGCCAGTCGATCCAAGTGTGCGCCGTGCGAATCGGCAGAAAGTGGGTAGCTTTGGTCAGCCGGTCCGCATTGACCTAAATGCTATCATGTCCTGAATTTGTTCTAGGCAAGCCAAAGACAAAATCCATAGAGAAGTGCTCCCACTTTCACTCTGACACGGGTAAAGGCTGCAACAACCCAGCGGGCCTTTGATACTCAGATTTTACTTGCTGACATGTTAGGCACTTAGACACAAATAGTGCTACCTCTTTTTTCATATTATTCCACAAAAAAGTTTTCTTCAGATCTTGATACATTTTAATACTTTTGGAATGTATCGTATAACGAGAGTGATGTGCTTCTTCCAATATAGCTTTCTTCACACTCTCATCATTCGAGACACAAATCCGACAGTTGAATCTTAGCAAATCCTCACTACATATAGAGAATTCATCTCTCTTTCTCAGCTTCACCTCTTATACAATTATTATAAGCTGAGGGTCTTTCTTTTGTGCTGATCGAATCTATTGGATTAATTGGGGTTCTGCCTTAATGTTGGCAATCATACTTACCACACCATTAATGGACGGAGCCGGATGCCAATCCACTATTTCTTCTAACAATCTCATTTCTTGGATCATTAGATGAGCTAAGACTCCAGTAGATTTTCTACTTAGAGCGTCGGCCACAACGTTAGTTTTTCCTGAATGATAATGGATTGTACAATCATAATATTTTAAGAAATCTATCCATCTTATCTGCCGCATAGTTAAATCCTTCTAAGAGAAGAGGTATTTTAAGCTCTTATGATCTATATATATTTTGAATTGCTCACCATATAGATAATGCCTCCACATTTTCAAAGCGAATACTATTGCAGCCAGTTCCAAATCATGAATTGGATATTTTTTCTCATATTCTTTCAACTGTCTGGATGCATATGCCAGTACCTTCCCATATTACATTAATACACAACCCAAGCTTTTATGTGAAGCATCACTATAATTCACAAATCTCTCACTCCCCTCAAGAATAGTTAAAATAGGTGCTGAAGTTAATCGAACTTTTAGTTCTTGAAAATTCTCCTCATATTCACTTGTCCATTCAAATTTGACATTTTTCTGTGTCAATCGAGTCAATGGGGTTGCGATTCGAGAAAGTCCTTCTACAAATTTTCTGTAATATCCTAAAAATCCCAAAAAGCTTCGAACTTCAGTCGCATTACTTGGTTGTTTCCAATTAACAACGGCTTCAACCTTTGAATGATCAACTAATAAACCTTCCTTTGATATGACATGTCCTAAAAATGTTACTTGTTCAAGCCAAAATTCACATTTACTTAGTTTGGCATACAATTTCTTTTCTCTTAATATTGCAATACCATTCTTACATGCTGCTCATGTTCCTTCTGATTCTTGGAATAAATTAAAATATCATCGATGAATACTACAATAAATTTATCCAAAAAAGGCTTAAAGACCCGATTCATCAAATTCATAAATGCAGCCGGTGCATTGGTTAATCTAAAAGGCATGACTAAAAATTCATAATAGCCATACCTTGTTTTGAAAGCTGTCTTGGGAATATCTTCATTTTTAATCTTAAGCAGATGGTATCCAGATCTAAGATCAATTTTTTAAAACACTTGTGATCATTGTAATTGATCAAAGAAATCATCAATTCTAGGTAATGGATACTAGTTTTTCACTGTCACTTGGTTCAACTGTCTATAATCGATACACAATCTCATGGTCCCATCTTTCTTTTTAACAAACAATACTGGAGCACCCCAAGGTGACACACTTGACCTGATAAAACCTTTATCTAATAATTCTTTCAATTGTTGTTTAAGTTCCTTAAGTTCTGCAGGTGCCATTCTGTAAGGTGCCTTAGAAATTGGGGCTACCCTTGGCAATAATTCAATAGAGAATTAAATTTTCCTGTCAGACGGTAATCCTGGCAATTCTTCAAAAAAAAATTCAGGAAATACTCGGATAACCGGAGTGGTATCCAAATTTATCTTCCTTCCTATCATCTTTGATATAGGCAAGAAAGCCTTGACACCCTTTTTGGTATCATTGAAGTAAAATACTGGTTGATTCGGAATACTAAAGGTAACTATTTTTTTGCAACAATCAATACTTGCATGGTATGCAGAAAGCCAATCCATGCCTAAGATTACATCAAAGTCTTGAATTCCTAGGAGTATTAAATCAACCAACAATTCCTTTTCTTCTATCTTCATTACACAGGATTTGTACACTATATCGGTGTCACTTGAATTTCCCATCGGTGTGGCTACCTCTAGAATGTATTCTAATTGTTCGGGTTCTACCTTTAAGTGGCATGCAAAATGTGGTGAAACAAATGAATGAGTAGATGCAGGATCAATCAAAACATGAGCTACTTTTTGGAAGATAATAAGAGTACCTTGGATCACTGATTTTGAGGCCTGAGCGTCTTGCTGGGTGATGACAAATACTCTTCCCTTCATCTGAGGCTTTTGGGCTATCTCTCCCTGCTTTGGAAGCTGTTGCATCTGTAAGCTAGGATATTTTCTAATCTGGTGTCCCAATTTTCCACATTTAAAACAGGCTCCAGTATTCCAATAACAATGGCTCGATCCATGGTTTTTCCCATATTTTTTACATGGTTCTATTAGGCTTTGAAGTGGCAAAAGCTTTAGCTTCTTGTTTGCCCTTTCAAACTGTTGTCGATTAGATGGTGTGCGTCTAACCTGATTTTTTTTAATTTTCATCTTTTGGTAATCTTTAAAATCTTTTTCGACAATTTGGGCTCGATTTACTATTTCAGCATTTGAGAAATACATTTCATTAAATGCCTCAACCCAAGTCAAGGGTTTATTTTCTTTGACCAATACTCCTTTTGCCATTCGCCACCAATGTTGTGCTTCACCTTCTGACATAAAAACTGCCAAGGCCACCTTCCTATCATCAAGACGTTCCATTACCTCGAATATTTTCTCTAATTGCATAATCCATCCCTCGGCTTCTAGTGGGTTTACAGCACCATTAAAAGAAGGTGGGTTCAATTTATTAAATTGTTCGATATTACTCCCACCATTTCCCGTAACTGACTGCCTGGGTGGATTGTTGTTTTCCATCTGATGTTGCAACAGGGCCACCATATTTTCCAAGGCTTTGTGAATTCCTTCCATATTAGCTTCAGTTATTCTGGATCTTGACTTCGTCTCAGTCTATACACGCAATAAATGTGATTTTAAGTACATTCTTTAAATTTCCTAAGAATCTTAAACCTATTGCTCTGATACCATAAAATTGTCACACTCCATACAGTGGTGAATTCTTCTTACAAAGTAACAAAAGAAAGTTTAAGCACAACTACAATATCTTCCAAAGTTGATCCTGACGAGCACTCAAAATGAAACCGTAGTTATCCTGAAAAAAAAATGTTTACCATAGTTTGATGAGTTTGGCTACTCAGTAAATGATCATCATAATCCTAAAAATAATCATGATTGAAAGATATCAATATTTTAAAAAAGGAGATCTATTAACAGAAATGCATTAACAGTTTCACTTTAAAAAATGCATAATTAAGTATAATCCGAATAATTGAAATGCATATAGCATTTTAACGGCAGTGCATAATTCAAAAGATTTCCCAAATTACCCTACTGGCGTCTCAAGTAGGTCACCTATATACCCCATCAGCGTCCTAATGGGTCCACTTAATCCCTATCGACGTCACAGATAGGTCCACTTAATCCCTGCAGGTCCACTTATACCTCACCGGCGTACCGGATGAGTCTACTTAATCCCTACCGACGTCCCAGATAGGTCCACTTATACCTCACCGGCGAACCGGATGAGTCCACTTGCATACTTAAAGTATTGCTAAATCTCTTAAAACATTCGAAAGCAGCAATATCATGTATTCAACATATCACTGAAATTATTACTATGAATTTCATTGAAACCATTAATAACAGTCACTTTCAATAACATTTCAAAATAATTTGGGCTCAAATTCAGAAAGGTAGCAGTTCGTAAAGACTTTCTAGTATAATTGCCAATTTAATATGTATAGGAAAATTCTTATAGAAATTCAAGAATACGGAATCATCACAATTGATGGGATGTCAATTCGCAAATAAATATTTCACAGACAATGCTATAATCAATTGCAAAAATATCCGTTTTCAAATAATAAGGCAGTCATTTGCACATGACACTGACAATGTCTAAATATTCAAAAACAGTAGAAAGAAATCTCACAGTTTTACTAACAGCAGAAATATCACATTTATTTCTAATAATTTTACAGTATCTAAAATTTTCTAACAATAGACAAGAAAAATAAATAAATTTATTTCTAAAAATTTACAGCATTTAAAATTTCTAACATAAATAAAATATCACAATTTTTATTAAAAATATTATTTTTCAAATTAATGAGGTCGCTTGCGCATAAAATTTGTCGCGCCTAAAATTCATCATAATAAGCAGAAGTAATTATTTTATTTCATTTTAAAAAAAAACTGATTATTTTTCAAGATAATGAAGTCACTTACCTAAAATATTTGAGAGGAAGCTTCCGATAAAATTTCGGCTAGAGAGAAAAAGAGCTCACTGCGTTTCGACTAGAGAGAGAGATCTCAAAATTTTCTAGGGTGGGAGTCCTCACTTCTCCTATTTAAATTCTTACGACACCTTATTATATTCTTTTATTAAGTTACACCTCACACATGAGGTATAACGGTTATATTACATCTTAAACGCTTAAAGCCCACGTCTACTAAAGGACGTAGCAAGAGCAAAAGCTTAAATCAGGTAAAAGCTTTTGAAAGGAGTGATAGTTCCTAAAAGCTTTTAAAAGTTTCTTTTCTTCTTTTTTTTTTTTTTTTTTTTTAAAAAAAATTAATTTGGATTATTACAGCGCACCTCAAAAATTTCACTAGAAGAGGTTGTTTTGATGCCCAAATAGGCCTCAAATTAATCATCTTGACTTGAGTTTTCATAGATCTGCTCGATCTACACTATTTTTTAAGTTTTAAATTTTATAATTTAAAATAAACATATATTTTAAGGTTATCACAAAGATTTCCAGTATTAAAACTACATTTCTCGACACTATTGGAAGGTGTATTCTACTTTGATTGTTTAGAGCCTCAGCTCCATACAAAATGCACCTTTTACTAAATGTACTCAATATTTTATAACACTAATTACCCCTTATTTTGTAGTACAAATTTTTTAAAACAAAATATTTTTCCTTGTAAAAAGGGATAAAATAGATAATTCTATAAGTATTTAGTGGCATTTAATACACATATGGTTGATATCACACTCTATGTGGACTACATCATTCTCCACTATAATTAATAAATATTGTTCTTTCTAACATGGATTTTTATTTTCTTATTGAATAATTACCTAAAATATCCCTAGACAAAAAATTACTACATAATAGAGTAAGGGTATCAAATATCCAAAAATATCAAATATACTAAGTAAAGGAAATAATTTATATAGACCCGAGGCTCTAAACAATCAAATTAAAGCTCACCTCAAAAATTTCACTCGAAGAGGCTGTTTTGATGCCCAAATATTCTCAAATTGATCATCTCGACATCAAGATGCATGGACATGAGGAAAAAAATGGATTCGAAGCTTTGAAAATAGTGCTTCTTATAACATATTTGTGGATCGTCAATTTTCAAGATTTTCAAGTTTTCATAGATATAATCTATCTACACTATTTTTGAAGATTTAAATTTTATACTTAAAGATGAAAATATATTTTAAGGCTATTACCAAGATTTCCAGTATTGAAACCATATTGATCAACACTATTTGAAGGTACGTTTTACTTTGATTGTTTAGAACCTCGGCTCTATACGAACCGTACCCTCAAGTAAATCCTCACGTGTATAAGTACCCTAACATAACACATCCTCAAAAGTCTACAAATACATCAATCCTTACGCCCAATAATATCATTAGCTGCACATTGAGTTGAAAAAATACAGAAAATAAGCCTAATAAATTTCGAAACATTGGAAGAGAAAGGGCCTCTTAAGTTAGAAATATTGAGAGAGAATGAGAAGAAAAGGAGATTCAAAAGTGCATGTCTCCAACCGAATGCAATCCATAGGTGCCCTCATTTATTTTCGCTCTTCAAAAGTCTACAAATACATTAATCCTTAGTCCCAATAGAACCACTAGCTGCACATTGGCTCTAAAGACTACAGAAAAGACACCTTCTCAAATTAGAAAACAAGCTCTAAAGACTACAGAAAAGACACCTTCTCAAATTAGAAAACAAGAGTGAGAGGGAGAGGGGTTGGGGTTGCGGTGGTAGCAACCTACACCGTAGTCACTATATTGTGGTTTTCGTTCCACCACTACTCCTAAACTATTTGGAAAAAATAGATGAAAGCCTGTCTATCCCACTGAATTATCAAAACAACAAAGAAAAAAAAAACAAAGAGATAGAAATCAGCCAAGGTGATTCAGAAATGGAAATGATAGAACCATAAATAACAAAGACATGACAAACAAAAATAAAGAGGAAGGAAACAGAGGCTAATAGAAAAGATTCCATTGTAGAATCAGGTGATTCGTACAATAATGTAAAGGATCAAAAGGTTGGTAAAAGGGTGTAAGTGGGAGCATTATTTTGTGGGTTTTTTTTCTTTTTTTGGTGGGGTGTCAAATGATTTTTTTTTTTTTTTTTGTTTCAAATGAAAGAAAATAATCTTATGGTAATAATCTCAAACCTCAGCGAAAGTTACACAAGCATACATCTTGAGAAAGATGTTGATCAACAGAGAGAATATTGTTAAGGAGTAAACAAACCTTAAAAAATAATTAAATACTTTAGACAGTAAAAATATCCCAATTAACTTATTTTTAAATTTTCTGCCTCCTAAACTTATGTCTTCCAAATGCTCAAGCAGCACTTGTTTCGAGCTTTATTTGGAGGATTTTAGTATTGGAAAAGTATATAATGAATATCATTTATTTTTTATACAAAGAAACATAATCATAATTGATCGTTAGATTTGAATCGAGTGGCTGGGGATATGTCACTGTTCGGACACAAAGTCCAAACCATGATTAGCACATCCAGAGTACTCCACTTATTCAATTGGGCTTCTTGGGTAAGCCAAATTACAAAAATATCCCATGTCCTTGAATATATGCAATTTGAATATTTTTATAATGCTTTTTGAGGAGGTGTACACTCTAATGTTAATTGGGATGATTTTAAAAGACAAAACGGAACCAAAAAGCTAAATTGACAGATTAGACTTCAAATTCTGAGGGACACATGCTCCATGGAATCATTTGCTGAGCGCATTTGTGTGTGTGAATGAAAAAGAGGGCCAAGACAATCGTTTCAAGGAACTGGATGACATTTCATCCTCACAAATCACTGAAGATGCCCAAGGAAACGTTGGGCTAGAGGTGGTAATGGACCAAACGTTGGGCCAGGTATGGGTCTAAAATTTGGACATGGCAGGTTGGATCCAAGTTCAAAACTTGGGCCAGGTATGGGTCTAAAATTTGGACATGGCAGGTTGGATCCAAGTTTAAAACTTGGACCAGAATACTATTTGAGTTTGGATCCAAGTTCATATGGACCCGATCCGAATAGTGTTATAATTTAAATAATAGTTAATGGAAAAGTCTTAAGAACGCCTATATGCGAATTGCTACAGTGTTTCACCATCATCACGAGCATGCTATATCCGTGACGGTTTTGCTTAAAAAACACCACGGACCTACATGAACCGTGGCGATCTCTGTACATTTTTCATGTCAATTTTGCATGAAAAAAGAATCTCGTCACGGACATGTTATATCCATGACAAACCGCCACAAACATGCTATGTCCATAACGGTCTTTAATCCATGCCATCCAAAAAAATCGGACGGTGCCGAGCCTATTGGTGAAAATACTGTTTATTTTTGCCCATACGCGTTTTGAGTCTCTCCTATAGTTAATATATAATATTTGAATAAATATAATTATATTTTTTGATAGCTAATATAACTATATATTTTTAATCATAGTATTCAACTAATACATGTATATTCAACATAACATTAAAATATATTTAAGTTTATTATTTTATTTTATTAGGTCAAGTCGAGTAGGGTCATGTCCGGACCAGTTGCCACCCCTACAGTGGGCACGCTACAATGGAGCACACTTTATGGGAGGGAAGTAAAAAAAAAGCACACAAAAGCCTAACCATCAGAGATGGCTTCAATCATTAAGGACTTCAACAATATTATGTAGATTGGAACCTGGAATGCAGCATCTCAATGACAACATGGTTACCAATCCAACAAATAATCCCAAACTTAAATATTGTAGCAACTTTAACGTCAGCAATTCTGCCCATATAAACATGGGCTAAGCCATGTATTAGCCCAAAAAACTGAAGCATCCGAGTGTACTCCGCTGAGTACTCTACGGGGCGAAAACCTTTTAAAATTAAAAGAAAAATAAAATATTTAAAATAAAATAGAGTGAAGGTCAAATAGAGTAAATAAAATAAATAGAGTAAAGGTCAAATAGAACAAAAAATAACCTAAAAAATCCAAATAAGCTTACAAAGTATATGAAACATGGGTTTTAAGAAAATGATTTATAATTGGGGACATTTAAAAAGAAAAAGAAAATATAAAAATAGGGCACATGGCAAAAAAAAGAACTTGCCAATAACATCCAAATTATAAATAAGAATTTTATAGATCAATCCCATATTTTTATATATTTTTTTAGGATATTTTCTTTTTGTAATATACCCCGAGTTGTACCGAGTAACTCGGTTTGCCAAGGGGGCAGGTCCGAATAACTCGGTAATGGACTTGGCCAAGTCCCAAAATGCTGCATTCAATTATGAGTTCAAGTACCAACCAAATACCCCATTTAGGGTGAAAATGGCAGGACTGGAACTGCAAATGGGCCGTGCTCAAGCCCGTCTATGATTGGCTTTGCCTCGACCCAACTTCTACAGCAAGGCCCAAAACATTAAAACTCGGGCTAGGAGCCAGCCTGCCCCTTGGGCCTCATATAGATGCCTGAGCCCAGCTCGTAGGCCACCAGGCTGCCCAGTCTGATTGGCAGCCCTACACTGCTAATAAGATGGCTGTAGTCTGGCTAGGCTTGGTCCATGCGTGAGCCGAGCTTCTGTAGACAGTCCAGGCGTGAATGACTTAAGCTAGGTCTAAGTCTGAGCTCGATCCACAGGCTTCAATGCCTAAGCTCGCGTACAGGCCAGCCCAGCCCAGCCCAGCCCAGCCCAGCCCTCTTGCAAGGTGAGGAACTAAACTTCCCATGGACATTAAACTCTGATAAGGCTGCATAAGAAACAACAGATACTGTTCCCCAATTGGAAAGATTCAATAAGTACAAGGTTCATTTCTTCGCAAGGCAACAACAAATGCAGTTTAAGATCAACAGAGTGACCAAGACATTCTTTAATTAATTAAATAAGAAATCAGGAACAAAATTTGATTTCCATAAGAGAATAGGAAGATGTGTTAGGTCCCCAATATTTACAAGCATCAAAGATGGAGCCTATACTAGCGACTCCAAATCAATGGAAGAAAAAAAAATATACCATAAGAAATGCCCAAGTTGTGCTGAACAGCCCCTACAGATCAGTTCTAAGTTGATCAAACAACTACTATCTTGACCTCAAGCTGCTCCCACCAGCCAGATTGGTTATAGCTTTCTTAGAACACATTATTCAGATATATGTGGATAGAATAAAAATTGAGTAAAAAAGGTGTACCTCAAGCTGAATAGAAATATCTACATGCTGTAAGCAGTTTAACTTGCAAAGTTTGAGCACTGCAAACTCAACATTATCAAATTTTCCTTCCCTTGTTTATTTTGAAGAATTGATAGAGCAACCTGTGAACTTCCCCAAAGTTTGCCGTGGTGGAAACCAGACGATCTTTTATCCACAATGGGAGCTTACTAGATGGGTCAGCAAAACTTCTTTTGGAGGGAAGAGATGAATAACGTGAATCAACCAGTAAGATTGCAGCATAATCGTTAACGTGCCGGATCACTCTGCCTGCAAAGAAGAATTTTAGGAAAGATGCAACACAGATAGGCAATCAATGAAGAAAAAGTGCTATTAATAGGAGATTAAATGATGTAGCATTTCTTTTCTTCCAAAAACCCATAAATTAGAAAAACTAAAGGAAAAAGTTCCAATGAATAGGTGATAAGATGATGCAGGATTTCTTTTCTCAAGAGTCGCATACCAATAGATTGATTTACTGCCTTCATACACAAGTTTTCATAGTACTCTCTTCCTCTATTTTTGCAACACTTCAAAATTTGAAATCCAGCTTCACTAGGTGTTTCACAGTAGATATGGTTGCCAACGCATTGTGATTTGGGTTTTCCCAATCCTTCAATATGCTTGATTCTTTCAATCAGCTCAATATTGGAAGGGCTCGGATATGGAAGTCCTACCATAACCACACAGCGACCCATTCCATCACTGAAGTTTATTCCTTCTGATACCTTTCCTCCAACCACTGCTAAAAGCAGGGCACCATGGCTTTGTGCTGAATTGTCAATGGATACAAGTATGGCTTCTTGGTATTCCTTAAGAACAGACTCAACTTCTACACTATTTCTAGGCTCTCTGAAGACACGCTTTCTCTTCTGAATTCTTGCCATGATGCCAGAAGCCTTCCAAGATTCATGAACTTGCTTTTCATACTCGAATGATGAAAAGAACACCACGATACCTTCTGGCACCACAGTTACTAAATTGCAGATTAGGTATCCAAGCTCCTCCATCTGTAGCATTACCAAAATTTTCAACTTAGTCTGCCACAACTTTGCAACCTAACAAGACATTAAAAGCCTGTACTCAGGCTCGGACTCGGTAGTGTCCAAACCTGAGCTGGCAGTGAGACTCAACCAAGCATCTGGGAAATATATAAAGAAATCTGTGACCTAGTGAGACTTGCTTGTGTCTAAGGGTTATTTATGCCGGGTCTGAGTGACTCAGTCAACTCTGAGCCTGAGTCACCAATTTTCCTTTTAGCAAGAACAGTTTGAGGACTGGAGATTTTTAGGGAATTCCTTGCAACTAACCCATGATTCGTTATTTAAAAAAAAAAAAAAATTAAGAGAGAGAGAGGGAGGGAGAGATTTTTGGATGAACAAAACTGCTCGCAACTTTTGAACAAACAATTGTGTATATAGTCCAGGGACGTGTCCCAAGAGAAAATAAAATTGAAGTTCGTGCATGTTTCTTTCCCCGAAAACTCAGTGATCAAGGAGGAATGAAAAACCAAACTACATGAGAAAGTTTGGAGGGGAGCTTCCTGGTAGGCACAATTCAAAGGTGACAGCATTATAAAAGAAGATCCTTATTACGCACATTATTCCAGTAAGATCAATGAGACCATGGACCTGTATGACGCTAACTTTCATGGTTTCGTTGTGTATGCAAAATGCAATTATAGAACACAAAGAACCTCCTCATATTTAACTCTAATATGAGATCATATCATCACACTTGCCATGACACCAGTATAATCATAAGGGAGATATGTTAAGCTTACCGTGCCTGGAGAGCTTCGATAGTGGTAGCTAAAATCAAATTTCTTTCCTGTGGGCCCGCATGAAACTGCAATGGGCAAAATACTCTCTGGAGGAACAATATGGTTGCACGAAAATAAGTGCAACCGCTCCATAGGCAAGCACGGGAACAAGCGATCCACTGTCTCCTCTGTAGGCTGCAGTGTTCCTCCAGCTAGTACAACAGCATGTGCTTGATCTACAATCTGCAAGTGTTCCAGCAAATCAATTAATTTTCAGAAGATGCATATAAATGCATATATGCATATAAACTTATTTGTACAAGATGCACATATATGTGTTCTGGAATATGAAAAAGATCGAGCATAGGCCGTGAGCACCTCAGAGAAAATCTTCTCTCCAGCAAGCATAACAAATTTCAGGGATCCCTCTTTCTTTGAGACAATGATTCTTCCATCGGTATCATCATTTGTCAGTGCAAACATGAAGTCCACAAATGCTTGAAATGCAGATACTATGCTCCCTTCAACACCAACACTCCTATCGTCAATGGCGGATGATTGTGGAGACCCATTTGCCAAAATATTAAGTTTAGCTCCATAGCCACTGACCTGAGAAAATAAGCATATTAAGCCTGTAGCTTAAAAAAAATAAATCATTAAACCTTGTAACTGAACAAGTTATTCACCGCACTAATTTCCATACCTTGTGAGTGATGTTGCTCTCCTTAACGTACTCCTTTAACTTGATTAAGTTCACGTTGTCAATTTCAAGAGAAAATAGAAAATCATTTACAGTCACTGAAGAGTTGCACATCTCTGGCTCTTCAGTTTGTTGAGCATCAATTACTTTGCAGTGTTCAACAGAGTTAACTTCTTCTTTGCATATCAGCAACTGGAGTAGAGCCTTTGCAACAACCATTAGAATCTGGATGTATCGCCTATTTCCAGTTCCCAAGCGATTTCGGAACCTTTCAAAGTACATTGTCAGGTGGTACTCTACCTGTTCAAGCTGGACAGATGCAAGTTCAGCGGCTAGTTAGGTCCCAAAAGTAAACCTAATTTCGCCAAATCTCCAGGAAGAAATATTCGAAGAGATGGGGGTCTACATTCTGACCTGAAATTTGGTAACTTTTGAGTTGTACATATTAATGAGAGCATCTGCCAGATTGTGAGCTTCATCTATAATGACAACACTGTTTTTCAAAGTTAAACCAAGCGATTCACGAGCAGACTTCAAGAGAAGAGATTGGTAAGGAAGGACCACTAAATCAGCGGTTCGAACCATGCTCCGAGAGCCATAGTATGGGCATGTTCCAATTTTCTGACCAAGCCTCAGTAGATCTTCAATGTCCATTGCATCACTTTGAGAGATTTCGTTTCTCAATTGCCTCTGAAATTTTTTATGCTTCATCATTGGGCATCCAGAAGACAGTTTGCTCCTCTGGATTTTAACTCCATTGTTGCTGATCTGCAAATGAGATTGAAAGTGTCTCTACTGTTAGGATACAAAATATGCTCCTGATACTATAATATGTAACAGAGATGATCTAAGAAGTATTGAGTGTCATCAAATTCGAATAGGATGAACAAGAAAAATGATAGCATAACATTTTTTAATGATACAAACAAATAGACTATGTTTGAATGCAATACGACCTTTAAAAAAAACAAAATTCACAGAAATACAAAGTTAATGAGATCATGTTCAACAACTGCATTGAAAGCACAATTGGGTCTTTTGTCAAGAGCTCTTTAAGTATATGGTGTTTCTAAATCCAATAGTCTGTAACAGCATTGACAGGAAACCAATGATAAAAAGGATAAAGAACAACTTAATTTCAAGAACAGAAGGACAACCTTGCTTCTGGATTCCTTTGTGGTCTTTCTCCTCTGAAGTTCCATGCATCGCTCGTTAATCCTACCCAAACTTCCCAGCTTCGAAACCTCTTATCGAAAGCAAAAGAAGACAATAAGTTCAATCATTGAAATGAACTGCGTTATATCTGAAGCTATGAAGCACAATGAGCAAAACTAGATCAGAAACTCCTTGTACAAAGGAATAACGGAAAAAACAAGCATGGATATCTACAGAGGATAATCATCAAAGCTTTATTATATATAAAGAGATCTGTATATGCTAACAACTTTTTTAGCAAACACAAAGGCAGGAATCCAAACAAACACGAATCCAGAAGTATAACACCAATATGGAGTTCACAAATAGCGCTCAATCCAGTAGCTTTGCTAACTGAATCAGATAACATGAACATATGGAAATCAAAAAAACAACGGTTGATAAATAATTGTTAGATGAAAATTAATAAACAGTGAATAGTTATGGGAAATATAATAACTACAAACAAATATAATGGCTATGGATAATACCTGCATTTGTGCACAGTGATTTCCTTGAACCCAAACAGATCACTCTTAAAGTAGAAGCGAATACAGTTCTCTGCATCTCTTTGACAAACTGAGAAAGCTGTGAGTGTGTCCTGCTAGAAAAATAAACTTTGAAAACTCCATCTCCCTCCGTTTCTTCTTCTTCGTCATCATCTACTTCTTCATCACTGCTTGATCCAGCAGCCTTCCTTTTCGTGTTCTTATCACCATTTTCATCTGTTTCACTCTTGTATTCATTGACCAAAAACTCCTCATCCTCATCCATTTCCCCAATTGTTGAATTGGAACCCATTTTAATAAGACCTCCCTTTCTCCCACATATGTTGTTATTGCTCTCTATGGGGTTTCTCTGAGTCCTTCTCTCTCTAGAATCCACTGATTTATAGCCAAATGTTGATGATTTCTTCTGAGGTGATTTCTCACCTTTGGGTACAACAAAATTCTTCATCCAATCGGGTTCGTCGT
Organism: Amborella trichopoda; assembly: GCF_054954075.1. Lineage (NCBI taxonomy): Eukaryota > Viridiplantae > Streptophyta > Magnoliopsida > Amborellales > Amborellaceae > Amborella > Amborella trichopoda. The sequence continues at coordinate 425,304 of NC_142340.1, forward strand.
CAAAATTATGCGAGCCCTGATCAATTGCTGTATTGGGTTTCTTCTCTTTTGATCTTTGATCAACAACCCATTGCAGAGCACTGCATATTATACTCAACGTTTTGCCGGTCCCTGCAATTTTTTGGAGAGAGCGGTTAGAGAGAGAAAATATGAGTGGGTTTATTTGTAAGAGCCTTCGCAGAATGGAGAGAGAGAGAGGGAGAAAGAGAAAGAGAAAGAGATAAATTTACCAGTAGGGCTTTCAAGCATGGCGACTCCTCCACTGTCGAGGGCATTGTAGAGTGCCGTCATGAATTGAAGCTGGATTGAGTATGGCTTGAAGGGAAATGCTGGGAATTTGGGAGTCTCCTCCTGCATTTCCATGAAACTCTCTCTCTCTAGGGTGGAAGAGTATGAAATTAAAATTTTGTTATCGCCTCCTTCTCTCTCCCTAAAACAAAAAAAAAGGAAAAGATAGGGAAATTCAAGTTTTTGTTTTCGCTTCCCTCCCCTCAACGGAGAGGAAGACCTGGAAATTGAAGTTCAATTTTTAGGCCCCCCACCCTCTCTCTCTAAAAGAGGGAAGGCAGGGAAAATCGGAGTTTGGTTTTGAGCTCAATCTCTCTCTACAGAGGTGAAGGCATGGAAATTGAACGTTCGCTTCAGCCTCGCTCTCTCTCTCTCTCTCTCTAAGAAGGGAAAATACAAAGTTATGGCCCCCCACCCTCTCTCTGCACTTTCCCGCGCTAATTGTTTTCCCGCCTCCTTGCTCGACACAGTCCAGTCCACACGAGGGACACTTCAACACGAGCGCCATTTTCAGTGTGACGAGGAATGCCCCCCAAATCATGCACCATACGCGTGTGTCAAGACTCAAGAGATTTGGGTCGTTTGGATGCCCCAAACTATTTCCGTTACTCCCGAAATGGAGCCGTGCTCGGTGGCAAAATGTCCTAGAAAGGTAGGGGTGGCAATGGACCCGGACCCAACCCCCGTCCGGGTATGGGTGTAAAAATTGGATCCGGTGGGTTTGGTTCGGGTCTAAATATTGGAAGGTTGGGTTCATATAGATCCGACCCAAATAGTGTTAATATTTAAATAATATATAATATTTAAATAAATAAAGTCATATATTTTTAGTTATAATATTTTAATACGGATGCATCCATAGCCGTAGAGGTAAAGTGCGCCTTCAAACTTTATCATGGTATATAATTTTGATGTAAAATATTCTTAGGATTATCTCAAAATCTATTTTTATATCTAATTATAAAAGTTTAAATTTAAAAAATGGTTAAAATCAAGTAGATCTATAAACATATGAAAATATTGAAAATAGACGGTGTATATAATATATTGTAAAATGCACTATTTATGAGACTTAAAATCTTTTTATTTTTCATAGTCATACATCTCGATGTCGTGATGATCAATCAAAGGGTTTTTCAACATTAAAACTACATTTTTTGATGGATTTTTTAGGTGCATCCGTAGTTCTACATTACAACGTTGCATCCTTATATAAATTTTTTCCTTTAAATAATATTCCGTGTTCTTCAGATCGGCTCAAATTCAATCTGGACTGTTGGGCTTGTACTGTTTCATGAGTTAGTGGGCTCACCCAAACGTTTTCCATATATATATATATGGTGAAGTTTGTATATAGTCGAGGCTGTAAACCATCAAAATAGAGCGTGCCTTCAAATAGTATAAAAAATGTGATTTCCATACTGGAAATCTTTGTGATAGCCTTAAAACATATTTTCATATCTAATTTATAAAATTTAAAGCTTAAAAAATAATGTAGATCGAGCAAATATAAATACATGAAAATCTTGAAAATTGACGTTAAAAAAATGCATTACAAGATGCTCTATTTCCAAAATTTGAATCTCATTTTTTTTCATGTTCATACATCTTGATGTCGAGACTGTCAATTTGATGATATTTGAGCATCAAAAGCATCAAAACAATCTCAATTGAATTTTTTGATATTCGCTCTAATTTGACAGTTTAGAGTCTCGGCTCTATATAATATTTTTTCATATATTTAACATAACATAATATTATTGTTTTATTGGGTCGGGTCCAATCGGGTACCGGGGCCGACCTGACCCGATCCATTTCCATTGCCACCCTTGCAAAAAGGCAACACTCTATGATATATATGCTACAATTTTTCTGATAAAATAACGCACTATTCTTTAATTTTCAAACTTATTTTGCAGTAACCTCTCCAATATTTTGTATTTAGGGGACAATAATTGTCCCTCAAAACTAACAACATACCCCCCTTATCCCCTTCATTTCATTCCATCTTTGACATGAGATTTGATGTCAATGATCTTTATTATTAGTCTTGATGAGAGTATCCTGACATTATTTAGAATCAAAATTAGGGGCTTGAGCTACTATGCAGATTTTGCTCTCTCCCACTTTTTTTTTTAACTAACACAAGACACTTAATTGTGAAGAAAACATAAATTAGAACAATACTTGGACACCATGTTTTTCATTCTCTAAGCTGACTAATTTCCCTTATTTTTTTTTTGCACTGTATATGACTGATAATTATTTTTGGCATTTTCAAATTAATTAGAGATTTTTATTATAAAATTATTTATTTTGATATAAAGAGATCACAATTACTGCAAAATCAAATGGATGAAAGTAAATTGTAATATATACCCATTTTCAACTACTCGATTTCAAAATTTTATTTTCGACTTTGAACTTAAAGAATGTCACATGTTCAACCATTCTATTTCAAATCTAAAGTCAACTTTAAATGAAAAGTAAAAAGGTGCAGTTTGTATAATAACCCGGCTCTAAACAATAAAAGTAAAGTGCATCTTCAAATAGTATTGAGATATGTGGTTTTATTATTGAGAATCTTGATGATAGTCTAAAAATAGTTCTTCAATTTTTAATTATAACTTTAAAAACTTAAAAAATAGTGTAGATCGAGTAGATATATGAAAAATTGAAAATCTTAAAAATGGACAGTAAAAAAATACGTTACAATATGTATTATTTTCAAAACTTGAAATTTATTTTTTTCAAATGTGTATGCATCTTGATGTCGAGACGATCAATTTTAAGATATTTGATCATCAAAACAACCTCTTATAGTAAATTTTTTTATATGGGATGTAATTTTATTGTTTAAACTTTAGAGCCTTGGCTTTTGCTGATTGTGTACATTTTATTTTAAAAATTTAACCATTTTCTTCCTTGAATGGTAAAATATTGTATGCACCTGTAGGTCGGTGAACGTCAGTCCCCATGGTGGCGAAGATAAACGGTCCAGATTCAATTTATGATCACGCATCAACAAATAGGACCCGTTCCATTCGCACGTGACAGCATTCCCTAAAGCCCTAACCCTAACTGTACCCATCCTCATAACTGAGACGGCAACAAATAAAACCCGATCCCCCACGCTCTGAAAATCTTCTTAGCGGCGGAGGAGAAGAGAGAGAAAGAGGGTTGCAGGAGCAGGAGAAGAGAAATGGTAAGAAAGAAAACAAAACTCAATCGAATGCACTTTTCTTGCTCTTTTCACTCGTTAATCCTTGCAGTTTTGTAACGATATTTTTACTTTTGTTTTGATTTATGAGTGTTTTGAATTAGCTGATTGTGTTCTATGGATTTATTGAAGGGTTTACGCAATGGTAGATTTAGCTGAGTGATTTCCATGTATTAGGTTTTTGTTTTGTTTTGAAATCAAGGGCTTATTTTAGGTTTAGGGTTAGATATGCATTAAACTCCCTCTCTGTCTCTACTCTCTCAACCTCGAGCTCTTTATCTACAGCCAGATTAACAATGCATTTCTCATTCTCCCTGCTATTTTCTGCATTTTACGGTGTTTTTAACCTTTTTTCAGTCTCTCTCTCGATCTTTGTTGGGTGAAATGGTTAATTTATTTATGTGTTCTTTATGTATTTAAGGGGAAGGGAACGGGGAGCTTTGGCAAGAGGAGGAATAAGACCCACACACTGTGTGTGAGGTGTGGGCGCAGGAGCTTCCATCTCCAGAAGAGCAGGTGTTCCGCCTGTGCTTACCCAGCTGCCCGTATTCGCAAATGTAAATCTTTCTCTCTCTCTCTCTCTATCCCTAAGTTTGGGACTTAGGCTAAGTATTTCTGTCTCTAATCTGCTTTCTTCCACTTACAATAAGTGCAAATCGTGTTTCTGTAACTATGTCATCACTGCATCTCTCTCAAAGATTAGGGTTTATAGTTACATATGATTCACTGTTTCGATATTTTCCTAACCTCTAGTTCTTAATCGTCAAGCGCATCACCACCGCATTCCTCATTATCCTCCAATTTTCTGCATTTGAGGCCTCAGCATTCATTTGTTCTCTCTTATCTTTCTAAGATCAGGGTTTAGGCTATGTATTTCTCTCTCTCTCTTTCTCCTTTCTCTTACAAGTATGAATTTTGTGCTATAACTAGATTATGACTGCATCTTTCCATGTCCATCTTAAAGCTTGCATTTTATGATTACATATGATTTAATATCAATGTATTCCCTCAATCTCTTCTTTACCAACAACCTGACTATCGCTGCATGTCCATTTATTCTTGATTTTCTGCATTTGAGTTGTTAATATTCATTCTCTCCTCTTCCTCTCTCTCACTGAATTTAGGGATTAGTATACTCCCAGAAGTGGGAAACCTTTTTTAAGGTTTATGGTTATATGCATTGATTTCTCTCTCACTAGACAACCAAATTATCACTGTATTTCTAATTCTCCTTATTTTTCTGCATTTTGTGGGGCTACTCGACATTTATTTCACTCTCTGCATCCAGTTTTGTCTGAAATTTTGTCAGGCTCCTTTTTGGTATTGACGTTAGAATAATGTGAGCAGATAACTGGAGTGTGAAGGCGATAAGGAGGAAGACGACAGGGACTGGAAGGATGAGGTACCTCCGTCATATGCCTCGGCGCTTCAAGAGCAACTTCAGAGAAGGTAACTCACCAAACCCTAGTTTTCTTTGCGCGTTATATTTCTCATTCCACGGCTGCTTCTGTTATCTTAACCTTGCATTTTGAGTACTTTACAGTGATTCTGGATTTTTATAGAATGCTCATTGCTAAATTGCTAAGGAATCTAATTGTTCGATTTTTTTCTCTCTGTATTTTATCACCAGGAACTGAAGCAGCTCCTAGGAAGAAGATCGCTGCTGCTTCATTTTGAGCAACACCCCAATCATGGTCTTTGTGTCAACCGAGTGTTTTCAAATTTTGTTGCATTTTGTTCTCAACATATGCTACTTTGATTCTGGTTTTTCTTCGAAGACTATCGTGCTCCTCAGGAATTTACTTGTTAATTTTCCCTGCGGAGTGCTTGATATCCATAGGGAGTAGTTTTCATGGACAATTTGAACTTATCATTATGGTTGAAAATGTGGAATTTCAATAGGTGCCTATTAATCATTGAGTATCTTTTGCCAATATTTGTGCATATTAGTTATATTTGCTTTCATATATGCAGTTATTGTTTGGCACTTAATTCATCATGTGGTGCACTATAGCAGAATATATGTACATATATATTTTGAGGTTTAAAACTTGTTGATATCTTGTGATGATAATATCAACATCTACAGTTCTCAAACATCCACTGTGGTATCAATCAAATTCATGAAGTGTATTTGGCAATTAGGACTGGACTTCTCTTTTGGAGCTAAACATGCTTATTTTTGCTGTAATATAATGAGATCTCGTACTTTAGTTTCCATATGCACATGCTAGTATTTACTTATCGTAACTATAGATTTTTGTTACTTGTATATTACTAGTAACAACTCTAGGCTGCCCATTGTTTGTCACTACTGGTAGTAAGGCTTATTTGTGAATTGCTAACACGTAGTGTGTCTCTGAAATATGTGATAAAACACTGAAGTTTTATGATTTTAAGAATTCTATGAACATCCTCATATGGAGGCTAATGGTGGTTATAGGTGAGAGCAAACAATCACCATTCCCTAGTTTGAGTTTGGGTAGCTAAGAGATAACAATGAGAATTTCCTTTATTTAAAGGGATTATCTTTCTAACAATTATAATCTTAGCTGTGTGGAGGAAGATATATATTTTAATGTGGATCATGAGGTGCTATTTTTAAGTTTGATGTGAATTGTGTGGATGAAGCTCTAGCAGTCAGTGCCAATGAAATGGTCAGTATTCATTCAATTTGATCATTCATAACTTGTTCTACTAGTGTTATGGTATTACTTATGAAAATTTGGGAAATTGAGAATCTGGCATTATGATAAATGCCTTCATGTAGTTCACTATTTTTTGGCCTATAAAAAAGCAGGAGAATGAAGGTAAAATCCTGTCTTACTATATGTAGATTCAATTTAGGATTAAAAAAGAAAAGAAAAAGAAGTTGAGAATCATGGATATTATTTGTGCCAACAAAGACATGGAGATGATTTTGTAGTATTAAAGGTTATCTAGAATCAGGCATGTGTAACTGACTCCAATTAGTTGGAACGAAAGGTTTAACTGGAAATACTAGGGGTTTTGGATTTCCTAGTAACTACTCTTTACAATAAATATTGGTGCCTTTTAAAGGTTGTTGATCAACTGTGTTACCTGGACACGGACATGGGTGGTGGAATCTGATGTGTGCTCAAGTGTCTAGTACTTGTCCAAAAATGTCAATACAGAAAGACATGTTCATATGATTGTTAGTTTATCATAAATTAATAGAATTTTAGTACATACATGCAGACACATCATAAATAGTATGCTTGGATGTGGTTTATGTGGTTCGCCCGTTGGTAAACCACACAAACTTGGCATAAGACATCTTGGGATCAAACCCTATTCTTGTCCTTTACGCATTTTATTTTTATATCCTTGCATCAGGAAGTGTGGACACGGTGTCCAAGTGTCAACTTTTTTACTCTCAATAGTCAATACTTCAAGAATGAAGCGTTTGGGTATATAAAGAATTATCCGGTGGTTATGCTTGGAAATGGTTGCTCATGTACAGCAGTACATTCTTGGTAATGGTTTTTTTCAAATAGCCCTAGATTCTTGTGAATGTGGTTGGAGATTTAATGACTAAAGATTTTGCATATTTCTTGAACAATTGAAGTAAACTGTAAAACAATGGTGACACTATGATTGCATGAAGTAGAGTTTATGAGCCTCCAGACTTGTATACCCTTTGATAATCAGAGCGCTTTTGGTACTTTAAGGTCATGCATTTGAAGTACTATGCCCTTAGGGGCTGAGAAGCATTCCTTTGGATAAAAGGTAATTGCATGTTGGTGGTCCTAGTAAAGACGTTTCTTCTATTCTATTGAAAACTGAATCTTAGGAAACACACCATTCAAAGGCTTGTTTGGACTGGTTGGCAACTCCAGAGCAAGCTAGTTGTGCTTGATGGATTTGATCACTGAGATACATGGAACGTTTTGACATGCATACTTAGAAAATATTATTCGGAATTGGGAGATATTGTGGATGGGTGTTTGTAATGGTAAAGGTTAGTTTAGTTCTTATTAATTGTGAATTATGATACCCAGACACTTGGATGCTAGGTCAACAACTTCCAAACACAGGGATATTACGAAACATGTAAAGCACAAAGCACAAAGGTGTGGTTTGAACCGAAAACGTATTGTGCCAAATTCTTGTGGTCTATCTACCTTAACACATCTAAGTGTATGCCATCTATGCATTAAAAATCTATAGATTTATTATAAAATAATAATCATACTAACCTGTCTTTTCATGTTGGTTTTTTAAGTTGAAGCACTAGACATGCATTTGATTTGTACACTGCGGGCGGTGTCTAGGTAAACATAGACTCTCATTCATTGTGAAGTGGGGTGATTATTTTCTCTGATGCCAAGTGTGCGTGTCTGAGAGAGAGAGATTTTACATGAAGAGAACTAATCTTATATCGATTACAATCTAGGATTATATAGCTTTTCTTGATCCTGAAGCATGTGGACCTGACCATCAAGCAATGTGGATCTCAGCCATTGCTTAGGTGGGAGCTACACCTTGACTTATGGAATGCCAAATCAGCCTGGCTTAAAAGTTTGAAAACTTTTGCAACATCTTTTTTCACCTATATTAAAGCCATAGTCAAGGGTAGGACGGAGAGCCTATAAAGTTAAAGTTTAGGGTAACTTCAAACCAATTCATATCTTACAGTGTAGTCGTTTATATGAAAATTAATTGAAATCTCTAGTACTAGGATATATTAAGGAAACTCTTCCTTACAGTGTATTCGTTTATATGAAAATTAATTGAAAATCTCTAGTACTAGGATATATTAAGGAAACTCTTCTTTTAATAAATACAAACCTAGGAGTAAATATTTTGGTTGAATAAACAAAATAGGTGATTATCTCTGCTGGAAATTGTTGCTTTGATGGGAAATCACCAAATTTGAGAGTTTTTGCTTTTTATTTTCTTTTTTTTTTTAAAAAATATCTCTCATGCGTTTGTAGCGGATAGTAATTTAGATGTGCGTTAGACAGGCCTCTTGCTATTTTATATGAAGTTGCAGTATGCTATGCCTTATTGGCCATGCTTGTTTAATATACTTCCTTAGCTACCCCATCCAATTAAATGCCTACGTATCTCTTTTTATTTGATACTTGGTTCAATCAAGTACTCTCTCTTTTCGCATCATACTTTAAGTATGAAGTAGGTACCATTTGAACTTGATCATGGAAGTGGTTTATTATGATATTTTTTACAGGAAACTGTATCTGCATTTTGGTTTTTTGGTGCCAAATTCATTTTATTTTTCTGGGATTTCCCTTTGTTTATCTTTATAGCAGTTTTAGTTAACTTTTACGAGTTATGGGTGATTTTGGAATTTGGAGTGACATCGGAAATTTGATGATCCGGGAGGTTCCTTGTCACAGGAATGGAAATTTGAACCTTTGAAAATAGAACCTGTGTGCGCGCGTGCATATGCTCTTGCATGCATCCTCATACTGGCGCGAGCTCATTTGTGTGCTAGCTTTGATGCAATTTTATGAGACGGACGTGTTAGCATCCAACAAAGTAGATTCTTAGAAACTATTAAGAGGATAGCTTTTGCAGTGATATTAAGTAGTGTTATCAGGATTGGAGTAGCCACAAAATCAGTCCAGCCGCCAGCCGCTAGTCGAACCTGGGTTTGCACCCTGAACCACTAGCTAATGCCCTGAACCGTGGGCAGTTCACAACAAAGGAACGAACTATGCTTGAACATGTCTTCTTTTGTTTTTGACGAAGGTTTAACACCTTTTATTACTGAACATTAAAAAAGGGGTTGCCCATGAACATCCGTCTCTCTCGCTCTCACTCATCGTGTGGCTCCATGACAAAGGTTAACACCTTTTAGTACTACTGGATACAGTTACAAAAGGCAGTATCCATAAACCTCTCTCTCGTATTGTGTGCCTTCAGAGGGGATTCATGCCCCAATAATGTCTCGATTACGTACTTGCAATTTTGATCTTGTCAAATTTGCAATTCAATTTTTTTGTGGGTATATAGGTAAGGTAGAGAAAAAACTGACAGTCAATGGTAAACTCTAAATCCCTAGTATGTATTGTGCTACTAAAACAAATAAGAGTCTAATTGGAGGAAAATCGAAGCATTATACAAGTTGGAATTTAGAGGCTTAAGGTAAATATAAATCAGAAATATTTCCACTATAATCACGAATTTGAATAACGAAATCCCTAATAGCCTTCTATCGATCTTATGAAATATTATCAACACTCCCTGGATTGAAATCCAGTTGCTAAAACAACAAACTATGCAAGACAAAAAAAATCCCAAAATTTATATTTTCTTTGAAATCTCGGGACATGAAATTTCTTTGCAACGAAAAAATTACAAAAAGAAAAGAAAATTGATTTTTGTATGGACGTCCACCATGTGATGAAAAAATGCTACAATTTCTCTCTTTTCTATGTGAGAAAATCTTAGAAGTCAATGAGAAGGGATACGCATCCTCCCGCACAAGGCAAGGCGTGTTCTACGCTTACTCCCTTGGTAAAAAAGGGCTATTTTGGGAGGATTTATTTATGAAGATATCTGATAAAGTTGGAACGGTAGAGGATTTTTTCTATCGATAATTTTGGGATCCAACTAATAACATCACTAAATGATTACTTTAAAAATTGGAATGTGTTTTTTAAATTTAGAGTTGAATGTTCAAAAATTGCCATCTTTGTCGGTTTTAGATAGTTACATGTTTTTGACTGATCCAATTTTTTTGTATATCTCTTTGAAATCATAATCCCAAATAACCCTATAAGTCTGTAGAAAGCCCATAAACTTCATGAAGTCAAAAAAAAAAAAGATTAATCCATTGATCTTTTTTATTGTCTAAATTATAACATTTATTTTATTCTTCTCTATTGAGCTCGTGATATAAATGGAATTTGAGATACCTCATTTGACCTACTTATGAGGTTTATGAGATTCAAAGAGGGTCGAGAGAGAGAAAAGTTTATATAGAGCTGAGGCTCTAAACAATCAAATTGGAGCCTACCACAAAAAGTTTACTAGAAGAAGTTGTTTTGATGTTCAAATATGTTCAAGTTGTTCATCTCAACATATATGGACATGAGAAAAAATTGATTTCTAAGTTTTGAAAATAGTGTATTTTGTAGCGCATTTTTTGACTGTAAATTTTCAAGTTTTTATAGATCTTTTGATTCATTATATTTTTTAAGATTTAAATTTTATAAATAAAGATGAAAATATATTTTAAGACTATCACAAAGATTTGCAGTATTGAAATCACATTTCTCGACAATATTTGAACGTGGGCTCTAATTTGATTGTTTAAAACTTAAGGCTCTATACAAACTGCACCCTTGGAAAAATAAAAAGGATGATTGTAATATAGACAATGAAAAATCTAGTAGAAGGGGTCCATGAGTTATACTTATGGACTCGAAGGTTATTTGGGATTATGATTTTAAAGAGGGGGAATACAATTTCTTTCTGTTTTTTTTTTTTTTTTTAACCCAAAATTTCATAGCCATATTAAACTAATGAAAAGAGGCAAGTCAGAGGTGTTTGCCAATCGTTTAAACAAGTTCGGACCTATCTGTCAGAGTCGAAATACCGGTACTCCTATTGAACTTTGGCCCTAGTCTGGCTTCCTAACGTGTGTCATGCTTTAGAAGAGACAATATTTGAAGAAAAATATTTAAAAAAAATCGTTTAATTTTGATACAGAGAATTCACAGTTACTATTATCCCTCAGATTTCGATTGATGGTTGTAAGAGTAACATTTACTATACTCAACTTTAAAAAAAAATCTTAGCAAATGCATCCCAAACCATTCAATTTAACTAGTAATTATGAACTCGTATCAAAGATAAATAGTTTCATAGTATACAATCCCGCATATGAACTTCTATATTGATGGAAAGCATACATGGACACTAATCCCCTGCCCTGCGCCACCCTGGTGACAATGAACCTGGATCTGACTCGAGACACGAGGGGTAGACCCGACCAAGATCCAAGTATGGGTTGAAGTCGGACCCGTCTGGATCCAGGTCCAAATCTCACACCCGATCACTATTTGAATTCTGGTCGGAGTCCTTTATCTGGATATTTGAGTGAATGTAAAACGACTCTCCCTCTCTCCATTGACGATCTTTTCTTTCCCGGTTGATATTGAAGTGAAGTGAAGTGAGAAGAAAACTCTCTCTCTCTCAATTGATATGATGAGGCTCCTCCCAATAAGCAGGCCTCCATCTCTCTGCGCCCTCACTATTCGCTCCTCTACTTCTGCTTCTGCAACAACTATTCACCATAACCATCTTCATCTCTCTTCCTCCCCTTCTTCTTCTTCTTCTTCCCCTGTGCAAACCATCTCAATTGTCCACCAAATACAACAACAAGAGAACCGGAACCTCCTCCTCCATATCCCACTGGAGAAGCTCTTTGTGCCCCCTGGCATCGAGCTTTCATTGGAGAACCCCATTACCAGAATTCTGAGGGGTTCAAACATTGTATTGAGTCCATACGCGAAGGAGTCGCAGATAAGTGAAGCAGTGTTTGTGAAGAGCAGTAAGGGCACTGAGGATTGCCCCTCTGATGGGTTTCCTGAGTTTGCTTTGGTCGGTCGCTCCAATGTCGGCAAGTCCTCTCTCCTCAACTCTCTTGTTAGGAGGAGAAAGCTGGCTCTCACCTCCAAGAAACCAGGTCTCTCTCTCTCTCTCTCACATCTGTGTTCCTATTGTTTATTTGGATATGGGCACTCTCTCTCTCTCTTCATTCTCTCTCTCTCTCAAAATAGGTTTTGGAGGGCACCTAGTGTTTGATGAAATTCATGAATGACCATTAAACAAAAATAAAAAGAGGTTGTCACGAATATGAAATTAGCCTGAGAAAGGTGTTAACTTCCATGGAACTGTGTACTTCTTTTTTGGATGAAACTTTGATATTTCTACTACACATATTGCCATTTTTTCTTCTATCTGATATCCATTACTAAGAGGATGATCATTTGAGAAATAGAGCAAACCATTAGAAATCTAGTATAATTAGTGTGAACACGGGTGCTCACACTCTATAAACCAGAGTCTTGAGACCATGAGGTTTGGCTGGAATTCGCCAGGGTTCTGAGTCCAAGTTACCCGGTCCTTCTTGGGTGAGTCCGGAGTCAAAATGGGTATTTTAAAGTGAAGAAATGAGTAACTTCTTTAAAAAATCGTTGACTTGGGCTGAGTCCCGAGGTCTTCCAAGCTGAGGTCAGCAATGTTTTAAGCATTGTTAGGCACACGTGTTCTATGATGGTTATTGTTGCCAATCTTACCTACCATCCCAACATTGTTACCCTAAAGATGGATCATTGATGCTTTTGGTGTTTTCTGATATGATCTCCAAAATTAGAAGATGGGAACTTTGTAATTTGTTATACTGTGTTTGTGTAAAGAAATCATCATTATCATCTAAGCCTTCTCTTAACTATTTGGCGTTGGCTACATAAATGTTGTTCCGTCACTTTGCTCTAGCAACAGTCATACATGCAGTCAAACCAATTTACAAATTATATAGAAAGTTCATGTATGAATTTCGATTTCAAAGGGGATTCGAAGTCTAGAATTTTAGTTTGCAACTTGATGACTTCTATTTTATTTAGTTATTTGAAAGGATTGTATGTTGTGAGACCGTTATACTTTCAATACAAGAAGCTCATAGTAGCCTTAGCCATCAGATGTGAAATTTATAGGCTGGAGTTGTATCATTTCTTCACACAAAGTTCGAGAAAATTTTTCTTGAACTTTGAGCATGGCCAGTCGCACAACTCTGGTTTCCCCATTTCATATCTGACGGCTAGAGTGAATGTGACCTTTTTGAACCAAAGGTAAAAAATCTTAAAGAGTTTACTTTCCCTTTTTTGAATTCATTAATTGATTTCTTATTGAAAAATTGATTTCATTTGGCCTAAGTTTCTGAATTTCTTCTCATATGGGTTCAATTTATGCTTTTCAGGGAAGACACAATCTATAAACCATTTTCTAATAAACAATAGTTGGTACCTGGTAGATTTGCCTGGATATGGGTAAGAAATGTCTAAGAATCCACATTTTAATGAAACTTTAGTTTCTTCTTCATTTGTCAATTCTAACTCATACTTGTAGTTATTGTCAAACAGGTATGCAACTGCACCTCAAACAGTTAGAACAGATTGGGATGACTTCACAAAGGACTATTTCCTCAATAGAAAGACATTGGTTTCAGTTTTCCTCCTAATTGATGCTAGCATCCCTGCCAAAAAGATAGATATTGAATATGCAACTTGGCTCACCCAGCAACAGGTATTTAGTTGAAAGGGCGAGATTCTATGTGTCTCTACGCACATATGATTCATATGCAACGGGATATTTTTGTCTTTCAATCTTGATGGGTCGTTTGGAGTAATATGACGTTACACATTAATTGTGGCTTAACAAACATAATTATTCTTAATTTATGACATCATTCTCAGCGCATTCCTAGTCGTCTAATCAAGATTGGACAAATGTGGGTCTCCAGACAAAGAAATTATGTGCCGATAGACATTAAAAGGTTTAAAATACTTGAATGCAACAACTATCTAGCTCATTTTTTTCGAATCTTTGACCATTTATTGGCTGCCATGTTTATCAAGGGACAACACAAAAAACCACCCAATTTTGAGTCAGGAACGTACGTAATATGACTTTCATCTTTGGTAGAAAGAGGTCATAATCACCAGTAACCATTAGATGTGAAATCTGTCTAGCAAGGGGTGTGAAACTGACCAACTTCAACATCAACAAATAAAATTTTATATTTGATAAGATAGATTAGTGTGACGCCCCAATGTGTCCCTACAATTTTTTGTACAATATGTATACACTCGTCACATTTTTTTTTTATCACTTTGGCCCATAAGATTCTGGAGTAGTCTAGGTGCATCATGAGAAGTCTAGAGGGCCTCTAGATTCAACCTAAAAAAGAATTAGAAAGGAATGCTCTAGAACATTGTATACTACATTATTCCTAATCGTTCGATTAGTGACACTTGTACATAATCTTGACCGTCTATTGTAAGGCCAAGTGCCTATATAAGGAGGAGGGCTCCTCATTTGAGAGGCACCGCATAAAGTTCTAAGCATTCGAGTATTATAGTGAATACCAAACTCTTCCTACTCAATCTTGCGTCCCTCTCTCTTTGAGTGTACGGTGGTTCCTATTGTGTGTGATGCATTCTAGTAGTTGATCGCTATAGTGTCCAGTCAATGGCGCTGTGTGGGTGGCATGCACTAGTGTAAGACTCATCCTCAAAAAGGTTGAGTGCATGAGTGCCGCACGGTCGAGGTGCGGGGCTTCACTAAGATTGCAACACTAAGCTCTTGGATTTCACATATGATAGCTAGGGTCATCGATACAATTACTTTTAAGACTCAATATGAATGAGTAACACTTGATAACTTAACTGTCTAAAGCGGTGTGGATTGGTTAGTGAATGAAGAAGTTCAATGAGAGATGTTATTGTTTTGTGGACCTTTGCAGTAACTAGTCATTTGATACAAGCTCCATGTTTCTCACCCACCCATTCAAACTTGGTTTTTGAGAATTAGCAGCATTTTGTTGTTTCGCAAACATTCAACCCCTTAGAAATAGACAAGTTTGTCACAAAAATGAGGTGGTTCGAAAACTTAAAATCATTTTGTATAGGCCGCAGCTAGTCCATGTAGAGTGAAGCTCTTTTTTTTTTTTAATTATCAAATGCATAGGCAAGCATTGATCTTTTATGTTTTGGGAATGCTCCAGATTCCAATGACATTGATATTCACCAAATGTGATAAGCGCAAAAAGCAGAAGAATGGTGGAAAAAGAGCGGAAGAGAATGTCGAGGATTTCCATGTAATGATGCACGAGTATTTCCAAGAGGCTCCTCCGTGGATCATGACGAGCAGCGTCACCAACCAAGGACGGGATGAGATACTCCTGCACATTGCTCAGCTTAGAAACTACTGGCTCAAGCACTAGTAGTTTTCCTTGCATATTTTACATTCCTCACTCAAGCCTTTGTATCTTTCCATTTCTTTAGATGCGTACAGTTATGTCTTTGTGAAATCAGTCTTTCCTCCTCCTTCGCGATTTTTCTTGTTAATTAGCTGATTTTTTTTTTAGCAATACTGAGCTTAGGGACACGCTCCATGATTTTGCAAAGGATGGAGTGATAAGAGCATGAAGCAGAGCTTAAAGATAATATAAAACCAAATATTGGATTTGGAACACTTACTTTCCACTTTTAAGTAATTTGAGAAATGATAAGGCAAGGAAAGGTCATGAAAACATTTTAGAAACGCAAAGGCCAACAGTGCAATTCTTAATTATATCCTGAATTTTTTAGTTTTGACATGGCTAGCACAAAGAGCACTTCAAGAGCCATTTTTACTCGATCTAAGTTGCTTTGTTCAATGTGCTAACTACAATGATAATCTAAGGAGAATGTGAATATGTTGAGCTAGCACATAGAGAGCATCACAAGCTCCCCTCTCCCTCTGACTCTACCAATTTTAGTCCTCCAATGTCATCATGAGCATAATTTATGAATTTCCCAAAACAGCAAACCCTATTGTATCATGTATTTAATCATCATGCAAAAGAAATGAAATTTTATTACATAAGGTCCTCATGAAGAGGAATGAGCCCAAGGAGGGGAAGAGAGAGAGAGCAAGTCACCAATCAAACACAGGTAGCTTTTGATTACATGCAAACATAATAATGCCTGGAATTGCAATTATATAAAGTCAATAAACATATTAGGGAAAAGTTTATATAAGGTTGCAACTTTAAAGGTAGAATTACAGATGCACCTCAAAAATCTAATCTATTGGAAATGTTGTTTTAATGTTAAAAAAACCCTTTAATCGATCATCGGGATGTATGAATATGAAAAAAAAAGTTTTTTAGTCCAGAAAATAGTGCATCTTGGAACACATTATCTAGATCGTCCATTTTCAAGATTTTCATTTATTTATAGATCTACTTGATTTTAACCATTTTTGGAATTAAAAATTGTCTAATTAGGTATGAAAATAGATTTTAAGATAATAAGTATTTTTTACAACAAAATTACATGTTATAATAAAATTTTAAGGTGCACCTTAATTGGATTGTTTAAGGTTGCAATCTTATAGAAATCGCACCCAACATATTCACATTAATAACAATTTATATACAATCCAATCTACAACAATGTGCCTTTAGCTTCATTGCTATTGGTGAATACCGCGAATTTGTTGCGGCCCAATAATTGTAAAATGATACACATTATGATTTTGAGGATTATAAGTTGTGTTAATCTCAATAAAAATGGGGGATCTCAGAAGCAGCCTGAGCAGCCCAATTGACTAGAGAGCTAAAGAAGAGCTCCCAAAACCACAGATCGATTGCCAGAACAGAAGAGAAGATCAGCAAAGCCAGGGTTTGGTACCGGTTAAGTGGCCATCCCGATATCTCAGCCAAAGCTTTCAGAAATGGAAGAGATTGATTCTTGCTTTGAACGTCTTGGTTCCCTATAGACCAGGCAGTTATCCAAGAGACATGAGAAGGGGCAAGATCGAAATCTTCTCGCAATCGCCTGCCCATATCAGGCATGTGACCACCTCCATACAACACCGCTATTTTTTGGCAGCCATCATCGATTGCTCTCTGTAATGCCTCCAATGCTACTCTGTTTCTGTCTCCGATTATAACTGATTTCTCTTCAACTTCAGCAGTTGCCTGAGTGAATCTTCAAAACATTTCTATCTGGATCACTCTCAGAACAAAAGAACATTTTGTGTGTGCTACAGAGAAAGGAGAAGGGGAGGGAGGGGGTAGCAGGCTTGGTATATGAGTGAGAGAGAGAGAGAGAGAGAGAGAGAGAGAGAGAGGTCTTCACTTGAATCAATCAACTAAAGATAAATGTGTTCAAGTGATGTGCTCGTCTTTGGAACTCACAAATGGTTCTATAGCAAACTTTTAAAACCTAAGCTACCAGCTTAAATGAAAAACTTTCAGAGATTTAGGGGGCTTTTAGAATTATTGATTTTAAAATGCAGAATACCAGAGCCAGGCTTTTCCCCTCTTCTGCAGTAATTTGGATGCAGTCCAACTTTTGTAATTTTTGCGTACACGAGGCCTTCATTGTCACCAGCCCATATTTTTTGCTTGGTGGGCTACTTTGAATTGATGTATAGTGCACCCATTTTGGGGTGAATTTTGTATTTAAATTCATGTAAATTCAATACAAGTTAACTTTCTCAAAAAAAAAAGGCGGCGGCAGAATATCAAAGCCATTTGCAGGATACTAAAACATTGTGGAATGTCATTTCAAGTGATAATGTCAAGACCGTGCCTGAATTGTCAACATCATCAGGGATACAACCATATGTCCTGGAACACTGTTTTAAGGCTCAGACTCAAATCTGGAACTTGACAGGGCTCAATCAGAGTCAGCGAGTCAGACTCGCCCATGTTTTCAAGAAACAACTATAGAAAACCGTAGGAACCAGTGAGACTCAGCCAGTTTCCAAGGTTTCTTACTCACGCTGACCACCATGCCTGGTCTGAATATCTCGACTGAGTCCGAGTCAGGCTCAGCGAGTTTTAAAACACTGCTTCTAAAGATGGACTCTTAAACAAGTAACTCCCTCCTCCCAAATAATGTCCTGTTTTGGTGTATAATTTTGTGCAAACTGCCCTTAGTAGTAACATTCTATTGGGGACAAAGCCATGTAACCTGCTATTTCTTTAGTACATTATAGACAATCTGACACCAGAAAACAAAACACCTCCCTCCCTGCAGGTGTGCAAAGGCTGTACATATGTGCATGTACAGTATAGTAACTCAGTCAAAATGCCAACTTATTCTATCTGATCACTAGCTAAATTTGGGAAAACAACAAATACATGCAACTCCTATTCCATATCACCATAACCAAAATTTTGCAGATCATCACCAAAGAATAATGTGAAGTCCATTAAAGTAAAGGTATATCAAGAGGACATACTCTGTAGTCAATCGCTTTGCCAGAAAGACCTTCATTGCAGCACCAAAATCGAGTCTAGAGAGTGCCTTCCATTCAGGATACTCAGTCGAAGGCTTGTCTGCAGGTGCACAAACACTTCCGATGATAAGAAGACCGACAAGTGGCATAGGTAACACTCGAGAAGCCCACAAAAGCTTTGATCTCCAAGGCCCAAGCTCTTCTGGTACAGTGGCAGGTTGCACGATTGCTTTTGTGGACCGTATAGTCATGTCTCTTGCGAATGTGAAGAAGCTCTCACCTCTTTCGAGCTGGAAAAAAAACAATAGTTATTTGGGGCAAAAGTCAGAGTGAATTTTGTAAAACTTCGCTGTAGATTGTATAGGAGAAAGTGAAACATCAAGGGAACTTTTGTCAATGACCTAGGACTAGTCAAATTTTGGCATTAAAATTCACAAGTTTCAATCCTGGATCTTGGACAACTGTTTCTTGTAAGTGACTTTGGAGAAGATTTTGGCTTTTGGATACTTTAATGGTCATCCTGCTTTTTCTTTTGCCTAAGAAAGTTCAAAATAAGACATTCTCAACCAATCTTTTTTCCCTTGATTTCAAATTTTGGATTTCCCCGACAAGTAGTTGCTCCTTGAGGCACTGCAAAGTCCAGATAGCTCAATTCAGGAAGATGCGGTCCGAGAATCTTGCTTGACCAGCTGGTCAGGATAACTGGTATAATTCCTGGATAAAAAGGCCCAGCATTGCTGGATTATCATGATACCAGATATGAGCAGTCGCACTTTTCACAAAGTGGGCTAACTGAAATTCAACCAAAGCTCGCCATTATTTTCAACCATGAACCATACATGCACAGAACCCACCAACAATATTACTCCCCAAGAATAACTAGGAAAACAAAAGAAAAAATTCCAGCATAGAATGCATTGATCTACTTCCATGACTGCTCGTGAATTCTGATGGATGATGAATCATGGTCACCACTTCATTATTTCTGAAAATACTAGTCATTGCTTAAAAACTTGGTGATTTTACAGATCATCTAAAGAGAAAGGTACAGAAAGTCTACTAAAATTCAATAGACTATGGAAACCCCACATTCCATTAAGGGATATAGACTGGGACCCACCAATGTCATGGTCTGCTGATCCCAAAGGTCCATGGTTTTTCCAAGTACATCAGATTGTATTTCACTTTCTCAAAATGATTATATAAGCTCATAAAAACCTATATATAGGTTAGTAAATATCAAAAAAGTAAAAAGAAAAACGAAACAAGAAAGCGTATATGTTAGTACCTGAAGTAACTTGAAGGTCTCAAAGTCAAGGTCTGCGTGGTACCATTTGTCACCCTGGTAATCAAGGCAGTCTAGCTGGAAATCTAAAGCAAGAGCTCTAGCCATTTGCCTTTGAATACATCCAAGAATGTTGAAGCCTCGAGAGCGAGAACCTTTAAGCTTCGTGCTGGATTTTAGGTCCCTAGCATTTCTTCTGGACTCTAGATTCTCCCTGCTTGCCACCATCTCATAGAGGACCCGGTCGTAGGTCTCAAGCTCCTTCTGGAGTGTTGCAAAATACCTGCAAGTCAAAAAGTGTCATCACCATCCAGATATGGCAAGTTCAAAGCAACGTGATGAAAGTGGGCGAAATAAAGGCTACAAAAGGAGAATCCTGGCAATGGATAGATATCTGATAATGTCAACTATCTTTGATTTTATGGGAGATATTATCTAAGTACCAACAAGCCAGTAGTATATTAAATATAATCACCTTTGACCAGGTCATTTAAGCTAAGTTTTACATTGCGAGTTAGTCACTTAAACCTGCTTCCACATATAAATTGTGATATCACAGGAAATTCAATGCCAAGGTACATTCCATCTCGTCCAACAAATGGAGGGAGTTCAAACCCTCCAGCTCTGTCAGAATCTACAGAGTCCCCTACAGAACAAGACCTGAATACCATTGATAATTGCAGAATTCAACAAACTACGCCATGCATGGAAATCTGATCTCTGCCATCCAAATAGGCGCATTCATTTGTAAAATCTTGCTTGTAAGGCAATACTGCAGATGGAAGCAATCATCTGCCCCAATAACTTATATCCTTGGACCCATTCCATAATAACTGGCATATCTATGTCATTTTATTCTAAAGCATAATAGGAGAAGAAATATGTAAGTTTAACATTACTAGATCAGATATAGCACTTTCAATGTGGTTTTTTAGTCCATTTCAAAGAATGATTCCAACAATAAGCTAAAAAGCTCTAATGCAAAGTCTGGAGCGATGAAATGGTCTCGTCAAATGAAGGCAGCGATCATGTCACAGCTGCTTTTAGAAACACCAAAATAACAAATCTATTAACCCAATGCATTTCAAATGTTTCATGAGCAGCAATGAGGATTTCTTGTTGATTAATTGCTAACTTGCATGGCTCGGGAGGCATAAAATCCAATAACATCATGTTCTTTTCAATTAAGAAGTTCACCCCATCAATGAGGCTAAAAAGTTCTAGTTCATAGATAGATAGATAGATAGATAGATAGAGAGAGAGAGAGATAGAGGCAAGGTTAAAAAGTTTGAATGAATCCCATAATTTTATTGCCACAGATTGGATTTATATGGTTTAGGTTTTCACGTGCAAACCCCACAATTAGACTGACCATGAGGATAAAAACAATAAACAAATAAATAATAGGTTCAATGTTAAATAATAGGCTCAATGTTTAACTTTAGAAACCAGACTTATGTTTATCCATTATCAATTATGGTAATGGTCTCAACAGGCAATACTCTAGAGAGAGTTTTTCATTTTTTTTTCCCTTGATTGGTACTATAGAGACAAAGGAATTGCAGAATTCTCCATAGGATCACCATATTCAGGAGGGAAAACTTCAATTTTAGTGGTTCTACACTTATGTCAACAAAGTGAATTGCTACACACACAGAGGCCAAATATTTAAATAAAATAAATAAATTTTAGTGAGATAAATAAATATGTAGAGATGCAAAGGCCAACTATCCATCTAAAATGAAACAATTCTACTGAAAAAGGTTGGAAAGAGAATACTCTTTGTCTGCAATATGGATGGTAGACACCAAATCGACCTGTAGATACAGTAAAGAATAAACAGATGCCTCATCACTCAACAAAACAGGAGCAAAACCAATAGTAAAAGCAACAAGTTACTTTGGGTTGGGGGGGGGGAAGATAGAGAGAGAGGAATACAAAGACAATGCGTCAACCAAGCAAACAAACCTGAAGAAAAGGTTGGAGCAAAGACCACGGGAACCTCTTCTTGTAGCTGACTATCGCAGTCTGCAATTTACCATCATGATCCTCCCCATTTCCCTGAAACCTCATGAAATCAGCAATCGCATTGTTTTCAAGAAACTGTTCAATGTTTCCATCTCCCCCCTCTGTTTCCACGCCTTTCCAGAAAGCCATACGCTTCGTAGCTTTGCAAGAATAGCCAACTCTGAGCTTTCCAGGGTTTCGCAACCATACATGTCCAGACGTAACCCTAGAAGAAGAAGAGGAAGAACTGAACCTGACAATTTCTTTGGGGTTGTAGCAGGAAGGAGAAAAGATTTTTAAAGGTGCAAAAGTCATTTCTACAAAAAAAAAAAATGGCGGTGAATTCAATTGGGGTTGGAGAGAGAGATCTCTATTAAGTTGCAGAGATAGAGAGAGAGAATTCAATTGAATAGCAGAGATAACAATCTCTTAAAGATGCAAAGACAGATAATTCAATTGAATTGCAGAGAGACGATAGGGAACAAAAACAAGAAACGAGAGAGTGGGAAAGAGAGGTCGAAGAATATTAATGTCATTTAAAAAAAATGAAAAATCTAAATTAAATAGATAAATTTATGAAAATTCAAGGAAAATGGTTTGATAGGGCTCCAACCATATTAAAATGAGTAAATCCTCACTTTATAAGTCTATCAAAAATTGAAATTCAAGTATTAGAAAGCCTTTCCATCGATCATGGTGGCCTTAACATTATGGTTGTGAAAAAAAAAAAAAAAGCACTAAAGATATAATTTTTATAACAAATTATCTAAACCATTCATTTCCTCTTAAAAATAAAAATAATTTTTATAACAAATTATCTAAACCATTCATTTCCTCTTAAAAATAAATATTTATAGATATATAGATTCTATATTTTGTGTATTTGTTGCTATATTTCTACGAATATGGACACAATTGAAACCCAATTGGAACTTGAAGTTTCAAATTAATTTTTTCTTTGTAAAAAATTGTAGGGTCAAAAGACTAAAACTTCAAAACTCTTAGGTGGCGTAAAATACTAACACCATGCTTAAAAGAGAAGGAGTATAGTGCATTTGATCTCCGTAATAAATGAATTGTTTACATTGAAAAATTATCCATTTTTTAGTAACATAGAGCACAAAATTTCAAAAAAAAAAATTTATATAAGGTTGCAATCTTAAGATGTAGAATTACAAATGCACCTCAAAAATTCATCGGAAAATGTTGTTTTAATGTTGAAAAACCCTTTAATTGATCATCTATATGCAAATAACAAAGATTTTGAGTCAAAAAAATAGTGTATCTTGCAACACATTATCTAGACCATCAATTTTAAAGATTTTTATATGTTTATAGATCTACTTGATTTTAACCATTTTTTGGAGTTTAAAAATTTATAATGATATATGAAAATAGATTTTGAGATGATCCTAATAATTTTTTATACCAAAATTACATGATAAAATTTGGAGTTGCACTTCAATTGGATTGTTTAAGGTTGCAACCTTATATAAACCACAACCTTTATATAAAGTTGCAACATTATACTATAAAATAAGGTGCGCGATTGTCAACAAATAGCTCATTTATCTTTTGTAAATAGAGGTCACAATCATTATTATCCTTTAAATTTTAAAATGGGTGGTTGTAAGAGTGTCTAAAAAAAATCTCCAACTTCATAAATCATCCCTAGCCATCCAATTTGATATCTAATAACTGGAAATCATAGTGATCTTTACATACAAAATATAAATGGTATTTTTTGTAACCTTAAAATTCTTTTAGAAAAGAGTCCTCCCAATGTTAGAAAACATTCAAATCGATTCATAAGGTTTCAACCTTGTATATAAAGAGAATATAAATTGTAGTTTATCTTGCGGACCGGGCCGGGCCCAGTCAGCTGGCCCATTAAAAGGCATCCCTATAGACTTCCTAGGGTTTCAGATTCATGCATACAGATAAAAGCGCCCCTTTCCCTCTCCATTTGAGCTTAGAGCAGCGTATCAGAGGCAAGCAATCTGAGCGCTCAAGATGGGTAACCTCTCTCTCTCAATCGAACTGTTGAACTATCTGTATCTCTTGGATTCCCCATCTTCTTCTTCTTCTTCCCCCCTCGCTATTGTACTTTTTCTTTCTCTATTGAACTGTAACTCTCCCTATTGTTTCGTTCTTCGTCTTCATTTCTCTCTATTGAACTCTCTATCGATGTGTTGAGTAATGGGATGCTGTTGTTATGGTGCAGGTATCTCTCGTGATTCTATGCACAAGAGGCGTGCCACAGGAGGGAAGAAGAAGGCCTGGAGGAAGAAGAGAAAGTAAGTGTTTCCATTGATCTATTTTCAATGCTTGTTTGGTAATTTATTTGTTTCTGGATTATTATTATTTTTTCACATATGAATCTTAGTAGAGCAGGCCATGTCAATTCCTCAATTCATGCGTTTGATTACTGTCTTCTTCACGCACCTATAGATCTCTTCATTCACTCTCTCATGTTCAATTCCTTTTTTCAATCCAACTTCTTTATTTTGTATCTTAGTTTTTTTTTTAAAAATAAGTGTATAGTTATGTTTTCTTTTCCGGAATTTCAAGGTATATTTTGTTGGTTTTATTCTTTTTGAATTCAGTGATAAGCACCAACTTTTGGTAGATCACATCACTCTATGGACTCTTGTCAGTGTAATTTATTGAGTAAAAGAGGCATTTGGTGGACCGCATAGTTTTATGAACTTATGCTGCAAATTTACTCTTTTTTTTTTTTTGCATACCATCCGTTCTGGTTCATATAAATCACCACTTGCCAGGCGCTTTTCTATGTTGAACTCTCCCTCTCCTCTCTCTCCCTCCCCCTTCCGGCACTTCTCACTCTCTATCTCTTCACACTCACCCATAGACTCAGAGGTGGTCTTAATCTTTTATATGCGTCATACTCTGATTGTTAGCCCATATGTACTCATTATCTACCAGACCCATATTACGCTTCTCCTTTTTTTGGCGCAATTGGAATGCTCATGTCAAGAGCATTCACCTTTTTATATACATATTCGAGTACATTAATAATTTTTTATCAGCACAGTTAAGATTTTTTTGTAAAGTGGCTTATTTGTATGTTTGTTCTTGCTGGATTTTTAAAGGTATGAATTGGGGCGGCAGCCTGCAAACACAAAGCTGTCCAGCAACAAGACAGTGAGAAGAGTACGCGTTAGAGGAGGCAATGTAAAGTGGAGGGCCCTCAGGTTGGATACCGGTAATTACTCGTGGGGAAGCGAGGCTGTTACTCGCAAGACTCGTATTCTTGATGTGGTTTACAATGCTTCAAACAACGAACTTGTGAGGACTCAAACTTTGGTGAAGAGTGCTATTGTGCAAGTGGATGCTGCCCCTTTTCGCCAGTGGTACCTCCAGCATTATGGTATTGATATTGGGAGGAAGAAGAAGACGGGAGCTGCAAAGAAGGAAGGAGAGGTACAAATTTGTGATTCCGTATCTCATTGTATTGTTGGTTTTAATTTGAATCCTATATGGTATGATAAATTGCCAAATGGGTCT
Organism: Amborella trichopoda; assembly: GCF_054954075.1. Taxonomy (NCBI): domain Eukaryota; kingdom Viridiplantae; phylum Streptophyta; class Magnoliopsida; order Amborellales; family Amborellaceae; genus Amborella; species Amborella trichopoda. The sequence continues at coordinate 450,641 of NC_142340.1, forward strand.
GGTTCTTATGAATAACTATTTTGGAATTTTTAGGTTCCAAGGTTGTCATCTTCTTTTATTTTTTATCTATTCAGTTTATTTATTTTTGGTCACTATCGAATCCTTTGAAATTTTGGGACCAATATTTGAAATTAAAAATTACATCGTTCAAGGTTTCAAAAAACGCTAGGCGGCTTGCCTGGCGCCCAGCGCATAGGGGCGCCCAAAACCTCGGGCACCCTGTTGGTGCAAATTCTTAGCAATTTTTTATATATTTGCTATCCAAATGCACACATATGCATTTATTTGTGTCAAATTTTGTAATTTATTCAATTTGCAAATATCACAAGTTCGTAACATACGTTTTTATATACAAACATATCACATATCTCAGGTTCAGAATAAACTTATTCAAAATTTCAAACTTTACAAAACATCTAAAAGTCTAATAGGCTATTGTAAGAAAACATTTCAATGAGAAAAGAAAACGTTTTCAATCCACAAAAAATACTTTCGATTCTCAGAAATTACTGCTTTAGATTCTCATGAATAAGTTTAGAGATTGAGGGTTTCTTTTCTTTCTCACTTTGTTTATTAAAAAATAAACCCCATAATCTTTCTTTTCTCACTTTTTTTATTCAAAAATAAACCCCATAACATGGGCCTTTGCCCTTTTGGGTGTAGGGCCGCTTGGGTTGAGGTGTTCGGTTTTTTTGTTCAAGCCACCTAGGGGCTGGGCGGACCGTTTTTTAAAACAGTTTTTTAAAACATTGATATCGTTTTGATCTTCGAGAAATGTAACTTTGTCAGTGAAAAGGAAGTTTTTGGTGGTTGTATGGGCTCCATATACTATACATAAAGTATTTACATTTATGGCATTAATTCACATATACATATATCATATGTATAGATAGATCTATATGATTACAGTAGCCTAATGTGTGATATACAATATCTGTGAAGGACATTTTCTCATGCTTTTCCGTGATTTGTGTATGCGTTGTGTTCCCTGTACATACGTAAAAAATAAAATTTGATGTGGGTTTTATGTGTTACATTTTTTACTTCATTTGATTGTCCTTCTCTCTCTTTTGAAAGCGTATTTTACGAGTATTGTGTCTTTGTCAGACAGAATGTATTGCACCCAAGTCTAGGTTGTGCCTTTAAAAAACTTTTGCTGGAATTTATTTGATAGAGAATGTATTGAATTGAAATATTTTTTGTGAAAATTGTCATTGTGATTTGTGAAAAGTAAGGTTTACTTAAACAGAGTGCACGACAGCGGCACCGTCTTTCTTCTTGTATATCTGACCAGCTTAATGTAGGTTCTCCCCAATTTTGTATACGGTCTACTTCTCTGAGCACCTGAGCTGTGCGATGCCTTATGTTGCATACCTTCATCATTAGTGGTGTTTTCATAATTGATATGTCCTGTTAATACAAGTTAACTTTTCTGAATAAAAAAAAGAGAAGAAGGCGCACCAGCACAATTACAGTAATATTCCCTTGTTTACAAGCATTGGGATGAATCCCAGTATCTTATCATTTTATTAATGAATTTACAATACAAAACAAGCAAACTAGTTGGCTTATATGGTGACCGTATTTCTACATATTTTTTCCATGTTTCAACAGTCCTCTTAATGAGCCGAAGCACCTTGGTATCCCATCTCAGCACATTTTATTTCATGGGTCACCCTTAGCGATAACCAGTGTAACAGTGTTACATGGAGACTTTATATATTTCATTTTGTTGCGTGTTGACATGTATAGACATGGTTCTGACAAGTTGTCTGTATGTGTCAGATCATTTTATCGATTCTTCAGAGAATATCGACGCTTCTATAGCGTCGTTAATTTTCTATCCGTTAGATGGTCTAGGGGCACATGGTAGTGCGAGTGTTTTCAACCCAAAAGGTCTCAAGATTGAATACGTGTGAGGGAATTTTTTTTAATGAGATTTAGCATTTTTTGAACTTTGTAGGATTTATATTTTCAAGAATGAATTGCAGTGGCAGGTTTGGAACATGAGAAGTGGTGACATGCCCGAGTGTTTTCAACCCAAAAGGTCTCAACATTGAATACGTGTGAGGGAATTTTTTTTTAATGAGATTTAGCATTTTTTGAACTTTGTAGGATTTATATTTTCAAGAATGAATGGCAGTGGCAGGTTTGGAACATGAGAAGTGGTGACATGCCATACTACTTGCTATTGCTACGCATGTCATTCAAATGCCCATTAACACTGGCAATAACAGCTCCTGATAGTGACCAGAGCACCAATCCTGTTTGGAATAGATTAGCTATGGAATTAGGAAATATAGGAGATGGAATTTGGTATGATGAAACTTTTTCTTGGAGTTCCAAGTAAGCCTTTTCTTTTCTGATCATTCATTCTCATGAAGTGGATTGTTAAATTGAATGACTGCTATTATGCATTTAAATCATTATGCTATCGAGAATGTTTGCATCCAAACTTGATAGTGACAAACTTTCAAACTTCTACATCATTTTTTTCTGGGTAGATTTGAGATGCCAGTTTTGACTATATTGTTACCTCTCACTGAGTTTAATTATGTTAAGAAATGCATCATGTCAATAGTGGTAAAAATATCAGTTTGTTTTAACTAGGTTTTTGTCCCTAGTTATGACTGTAATGGGTGTTATACCCAAATTGCAACAATAGGGTATTGATCATGGAATTTGGCCAAAATCACCCTCTGTTTTGTTCCAAATCTCTGCTAAAATAGACTAAATTTGAAACTGAAAGTTTCCATAATACGTTTTTTATGATGGCTTGAATTAATTTTGTATTTTAAATTCTATCTAAAATCTAGCTTGCGAATTTTAATTTTAAATCTATGTTTTTGGGGCTTTACAGGAGGGTGAAGCTGCAATTGAAGAAGTCAATAAGAGCAAACATGTTCTTAGGAAGCTAGAGAAACGTCAGGAGGGACACAAACTTGATCCCCACATTGAGGAGCAGTTTGGAGGTGGTCGATTGCTTGCTTGCATCTCTTCCCGCCCTGGGCAATGTGGACGAGCTGATGGGTATGCACGAACTCTTATTGCCCTAAAACCTGTCATGTTATTCAATTGTTTCTCCTTTTCTTCATAACCATTTGATAATGTTACTGCTTTCTAGAAGTATTCTTAGGACCTCCTCAACCTGGTCTGTGGCCACCGACCTTAATCCCATCCACGCTATATCAGCCTGAAAAAGAAGTGATGTCCTAAGACTGAACAGCCACTATGCAATATTTTGATGGTCAGATCTAGGTGTTGAGGAACTCAAGATCCTTTTTTTCTTTTTAGTTTTGAAAAACTATTCTTTGGTGATTGTAAAGTGGGTCTAAAGATTTCAGATGGAGTAAATCCTCCTAAAAGTGGGTCTAAAGATTTCAGATGGAGTAGATCCTCCTAAATCGGTCTCTTCCCGGGGGGTGAATAGGTAAATGGTGCGGTCCATGCTACAATCATCATTAAAGCTTTGTCCCAACTAATTGGAGTCGGCGACATGCCACACATCTTTGATTTTTATCAAACTTAAGGTGCTCGATGCTCTACACGAGTACCCTAATTTTTATCAAACTTGGGGTGCTCCTTATTAATTCATTTCCATGCATGTGACAGATACATTCTAGAGGGAAAGGAGCTTGAGTTTTACATGAAGAAGATTCAGAGGAAGAAGGGTAAGGGTGCTTCTGCTTGAACTTGCAAATTATTTGCACGTTTTTGTGGTTTTACACCCTTGTGGTTTTCAAGAGATTTAATTGGGAATGCATTTTTGGGGATTGGATTAGGCATCTATTTGATGAGGTTAGTTTTTGGGATTTGGTCAAACCTTTTGTAACTAGGGATCAAGGACAATTTTGCAGCATTGTCGCCTATGTTAAGGAACTGTTCTGTTCCATTTTCCGCATTTTGTTTTAATTCAGTTTCTTTTTTCTTCTGTCAAAATATTGATGCATGCATCCACTGTGAGACTACTTCAAAACTTAGCAGCAAGTGAATCTTTTGCTCCCTCTCTCTCTCTCTCTCTCTCTCTCTCCCCTATGTTTTTTTTTTTGCATCCACAGGGACCAATGAACGGCTCAGTCCATAAGACCTTTTGCAGGTCCCTAAAGGGGCAAATTATTGAGGAAAACATGCGCGTATTGTCAAATTGAAAATTAGGAACTTTTTGAGGTATCTAAATGAAGTAAAATGAAAAAAATTGACAAATTAAAGGGTTGAAAACACCAATTTTTTCTGGAATAGGTTCTTATCAGAATTTTGGTGAATTTGTGTACTTTAAAATATATGGCTGACATTTGTTTATTTTTCATTAACTTCCTTTCTTTTTGTGGATAAAGACCCCTAACCCTAACACTTTGAGCTCTAAAGGAAAAGTTTATATAAGGTCTCAGCCTCGTACTATTCAAGTATGGTGCGCCTCAAAAACCCATTGAAAATTGTTGTTCTAATGATTAAAAATCTATAAATTGATCATCTGGACTCTAGATATATAAATATGAAAAAAAAAAAAAAAAAGAATCTTAAGCAGCAAAAATAATGCATCTTTTTCAAAAAATTTCACATTACATTTTTAGAACGATAAATTTCATAGTTTGAGATGCCTTATGGAAACTCGCCAGTAATTCTTATATGAAGTTCTTACAAAGGAAAAATATCAGAAGTTTGAGTATGGTATAAGGCAAAACATGACCTATAGTGATTATCAATTTATTTAGGTTTTCATCATCACTTGGCCCACATATTTGCATAGTTCTAGTATTGTGTAACTCTATTTGGGTGGGCATTATATGCTTATGCGAGTGCCATGGAGGTCTTTGTTTCAATTTCATTACATTGTGAATTTCGTGTACCAATGAAAATTTTGGAAAAATAACAAAAATATGGTCAGATTCTCAGTACCAATGCATCTGTGAATGTAATCTCATGTTTTCCTATAAAAGTTTAGGAAATATAGCAAAAAAGAAAATGCTCTGATTCTCCTGAGAGCATGCAAATAAAACAGTTGGTGTTGATAGAATAAGTGAATATACTTTTTTCTGTTTTTTCCATTGATTGTCATGAATGTTAGAACATAATTTGCAGAATGACAGAATCATATGGTGCATGCTTCGGTGCACATGGCCCAATCTTTCTCTTAAAAACTAGCAAGGATTTGCTCACTTCACTTACTTGATTCGGATGTAAGCTTCTACTGTAATTAAGACCAGATTGGCCATGCTAGTTTGAACAGTTGAACCAGGAATCATGTACGATTTCATCAATGAACTGGCAATTAGTAAAACCTGATCCGAATTGGTCAAGCTTGGTGTGAATCTCTCCTAGTTCACGATTAGTTACAAACGCTTTTTGACAAGCATTTGCTGCGCTGCACTTGGTTAGGTAAACCAAAAACCTCTTGATTGATACAAACACATTCCCACAAGTTCCCAAAAAATATACAATGACACAATTACTTGTAACAATTTTATGTGAAATTTGATGGTTTGGGTGTGCCACAAAGTTCAAAAAAAAAATTTCCACAATTACTTACAACCATCTGATATGAAATTTGATAGTTTGGATGTGTCAAGTTCAAAAAAAATTCTCCTTTGGTACAAAGAGGTCACAACTACTTACAATCATCTGATGTGAAATTTGATAACTTGGATGTGTCTAGTTCGAGAAAAATTGTCCTTTTGTACAAAGAGATCACAATTACTTACAACCATCTGATGTGAAATTTAATAGCTTGGATGTGCCATAAAATTCGAAAAAATTTCTTTTGAACTTAATACAACTGCCCAATTTTATATCCAATGGTCAAGATTAATTATGACCACATTGTACAAAAAGTAAATGGTCTTATTATATACTTTCTCAACAACTAATCCCAAAATCATAAGTATTGAAAAAACTCATATAAGCAAAAAAATCTTATATATCCTTTATCATGAGACATAATTATCACTATAAATAAAAAGCATCATGAACCTCCTAGTTGAACCAATTGGATTGGGCTTAGAATGAGTTTGGTCTGAGCAATGAACTAGCAATTGATCAAAATTGTTTTATGCGAGTTAAAACTAGTCACGATTGGTTACTTAAACCATTTTAACCAGTTGGACTGCCACTTAAACACCCAAGCATGGTTTTGACCGAAGCTTTCAAGTGTTTCTCTTGTGTGCTTTTTTAGTTCTATGTTTTCACTTTTCACCCTACCCATCTACCATGTTTGAAAAATGATCCCTGTGATTTAGCACAAAAGAAATTTGACAGCCACTGAACATCTTTCACGTAAAGGATTGTATACTATGAGACGGTTTGGACATCTATGTATGAAATGTCATTCACTCAAGTGGCCAGGTTTGGAGTAAAACACTTATGAGCCAGACATTTGTCAATTTTTTTGAGTTAAAAACAAGTTCGTAAACTAACCCAGTTACAAAACAATCATATCAAACATCCAACATATGACTCACTTCAAAAATAAAAAATAAAAAATTGGACATTGCATAACCTAAGAATAATAAAACACACTAAAAAATGAGATACCTACAATAGAAAACACACGATACTTTTTTAAAATATCAGAACTACTAACGGAAATTTTACTTAAATCTACATTTCTCCATCATGAACGTATTGTGTAATATTAAAAAATCTTAGTTCACTTTAGTTCAATACTTTTGAGCCAAATAACCGTCATATTATCAGACTAGTACTCAAAACTCGGCCCATAAAGCGTGGTCACCAATGTTGCAAAATCCAAACCTTAGTTTCCTTCATTTTAAAAAGGAGGTTTATAACTTATTCTTCCTTCTTCAAAAAATTTTAAATTAATTCTTTAAATTTTGATACACATTTTTTAAAAAATAATCTAACCTGTCCATCCACCAGCTCGACCAGTTTCGTCGGGACCAGTCCTTTTACCAGTTCAATGGCCAGTCCAGCCCTTACACATCGCTGATAACATTGTGATCTACAGCAAATTCCACAGGTTCAAATCTCAACCTTTCTACAAAAGAAAACATTCATTGGAAGTAAAAGAACTGATCATCATGCGAATGCTCTGGATTTGAAGACGCCCTGACATGAGGGCATCAGAGAAAGCACAACTTTGAAGCTTTTAGCAAGAGAAGTGATTAACTTTCTCAAAAAGAGAAGTGATCCATTTACCAATTCACTGCGACAGCAAAACAAGACCAAAAATTGACATGAAGAAAGGGATATCCTTTTCTAAGAAACAACCCCTTTCAACACCATGTACGTATATATATACTCAAAAACAAAAGAATTGAATGAGTCTTTCCGAGACCTGAACTTTAATTACAAAAATGGAACACGAAAGAATTACTTACAAATGCAAAGCAGAGGACCTGAAATATGGCCTCTAAAAGTGGCCACATTTTTTACACCCAAGGAAAATAGGGCTCAAATCTTCAAACCTGTAACGTAAGGCATTCCAATCACATCTCATACCCAATTCACATATAATAATCATGATGCCAAATGCACCAAAATTGTATTTTGAAGCAGGGTGCCTCTATTTTGTGACCACCTCTCCAAATCTATCCTTCTCTGAATGCAACAGACTAACAACATCATTGAGCTCGGGAAACGTCGCTAATAGGAGAAGCTCGAGAAGGTTGTACGCCAGTTGCTTAATGCAAAGTGCAGACTGCAAAAATCCAAGACACATCATTTTAGAAGCAAACAGGTGGGGTTGAAATGTATCTGGGGACACACGTACTACAGTGAGTCTACCCTCCAGAATCCATCTCGGAAACAGATTTTGGATCCAAAATTTTTCAGGCCTGTCATCTCGGCCACCACGTTCATAAATATTTAAATACATGAATTTTGAGTCTTTAAATTGGTCTATCTTGTACTTTTTTCTTGGGCCATTCAATTGAAATATTTAAGGATCATCAGAACTTCACTGCTTTTGGAGCTCTACTTCTATTTTTAGTTCCTTTAGTTCTAAAGATTTAATCATTACTTCTCGTTTATATGTTTTACATACATTCATACCTTCATTTTATGTACCAGAACTTCGCTGATTCCACTCAGACTCGACCGAGTTACTTGGCCTTGGCCTAGGGGAGAGGCGGGTTTTCCCTGCTGTACACTATGCTTGTGAAGATTTTATTTATTAATAAGTTGATTTTAAGTCAAATACGTTTAAAACTTTAAATGGAATTTTGGGTAGTGTGGACACACCTTTCCAAACATGCCCAGGGTTTGAGACCCATCATCGCGTCCTCGAAGTCTTTTCCCAATTAATTGGGATCAGCTACACAAATCTTAATCCACCATTCTACTCTAGGGGGTTCGAGACCCATCAATGCCCTTATTTTTTAACTCGCAAGGCACACTCTTATTTTTTAAACAGTTAAAAAAAAAACGAGCGATTGCATGAATCAAACCTAAGACCTCTTATATAGGGCATCCCAGTGTCGGGCTTCATAACCAACATGATTTTTAACATTTCATGTTAAAAAGTGGGAGTCTACATTCTATATAATTGTTGCCTTCACTGTTTTTTTTTTTAACTTGGGCTGAACTGGGCCGAGTTCATCATTCTCGACCGAGCAACTCGCCTCAGCCAAGGTGCAAAGGCTTGGCCTAGTCGATTTTCTGTACACTGCTTTTATTTCCTTTCACGAATCAACATTTGTAATAGATATACAATGTTGTACAGAGCCATATGAATAAGTACTTTTTATACCTCAATTCTTACTGCATTATATTCAATATACGTGCACACCCACAAAAAACGCACAAGGGGAAAATTTTCAGTAGTTGGAATAAGTTTCAAGATAATAAGGAACATAGGTGCATGAAATGAGAGAAACTAGATACGTCAATCTGCAGAAGAACTATGCCAAACCAACCTGAAGAAAGGAATATAAATCCTGGGCACAACTTTCATACTCTTTACGTCCAAAGAGACTCACGAGAGCAGCTGGTGCATGATCTGCCAATATGGAAAAAATAAACCCATAAAAGGCAAAGGAGCCAAGTTTAATCGAAGTAAAGCTTGATATTGCATGCATAGAGAAACCGAGAATTGATGACACATTACCTATATAAGTGAAAGAATATGGATTTGCTAGTTTAAAAATAAGAATTTGTACTTTTCTCTCTGATATTAAGTGAAGCTTTACTAACTGAAGCTGAAGTACATCAGCAAAATATAGAAGAAACAAACATAAATTAAAAAAATAAATAAAGAAAAGGGCTAAGACATCATGAGAGGGCCTCCCGCCAGCCCCCCAACCAAAAGAAAAGGAAAAGCAGGTAATCAGCACATCTGTTTGCTCCTCAAAGAACATGGCAAAGCAAAGGAACTACCGGAACAAATATCCTGCTTCTATTGCGAATAAAAGCAAAACACTAAACTTGCAATATACCCAATCCACCCACCAATGGAACTTCCATTGAACAGAAAAACAGGAAAACATGTCATTCTCTGTCTGCTACATAATATTGTACAAAAGTTGTTTGTCAGAAGGCAAAAAGGTCAAGAACTCAAAATCCATTACAATTTGCACAGTGGTTAAACAAGTGAACTCCTGGAACCACATATTTTAGTGGCTGGCGTTGAACAAACATACTCATAGACGAATGAAAAACTAAAATGCTGTATGAGGTTTCAAGCAGGTATCAAATTAGTTTAGGAACATTGTCTCACCGATCATTAGCTCTCGCACAAACTTCGCACGACGTGCAGCCTCGAGCTGTTGGTGTTCTTCCAATTTAGAGTAATCATCTTTTACATCAATTTTTTCAGTCTCTTTCTTAGGTGACACTATACCTCCCACATGTGTAGGTGTAGACAGACTTTTTGGTGGCAGTGACCTTTGCCGCTTTGGATGCTTACTTAGGAAAATCCCATCGGGCCATAGGATCTACAGCAAATGATGCATAAAGCAAATATAGATATTTGCCATCAGAGTACAGCTGAAACTTGAAAGCAGTAAAAGCATGTTCACAAGTATTTTTAAACTATCTCGTCCAAAGTAAACATAGCTGATCGAGATGAAATACTGTCTTAAATATGAAGGAACTCATCAAATGCAAGATGTTCAACCCATTGTTTCAAACATCCCTTTAAAATGCTAAAAGAAACTGAAATATAGACATTATTTTTTAATTTCTTTTTGGCAAGTAACTGGAACCAGATGAAGCACAAGGCATTAGTCTGAATTTTCAGATCAGACTAAAAATAAACAGAAATTTAGGATCCTCCTAGATCAAGGGAAAAGAGTAGCAAAATGGTTCCTGAGGATCTCAGTGTGCAAATCCATGAAGAGCTTCATAATATGTAAATCATCATATGGTAGCAGCTAATCCTAATAATCATTGTCTATCACACAAAATTATAGCACAACCAAAGTCTTCTATATTGCTAAACATTTTCAAGCCTGTCTGATTGAACCACACAATGCAAATACTTTGACGTGAAAGCTTCCAGTCTCCCAGGTCCAGGTCACAAAATCAAATTACCTCTTGTATTTGTTTGCTGCTAATCAACTATGACCCTTGGGACTTCAAAAAATAGGAAATGAGCCATAGGCTGCTGGCCAGGGCTTATGTATCAATCGGTGTATAATGTGGGAGGTATTTATCTCTGAGGAAAAACAACAAATGTACTTTGTTCTCTTCACTTAGTAAGTAATAATTGAAGAAATTGCATATTAATAACTCTCACAAAATTACAAGGATATTCCAATATACAATGAGGCCTTATGCATGAATCTGCATGTGTCATGTGCATGAGCAAGTACCTGTAAGAGGATGTGTATGCATATGTATGCATGAATCTCTATGTGAATTGCTTTAATTGCATAGCCCTACACATTCTTCTCTCATAGATAGTAAAGACCAGTATTAAAGAATACAACCTAGATTAATAGCTGTTCAGATTTAATAACCCAGAGGTATAGTTCCCATTGCTACATAAGCCAATTCATCAGCACTTCTATATTGCATGTGTGCGAGAACTAAATCAGACTGGTTAGATGAGTTACCTCCTCAATTCGTTTGATTCCTAAAGCAATAACTGATCCCTTTCTCAGAAGCTGGATTTTGTCAATCAGCCAGTCATCAAAAGCATCTCCCATTCCTAGCTGCAAAACCTGTTTGGCTACCCAAAATGCCTGACGTCTGTAAGAGACACAATAATAAACATCAGGAATGAGTGGCAATACCTTTAAAAAACTTTCAAGATTTTAAAAAAATCATTACATTTTCCATAGAAACTCCAGGCCCTATACAAGAAGTAAATAGCTGATAGCCGCATTGTATATTGGGAGGATAATACCAGACTGGAGCTTTTAACAAGCCAGAATATTTGATCGATCATAGAGTTTTTAAGTATATAATAACACTACAAGCCTGAACATCTAAACAGTTCAAAATTATCTGATGACAGATCAGTTTTTTCCTATTTACAGGAAATGAATAGAAAGGTGCAACTAGTTCAAAATATGTTCTGAAGTCCAGAATGGGGCTTATAAAAAGAATAGCATCGGGTCCAGATTTTTTATTAGGTTCATGCAAACATTAGTCCTTTATATTTGTGGAGGACAACTGAACCACAAAAGTCTGGCTGATGAAGATCGAGGAATTCAAATGATCATTTCACAATCAAACAAGTTTCAGAATTTCAACATACACAAACAAGTGGATCAGCAGAACACTTTCGTAACCTCAGAACTTTGTAATGTTGAACTCAGAAAACCAAAAAGGCAGACAGAGCATGAGACTTCAACAAAATAAATTTAAAATTCGAGTGTCACAAAACAAATGTGGAAAAGAAAATTACATGTTATTTGAAAGTAACGTACATGCACCATTAACTAGTTAAGTATTACCATATGGAATACTCAAAAGTGAAGGTGGGAGTTCATATCAACAATACAAAATGACGGGACCAGCAGCAAGCAAGGTTTAACATTGAATTTGAAAGAATCATCACCTTATCCAGCCACCATCTTGAAGTTGAAAAATTACTTCCACCAAATCCAGTATAGGAACACTCAAGTTTGGAGGAACCCACTGCAGTTCAATAGAATCCATGAGACAAGCATGGTATGGAGCCATTGGACAAGTTGAAAGCACCAATTAAAGTTCAAATGCCCAATTAATATAGGAATGTGAATGAAAGACAAGGAATTAGCTCATGTACAAGAATATTGAGTTTTAGTGATTTAGAACACAAGTCCAAAACAATATAAATGTTTGGCATAAGTTGAACAGCATCAATAGTATTCGAATTTAACAAAGAGACTAGAAATCCTGGTTCAGTATAAGCACAACCAAGTACACTTACATCTGGTACCTTAAAGATCAAAGTTAAAACTGGACAAAAACCAAATGCAAAAAGGTCATTAGAGTATTAACGGAACAATTATGTTTCGAGTAACGCACATATATGCAGTCCAGTCAGCATAAAAAACATAACCAAAGGTTATCCAATCAAAATACAAAATTACAAAGCAGCTCTAATGCAATCCAACTACATCCTCTAACTTCCAAATTTCAACTGGCATTGGCAAATCCATGATAGATTTGCTAATAAGGAACCCATGCCTATCTATCAGGCAGAAATTCGGCTAGAAAGCAACATAAAGCTCCGATGAACATGCAATCAAAAGGGCACTAGTATTATGAAGTGCAGCAACAGACAATTCAATAACCAATTAAAATATAAGCGTTGGAAGCCAAAAATTAAATGAAAGCTTAAAATCACGGTCCTCGGCTCACTCTTCCAAAATGTAACTGAAAGCTCCATACACATAAGAGTCTCATCATCATGGAATGACAGATATCCACACATTTAAGTAAGGACAAGGTTTCTATGAGACCATGTAGAAATGAGTCACCTCTTAAAAATCTATTTTTGAGATGGATTTTTGGACCTAATTTTTAAGGACAAGTAATCTCTAACATAGCGATCATGAATATGAAAAAAAAAATTTAAAAATTCAAAATTAAAAATAATAATTCTATTTAGCAAACATTTGGACCGTTAGTTTCAATTATTTTTAGATGAACTACCTATTTGCATCCTTCTTTAAGATGGATGCTTTATTCCTTGGGGACCACAAATGTAGAAATGTGGTCCCCACTGCATGAAACAATTTTCCTTTAAGTAAATGAGATCAGTGTATCTGCTAATTAATATTTGGTGAACTGCATTGCGGCATGATGGAAGACAAAACCCTTAACCACATGAATTTCAAGGTAAGGGTCCATCCCAGTGACTATATTGCGGTTAAGATACCACAAAGTGATTGAAATGATATAAAGGGTAGGATGCTCTTGTATACAATACTTGACTTGTGAATGTAGTTTAAAATTTTACAACCAATACATGCACATGCAAGTGTAAATACACTTTCACAACTGTTACACCCACAAAATACAATAACTTTTAACTCTACTATCACTTGAAAAACTCAAAATTACAACTCAATGGAGTCCCCAACACAAAATCTAAAACACTTGGTAAATAAAAACTCAAAACTACAAGCACTCTTACATAGACTGCACATATAACTTTATCATCATCAAATACACATCCTTAACAACACAATTCAAAACTCAATGACTCACAATTATTATGAACTCAAAACCACAGTAAATAGATTACCAAAAATACAAAGGGAAGCCAACAATTGAACCCTTAATGCCCGAATCACAAATTGGATCTTTTAGGGACTTAGTCTTATCCCATAGCTGAAAGCACAGATGGTTCAAACTCAAGGGCTTACTCACTGACACCAATAGGAAGCTTGAAACCACTAATTCATCACTTTATATTGTTCAAAATGAGAGAGAGAGAGAGAGAGAGAGAGAGAGAGAGAGAGAAAGAGAGAGAGAGATGTAATTTTGAGGCCCAAAAAGGTTTGATGAAGCTTAGAAAATCATCTCATAAGAAACATAAATGTAGACAATCTCTAGTGATAGAAGGTGATGTCTACACAATATATTATAAAGTATACATCCATAATATGAGAAGGACTATAATGGGTCACCAAAGCTTAATGAAATAGAATTAGAATATTGTTGTAAATACTGAATTACAACAAGGAAATAAAAGGAATAAGGCTTAGAATATGAAAGAGAATGGATGGGATGATTACCTTGAAGGAGTAAAACTAGACACCATGAGATTTGGCATACACCATCACTAGGACAAAGTGCTTCAACAAAGAAAGGGGAAGAGGCTCAAGGAAGACAATTCTCTCTCTACAATGGCTAATAAGTGTGTAGAGAATGGGGGTCAGCAAGGGTATTTATAGCCTTGAGGTGGTGAGACATTTTGAATGAGTCAATCCTAGCCATTGATGCTTTTCATCTATGGCACATGAGAGAGTTTTGATCCTAGCCACACATCTATGTCTAGCCAATAAGATCAATGGATATGATTTGCACACTTTTATCACTCCATGAAAACCCTAGATTGGCAATTTTATCAAATTGCCCTCATCCTGTAAAAGGTTTCTTTATAAGTCCTTTAACCATTCCATAATTGAACTTTATGAAAATGTTAAAACATCATAAGGGTAGAGGCATGCCCTTATGACAATTTGAAAAAGGTTTCCAACTAAGATAATATCTTATAGATTAGCCAATCACAATATACCATTCCATAACCTTCACATGGGCTTAGTCAATGAGATAATAACACACAAAAAGCTTCTTTAACCTTTATTTTCTCTCATGGATTAGGGTTTAAGCCAAAATATCATGTCTATCCTTAGCCCTTGGCAAATGTTTAATCAATTCACATATGTCAAATAACCATGTGACAGAATAATTTGACTTAATTTATAAAATAACTTTTAAATATTATACAACTTAAATGAACGAATAATACAATTCCAAAAAAATAAGACTCCCGCTGGTGATGACATCATGACGATGTCATCAGCATGGGTATCCATGTGGTCCACCTTGTGGCCACTTGGGTGGCACATGGGACCACCCCACAAGCTGTCCTGCCTTGGAATTACCCACAAAAAATTTTAAAATCCACATTTTTTGCTCTAAAAAAAATTCAAAAAACAAATATAAAAAATTCCCAAAATTTTTTTAACGATTCTCCACCATAAATAAACATTTTCTCATCATAACAAAATAGGAAAATTGGTAAATGAGATCTCTAGGCTTAAATCTAGATATTGGGGTGCTTCATTGTAATCATTTAAAAAAAAAAAATTATAAAATTAAAAAAAAAAAATCCACTTGTGTATCCTTTTCCTAAACTTTTTTAAGTTTGCCATGTTCCCATGGCCATGTCACGTCAGATTTGACACCTCATACCATGTCCTTGACTACGTCTAGGTAATAAACGCAACACACACTAAACCTACAAAGTGACATTTCCGTCATGAACAGAAAAAAAAACAGTGGCATACAAGAACGTAATGTCTATCTTTCAAATAAGTCCTCTCACACAGAAAAATGAAAATATTCACAAAGGTTATCATCATGGTAGCAACATCTTATTATCCATCACTGAAATATTATCCATCACAAAGGTTATCATCATGGTAGCAACATCTTATTATCCATCACTGAAAGAATAATAATTTCTTTTTTGACCTGTGCGAAGATATATTGTTTCCATGCAGCATTTCTCTATGACTTGGATGAATTTTTAGAACAGAAACAATGAATAGCTTCCAGAAAGAAGCCACTCAAATATGGGACAGCAGATTACCTCTATGGGGATAGCTGGTTCGCCAACACTTTCGGCAGATAACTGAGATGAATCACGTGGAACATTCACTTCCTTCTCCAAATTTTGCGGAGCTCTCTCAGATTTTCCCAAAAAGTAAACATTCTTTTGTAGCACACTATCTGAATCACTGCCTGAATGATCATCAGCCATAGATTCATGTTTTTTTGGAGAAAGCTTAGCAGGTTCCACAGTTGATGCTCTAGATTTCGGGCGATTAGATATGGGATTTGGATCCATCTGCAAAAGGGACTCCTTTCGTGCAGTGCCCAAATGTTCTTCAGCTGAGAATACTTGGTTGTTTCCATTACTCCCACAACTCTGAGGCTTCATATGTTTTTCATGTGACTTGTCCTCTAGGTCAACTTATAATTCATTTGCACAAAAGAACAGAAATCTTGACAAATAAGAAAGGCAAAATAAAGTTGACGTAAATGCATGAGAAAACCGAAATTACAATCGGGAAACACACTCACCAGACAATGTTTGTATGATTGAGAGGGAATTTGAAAACATGTATGTCTGCAATAGGATATGGTTGTTCAGCTATTTCTTCTTACTGAAAGGAGAAGAAAAATAATTGATAAAAGAGTAAGGCTACTAGAAAGAACAAACCTGGGAATCAACACTTAGGAAATCCCAAACCTCAATAGATCCAGATATTCTGGGAAGCAGAAGTAAACTCTGAAAGCACAAAAGGCAAACAAAAGTGACGAAGCATAATTGAGAATAGCAGAACATAAGGAGCTTATGAATTTCTAGCAAAGAGTGACATTACTATAAAGATTTATGCAGGCTCCATTTCACCGAAGTGTATCGCTCAACTTTTATCGTCAAGCTTAAAAGAAGTTGCATTTTCAAAAGACTTCACAAAGAAATTACCTTTAAGTATTTGTCAAGCAATTTACACCTTTCATGAACAACATAAACATCAAGACCTGATGAAAGAAAATGCTTTGGAGGCAAACTGAGATTGTACTCAGGGAATTCTTTAAGGCGTCGATGTAGCTCCTCAAAATGTCGAAATCTAATTAGAACACATTCATGGTTCAGCCTCAAGAAGGAGAAGCAATAAAACAGAAGAGGTTTTATGAAATTTTCAACCAGAAACGTCAAAGAAAGCAAGCAGGGTAGAGAAAGGCATCATGTTGGTGAGAGGAACTTTACTCCACAATCTACAGCACCTTCGTTTAATTGTCCAGGAATTATAATCAGCATCCGTTACAGCAATTGAATACACAGCAAAGGATTTAGCACCACTCTTGACAAGATTGGCACCCAACACCTGTGGAAAGGAAATAAACTCAACATCCTTCACATTTATATGTCCAGAATATCCCACCCAAGAGTTCAATTCTCAGTACAACTTTAAGCTTCCACGTGAAGATACCTCGCATCTCAGTTTGAAGAATGGGTTGCCGATGTTAGAGATTTCAGAAGATTTCAAGGATGGGTTAGAAACTTCAGAAACAGAAGAGGCCACAGATGAAGAAGAAGCAGTTGCCCCGCTAGAAACCCTACCCCAGTTTTGCAACTCTGGGTCGTTGTCATCACTGGACGCATCTGATTTGGTTGTTTCTTTTGATGCATTCAGGATGTCCTGTCCATCTCCTAACAAAAATGATGTTCTTTCAACCTCTTGCCACGTGCCCAACTTATGCTTATTTGACCTTGACTTTTTCCCGCCAGACTGAGATCTGAATACTCTGGGATAACGCACTTGAGCCTTACCACTCCTCCTTGATAGAGTGCCATCCGAACTCTCAAGAGGATGGCGCACAAGTGAACCAGCACCATTTCTCTTATTTTTACTATCCCAAACTTTAGTACCAGGAGAATCTAGACCTGTAATGTTATTGTTGTCATCATCCTCACTGTAAGAGCTCTCACTCGCCAGCTCAACCTCCTCCAACCGCACAACATGGTCGTGTTCATTCTTTTCTGGGTGCGGTATATTCATGGAGTAGCCATGGTCCCCACCTGGATGGACCGGAAAACCTTCTATTACATGGATATCAGCTTTACCAGACAAAACAGGATCCCCCTTAGAGGCATCAACCTTGACTTTTCCATTTTGTATTTGACACTCAGATGATCCTTTCAAAGAGTGATAAGTGCTCTCAGAAAAACCAGCTGATGATCTTCCCGAAACTTGATTGACAGGTCCAGTGGTTCCCTCTAACTTTTTGTAGTCCCGTCCTTTAGTCCACATATTTTCAAAATGCTCGGGAGCAAGAGCTTGAGTCTTCGTTTTGGACATGACATCCAACATCTGGCCCCATTCTCCCCCAGATCGGTGTGTTTGAATCCTTTTGCCATCTCTAGTAAGGGTATTTGGGGGCAAAGCTCTCGATTGCGATGAATCAGCATTGTTAACCACAGGATTAAGCTTGTTGCTCACATGCATCTGTCTTGTAGGATAGATGGTAGCCAATGAATTATGACCATATTGTGCTGCATCCTTCTGGATATCAGAAGTAGTATTTTCCTTAGTTCCATCTGAACTGATTTTGGAAACATCAGGTTTAAACTGCACTAGTTCTACACCTGATAAAGAACGGTCTATAAACCCAGAAAAATGATCAGTTGATGTCCTCGAAGATCCACCTGACTTACTCTGGGATGTCTCTTGCGCTGGACTCTTGGCAGCTTTATCAGCCTTATTGTTTCGCGAAAGAACAAAGGATTCAATCCGCTCATTGATAAACCTACCATCAGAAAACAGTGGAGAGAAGAAAATCAGATATAGTCAATGAAATACCCAAGCCAAAAGAATAAGTATCCCAGTAAATAAATATGTTTAATAATAAAAATGCCCAGTCAGATAAATAAGAACAGAGAGGAAACTATACTTGGGGCTAGCCAAATTCATAACTGGCCGCATCACTGCACATGCAAGAAGTTCTCTAGCAGTATATCGGAAAAAAGAACAATGCAGATCTTCAGGCCTGAAGGTAAAAGAAGTAAGTCCTTCCATCAAATGCTGCAGAACCTGGTAAAACAATGATAGGAAGTATTAGTATAGCACCAATAGTAAAATAAGATAAAATAAAATAAAATAGGATAAAATAAATTATTTCCAAAAAATGCTCAACAACAGAGGTGCTTGTCCACAATGGTTACTAAGGAGAAAAATTCAGGCTCACTAACCTTGTGCTCTGCTTCAGCAGAAAATAGTGCTGGATGCAACTTGTCTTCAGCAGCCAAAACTAACTTTAATTGTGTGTCACGTTGGTCAGCAGATAACTTTCTCAATTCATTCTTCCCGACCTTGGCCTGACCCACACGGTAAAGCTCTAACTGGTCACATATTAGATTAATAATATCCCTGCAGTAACAGATCCGTGAATTTCACTCTCAGATACTTTTCAAATTATCTAATCAATAAACTAAACACAAGTAAAGCTGTGGTTCTAGAACCTCGTGAGAAGATCAACAAGGTTTATATCTCTTATACGAAATGATATTTCACCAATAACGCCATGAACAATTTGAACAAGCTCTTCTGGGGCATCCCGATCAGGGGTTATACGTGAGTACCAAAGATCAGTCACCCATTCAGATATGAGATGCCTGGTGAAGTGCTCGATTGCTGCTTCAACAGGTGGAGAATCCACCTTCCTCTTCCAGTTATCTTTTTCAATGTTCAATTTTGGACTTTCAAAAGGCCTCTTCTGAGAGTGAGCAGTCACTGAGGTTGATTTGCTGTATCCAACAGCTCTTCTACGGTTGTCAAGGTCATATGAAATATATCGTAGGAGGATAATTACAGAGACTGCAGCAGGTATATTGATCCAAACAGAGGAGCTCGTCACTGCAATAAACATAGTAGCAGTAAGTTTTGTCATCCTTTTCTTTACGGATGGAAATAGTTTTTTTATGAAATAAACAAATGATGAAATCCAGTATCAATGAGGCATCTAAATACATCTAAGAGTAAACAAGGTGAACTTGAAATGACTAGCAATATCAGTAAGTTGTAATTCTAAACTGGAAATAACATCCTGAACTAAGACAGGACACATTCATTTTAAGGGAAAACCAAAGTCCACTGGGTCAAAACCATGAATTGGCAACCGGAAGAATGGGGTCCACCAGAACAGGACCTGAACCCAAAAGTTTCTCCATCCATAGTCCATTGGATTATAGTAACTGCCCCATTGTTTCATGGCAAGCCTTGATTGATGGGCAGTTAAAATTTCTGTATCTTTCTGAGATTTTAGGCATAAGCAGCCTTAAAGCACCAAATTGTTCTCTATTAGGATTTAAAAGACTAAATAAACCACATTGATGATATGATTCTTTATACCAACGTACTCCTCTGTGACAATCGCTATTATGTAGTCATAGCGGATATCAATCAAGCTTCAGCTGCAATGCAGATGGCTTTGAAAGCTAGAAAACATCCAACTCATTGAAAACAAATGTTTCAAAAGACGGTTTTAAGACACTGGACTTAGCAGGGGTCTGAGTCTTAAAACCACGAGGGGCCCTATTGTGAGAAAAATGGATATACTTGCCAAGTCTTTAAAGACTCGGTAAGTTTTATGAATAGACTCCGGCTAGTCACTTAAGAACCGACAAGTCCGAAGCTGTACATTATTAATGAATCACAGGAGAAATGACAAACTGTATTTTGATTTTCAGAGAATTTCAGGGGTTTTTAAACAGTGTATTTTCATTTTACCAGCTCATCCCTCTTTCATATTTCAGTGCATACCAAAAAAACACCGCTCTTTCATATTTCAGTGAAAACCAAAAGAACCCTAATACCCAGATTTAGTGGATTCAAGGGTGGGGAAGATTTAAGCTTAGGGGCTCGTGCGAGCATATTCCAGATAAGAAAGCTGGCAACTTGAAAGTTGAGGGAGGCATTTTGCAAGTACTTGGGGCAAGTTTATTATGTATCAAACAAAAAAAAGCCGATGACTAGTTGGGAGATTGGCCATTGTTTCATCATCAGAACTCCGGGTAACTATTCTTGGTCGATTTTATTTTCTTACTTATATATTATTATAATAATTATTATTATTATTATTATTATTATTATTATTATTATTATTATTATTATTATTATTATTATTATTATTATTGTTATTATTATTATTATTATTATTATTATACTAAATAAACCAAACCTATAGAGATCTACAGTTTTTCTCAAACAAAATATTTCTTGTTCCAGTATATTTCCAGTTTTAAACTTTCTCCATATTTCAACTAGGGACTTGGCAAGTCAACATGCCTCAGCACTTGGTGAGCCCAAGGGTAAATTAAAATTTTAAAACAAGTGAAACAATGAAACGTCGAGTAGCCATCATACAATTAATAATTGTGAACCATAGAATACGACAAAATAGTGCAAATAGTGAACAAAGTTCAGCACTGCCATCAAAATCCATCATGGCCACAGCCAATAAATTACCAAGATACATACAAATAGAAAAGACTGTTGACAGAACAGTAGGAGATGAGATGACATCACAGGATAATTTTATCAAAGTGGGAATAACCAGAAGAGTCCTGGAGCATCAAAGACCACCTTTGCTTCTCTTACTCGAAGTTATATACGTTCTCTTTTTATTGAACCATTATTTGCTCATTTTTAGCATCTGACCCCTGTTTTTCATTAACTAAGTATCTAGTAATATCGGATCAACAGAATTAGCTTATTTTCACACTTCAGCTACAAATTTTTTCTAGAATTTACATAATTTGATCCACTACAAAAATATATTCAGAAACGTTAATATGGATAACAAAAATCATTGCTTGATTTTTCTTCAAGAAACAATTTTCTTCTCAATAAACAAAAAAAAATGCGGGAAAATGTATGGGCAGCATAAAATGAGAGGTAGAGCTCCCAGAGGCCCACATCGTAAGTGTCCATGTTTTCTTCTTTTTTTGTTATTCCATTGCGTTGAGATGAGCTGATGGAACAAGACCTCCAAAATGCAAACAATCTCAGAAATATTGCCTATACGTCATCAATCCCTCTATTGACCCACCTGACCACATCAAAGGCATAGTCTTCAACAATTAGTACAAAGCCGATCCAAAAATAAAAAATCATAAAACTATTGATAGGATCCATGCCTTCACATGTCCAATAAACCCAATGAACGGCTCCTTCAATTTTCTAATCTCAGCCTCAACTAGTCTACAGGTTCCAACAAGACACCAATCAAGCCACGTTAAAGTTGAGCATGGTGAGATGCCCACCCAAAGGGCTCCTCCACTTTCCCATTCCCTCCAGTAGGTCACTTTGCTACCATTATCTTCTTCCATTTGCAATGCCACTTCCCCCTCAAATTTGAGATGATGCCCACCCAGTGGGCTCCTCCACTTTCCCATTCCCTCCAGTACGTCACTTTGCTACCATTATCTTCTTCCATTTGCAATGCCACTTCCCCCTCAAATTTCTGTACGATCCTCCCATATTAAAGGCCAAGAGATTAAACACAACTTTTATACAAACAAGAAAAACAAGATTATTGAAAACTAAATGAAATGCACAACAGAGCAGCAATGAGTCATAGCACTTGCACTATAAACCCTAGAGGCCTAGACTCTAAACCCAATTGCAGTGATAAGAAATCTCACTTCTCAAAATTTCTTGCAGTCATTTCAGGTATAATATAAGGTACAAACTTCTCCAGGAACTTTGTGAAACACTGACATTGTAATTAAATAGATTAAATACAACTAAATATTCTTAGGCACAATCCCTGCAGTTTGCATTCAATGTCTGATCTCATTTCCTTGCAAGAGAAAGAGAGTTCCAACCATGTCTTTCTTGGTTCTAAAGAAGGTCATCCAGGCAGTAGTGTCATCCATTCTTGCTTTTGATCATACTTTGAATATTTAGAAAGGTAGTATTAATGGCATTCTAAGCCTTGACCAACATGCACTGTTGAGGTGTCACAGTTATTATGTATGGTTGATGCACACTGCCCTAAAAGAGCCTATCTCCATAAGATATCCAGGCAAAAACCATGCAGCTTGCTACTTTTACAATAAAAAATGAATTATGTTTGATATTTCAACGCCATCAGCCGAATCAGAACTGAGAGGTAGTCAAACCCTTCAAGTCAAATGACAATGCACACGAAAAATGTAGCCCAGTAAAGATTTCATAATGTTGATACATGCATAAACTGTAGTGGTTGAAAACTGGGTTCATCATTCTGCTGAAAAAAACTGTTTCCTAACGGAATAGTGAGCAATAGAGATGATATGATAATTTGTAACATTCACCATTCTGTCAAAAACAACTCCTTCCTAAAGGAATAGCAATAGAGTTGATGACGAGAAAGAGACCATTGATTTATGGCAATATCATTGGTTATGTGATAAACTGATAATTTGTAACATTTTAAATGTTTAAAAATTTGAAAAGGTGGAATATAAAACCGATGACCATTTCTTTTGTTTGGCCTGTTCATTCTTAATATACAAAATGTTTACCATCAACAAGAAGAATCCAGTGTTCTTCCAATTCACAAAGAGAACAAAGGAATACAGACAAAGCAATAATTAATCAAAGCCAAAAACAATTTCTTGCCCAAAATAAATAAATAGATAAATAACTGAAGTTGATAAAGGTGCGACTAACATTAACAAACTAATCACAATTAGGCAAACTAAAATAAAAAAAGAGCATCCACTTCAATTATATCGATATCAAAAACACCAAAATCACAAATTTTCATACCACAAATCATCTACCTTTAAGCTCTTCTTAAACTCATGGCATTAACAGCCAGAAATGTAGCACAATTTAAAAAGAAAAGAGGATCTTTACTAACATGCAGGATCATTAGAGCAAGAAAGGGAACACGTACATGACATTAGGTATGAAAGCCCAATCACACATATACAAAGCAATACAATCCTCTTCTTCCCTTCCTCCACCAGGTCACGAACTGTTTGCTTACCTGGTGTCATCTCAGCCGCTCGATCAATAGCTCTTTTGATCTCTAAAATATTATCTCATGAATACCTTTCAGCCATGGTGTACCCTGAAACAGGCTTCGCTCTAAAGCAAGCCCGTAAATGGCTTGAACAAGCCAAAAGGGCAAGAATTCAGAGCTCAAATTTCACTGCTTCAGTTTTTGGGGAACAGATTCGAGCATGAAGCAGAAATCCCTAGGATTCTATCTACTTCTGCTCTCACATTCGATTCCCGAGGGAAAGATAAGAAGAAAGAAAAATGCAAATTGCTATGGTAATCTCTCTGAATTTTGGAAAATGATCACTACATCTCTCTCGTTCTCGATTTTGCAGCTTCTCTCTTGATTTTGGAGACTGCAAGTTCTCTCTCTTGATTTTGGAGACTGCTGTCTCCTTCAAAGACTGGTAGTCTCCCTCTCAAATATCACAGCAGAAATGCTACATTATCTCCTCTCTCTCCCCTTTCTCCCTCTTCTCTCTCTCCGTTCTCTAACTATTCTCTCTCTACTTTCTCTCTCCTCTTCTATTCTCTCACTTAAAAATTGAGTTTCATTATTGTGGGAAATTGCATGAGAGTTTTTAACGAGGGGGCGTAAAACCGGGAAATCGTGTAACTGTTGTATTGCCGTTAAAAGGCCCCTCTTCAACCCATAAATAGCAAAATGTGCCATTTTCAATCAGGGGTGGATGTATTTGGGCCCATGTTTTGGACCCGGACCAGGTCTTTCAAGTTTAAAATTTGAACCCATACTCGGACCAAGGTCAGGTCTACTGTCGGAGTCCCGAATCGGGTTGGATCCATTTCCACCCCTATTGCCAATGGAAACAAAAGCCAAGAGGCTTGGACGTTTTTCTTCTTAAATTTCAAATTTGTTCTATTTGAAAATTAAGTATTTAAGTTTCGAGTCCTAGATCAACTATTTATGGACTGCTTTTAATTAATAAAACATATTTTTCTAATTTTTTATGAGTTTTTTTTAAAAAAACTAGCATCAATGGATATTTAAAAAAGAGTTTATATAACCCATCACCTTTATAATATAAATTCAGGTGGACCTCAAAAACCTAACATACAATACTGTTTTTCGGTTGAAAACCCTTTATCATCTCAACATCGATGCGTATGGATATGAAAAAATAAAAATAACTTTAATTCATTAAAGTAGTGTGTCTTGTAATGCATTATCCTGTCCGTCTATTTTAAAAAAAAACAAATGCTTATAAATATGCTCGACCTATACTAATTTTTATGCTTTGAATTTTATAATTATGGGCAAAAATAAAATTTCATATCACCCCAAGGGTTTTTGGCACTAAAACTATATATTTCGACATAGTTTGGAGGTACATCATCTTTATCATTTGAGCTTTATCTATGATATTCGGAAGCAGTTATATAAATCTTAGTTTGCTATTCTACTCTATCAAAATCATATTACATTTTTAATTTAACGTAAAAGTACTTCCACATAGCATCATTTAGAGGAAGCGAATGTAATACTGGAAGAGCATATAATATTTTGACTTATTTATTTTCTCACGCTCATCTTAATAGGTTTCTTCCATAAAAAATTATTTGTTTCGTGATTTTTATGGTCAGGCATATACGAGTCATATGCTTTGAATGGTGGATGTAAAAGCCAAAATGCCAATCCTGTCCTAGACTTTTTCTTGCATTTGTGCATAACTACCGTCATTTAATTTCTTGTCAAAAAAAAAAACTACGGTCATTTAATAACTACAATAGAAAAATTATAAATATAAGGAAAATTTACATAGGGATTGGATTAAAGATTCGTTATAACGGAATTGCCTAAAAATAATCGGTCATTTTCAAGAATAACGAAATCTTCGATTTTATTTTATTTTTGATAATTTTGACTTCGGTTTGATGTTTCAAATATTGAACCACATCTTATCCCTATAATTAAAGCAACAGCCCCAAGAGTCATGAAAAAACCCAAAAATACTCGCCATTACAATAAGAGAGAGAAAGCAAGAGAGAGGAGAGAAAGCAAAAGAGAGCAAGAGGAAAGAGGAAGATAGGCGATAGATTTTTTAGAGCCGATCTTTTCTCTCTTTCTTGCTGCCGAGATGGTGGTTTTGCTTGTTGGTTTTGTTGAAAAACTCAGAGAGAGCAAGAGGGAGGAGGAGGAAAGGGCATCATCTGCTTTAGAGGAAAGCACCAAGCCACAGTTTGTGGCCTCCATGGAGGAAGTAGAGGCGAGAGATCGATGGGCCACATGTTGCTCCTAAGCTGAGGCATAAGGAGTTGTATTTTGAAGAGATTTGGGTCCGATGTTTCAAATATCGGACAAAAGTAAAAATTGTAAAAGATAAAAAAGAAAAAAAAAAAAAAGAAGAAAAAGAATTATGTCATTCTTGACAATAACGGCCCATTTTTTGACAATTTTATTATAATGGACCTTTAGTCCGGTCCATAAGTAAAATTCCCTAAATAATAAATGTCTCAAAACATTTAGTACGCTTATTTTTATAGTTTGAAGTAGAATTCCAAATAAAAATGTCTTAAATCTTAGTAAATTGTCTTCATTCAAAGAAAATCATGAAGATTTGTACAACACATGAAAAGGAAAAACCGATCCATGCCTTCAAATACTATTGTCATCCCTTAGTGCTCCATGTTTTACAAGGAATTTATCAAACTACACCTAAAATTTAAACCATTTAACATTAATACTAATGCTTCGCGATCTATTTTCTTATAGTCTATCACTGTTTTGATCAAATTTCAATTAGCCCATCAAATAACACATCAAAGTGGACTTACATATTTATCAATTTTTACTTAGCTAAAATGTTAAATAAAACTTACTTTGATAAAATGTCAAATAGTCAAACTTTTAGATCTATAATGATAAATTTCCTTATTTTATCACCCTTATAAAATAGATGCCAAAATACTAATTATCGCCATGCAATTTTTTCTCAACCAAATTTCATACCTAATTGTTATATGATAACTACTGTTCAAACTAAAATGAGGAGCATATGCCACATTCTTGGATCTAAATCAAATGGACCCCATGCCAATCACATTGTGTCTTGATTTGAGGCCTAGTGAAATTATTGTGTGTCAATTCAAATCAAGCCTAAACCCATGATTTCATAATTCAAGGGATAACATACAATGTGATTGTCACATTTTGTATAGTCACTTGCACTCAAGTTGGTTAGATGTAAAAATGAATGATGGCTTGTGCTTACCTTATTTGTGTTGAGTGTAAGGATAATTTTACAGAGCTTTAAGGACATCTAATGATATGTCTTGAATCACAGGATTTTATATCGGACGACTAAAATTCATTTGTGAATCGTGATTGTTTTGCTTATTCTTTTGAATAATTTGGCATGTACAAAAAACTTGTTAAAGTTTATAGTCCTCCCAAGGTTTAAAAAATCGGTAGTTCAATTCGGAATCAAACGATCCGGATCGAAAATTGCCCAGGATGCTCTGGATTAGGTTAAAAAACGGGATTCGGGTAGTTTCAAATAGTAGAATCGTGATTTTTTCGTGAAACCTCCAATTCCGCCGATTATTCACAGAGTTTGGCTGATTCTTCACCGATCCTGAGATTCGTTATCGAGTCAAGCAAAAAAAAAAAAGAGGAACAATCTTTTCTTGAATTATTTAAAAAAAAAAGAAACAAAAATTACCAATTATACGGATTCTTTCTATCCAATCCATCGATTCTCCTAATCCAACATGGGTATAGGTGTGAACGATTCGAGTCACCAATCTATTTTCTTTAACCTAGATCCTTCTATAGTGCTTTTACAATATATATATTTACATAGACCTAGTTTCTATGCGGCCAAGCCCACATATGTAGAAATGCAGGCCTCTTAATAAATCTATTTTTAAGATGGATTTTAAGACTTAATTTTTAAAGACATATAATCTCTAACATGGAGATCATGAATATGAAAAATAAATAACTTTTAAAAGCTAAAAATAATAATTATAGTACGAAAACATTTGGACCGTTAGTTTCCATTATTTTTAGATGGAATATACATACTTGTATCCATCTTTGAGATGGATGCTTTACACTTTATGGACCGCGTATGTAGAAATGCGGTCAAGCCCGCGTGAAACAATTTTCCTATTTATATTTCGGACCTAGTTTCTATTTAGGCAAGCCCCTATATGTAGAAATGCGGGCTTCATGGTAAATCTATTTTTGAGATAAATTTTAAGATTTAATTTTTAAAGATATGTAATCTCTAACATGGCGATCATGAATATAAATAAATAAATAAAATTAAAAATTTAAAACTAATATTTATAGTAAAAAATTATTTGGACCGTTAGTTTCTATCGTTGTTAGATGGAACTCTTTAAAGCTGGATGCTTTTCTGGACCGCATATGTAAAAATGCGGTGCAGCCGCATGAAAAAATTCTCCCTCTCTAAAAGCTGCGTAAAACCTTCGTCTCTCTCTGATTTTGATGCAACAAGTTGCAGATGGCCATGAATTCAAAGGCACTCCTAAATTCTCAACTTCCATGGTTTGATACTCTCCATCTGCATCGAAAATAGACCACGCGTTAAATTCCTAAGTGTTTAATCTCTCTAACTCCATTTGCTGTGGTTTTGCAGGTTCCCATGAATTCTTAGCCATTTCATAGAAGGGGAACCCCAATTCTCCTCTACTGCCACAATAATGGCTCCTCCTGCTCAGTCTCAGAAGATCCCCCCTCCTTCACAACCATCTGGGTAATCTCTCTCTCTCTCTCTCTCTCTCTCTCTCTCCCTCTCCCTCTGTAACATCCCAACCTCCTGAATACACAGGGACCCCAATTTTTACATCTATCTAAAACTCTCTCTCTCTCTCTCTAACTCTATAACCATGGTGTTCCAGAAAAGGAGAAGTAAGCGATCTGAAGCTTCAACTGCGACAGTTAGCAGGGAGCCGAGCTCCAGGAACTGATGACCTAAAACGCGACCTCTTCAAAAAGGTGATATCTTACATGACCATAGGGATTGATGTCTCTTCTCTCTTCAGTGAAATGGTGATGTGCTCTGCAACTTCTGATATAGTTCTCAAGAAGATGTGTTATCTTTATGTTGGTAACTATGCGAAGGGAAATCCAGATCTGGCTCTTCTCACCATTAATTTCCTTCAAAGGGACTGTAAAGATGAGGATCCCATGATAAGAGGACTAGCTCTGAGGAGCCTGTGTTCTCTTAGGGTTAAGAATTTGGTCGAGTATTTGATAGGGCCTTTGGGGTCGGGGCTTAAGGATTCGAGTAGTTATGTGAGAATGGTTGCAGCCATTGGAGTCTTGAAATTGTATCATATCTCTGCAACTACGTGTATCGAATCAGAATTCCCTGCAACTCTCAAGACCCTAATGCTTCATGATCCAGATGCTCAAGTAAGGATATTCTCTGTTCTATTAATGTATTTGAATGATTTCAGGTATCAAGGAACTAAATTTACATTCATATTTGAACTGTAAAATGGCTCCTTGAGATTTACAGGTTGCATGGCTTAGCCCGATTACTGATTCTCCTAAATTGTGATAACTGCTTTTAGTAAGGATATGGGGTTTTGATGCTAAAAGTCTTAAAAAAAGTTGTGAATTGTGGGTTTTATATACATATGTGATCAATTTATGGAGCCAGTTTGACATATTTGAGCAGTTATCAGAAAAGATATTGCTTTTTTTTCATTTGGGAGTTTTTGAGAAAAATTTACATTTTATTGTATTTTAGTTGGTTTGTATATGAATAATTCTCCCCATTTGAATTGCAAAATGATGTGCTTAAAGGGCTAGTGAGATTTGCATGGCACATGTGTTAACATAATTATAGATTTACAAGGCATGCATTTATGTTTCCTAGGTCGTTGCAAATTGTTTGTCGTCGCTACAAGAGATTTTGAGCATGGAAGTGAGTGAGGAAGCCTCCAAAGAGAGGGAAACATTGCTTAGCAAGCCTATTGTATATAACCTTTTAAACAGGTACATTTATTGTCTGATCTGTGTATTATCATTTTACGTGTTTGGAGTAAATTTATTTCAATATTTGTGCCATTTTTGGAGGCTCAATATCCAGGTAAAAGTATTTAAACTTTCCATTGTATTTTCTTATTGGGCCATTTCTACTTTATTTGATTGCACAGGGCCATGGGTCCTTGAGGGTTTTGTCTGTAACATAGGAAAAGATGATCTAGTCTGAACTTGCTGGATATGGTTCAAACTTGTTGGGTAAAATAGAAATGGGTTGGACGCCCACTACTTATATTAACATTGATAGGAGCCGGGCGGTGGACATCTGCAATCTCTTCCTGGTCTTGCTTCTTTGCGAACATCTTTTGTCTTTGAGTCACATGCAATGTGAAATTTGGGCTGCTATAACTCTGCGGCAGACTATTGTCATCATTTTTATTTTGTTTTTCTGGATGGGTAATTACTGGGGGCTCTTTCTATAACTCTGCGGCAGACTATTTTCATCATTTTTATTTTGTGTTTCTGGATGGGTAATTACTGGGGGCTCTTTCTTTTCCAAATTTTTTATCACTTGTTGTTCATTAAATGTAAAAGAGTGTTTTTTAATGTAACTTACCTTCACTTAAAACAATTTATGGCCTTTTTCTTCAAAATTTTATTTTGTAGGATCAAGGAATTCAGTGAATGGGCCCAGTGCCTTGTACTTGATTTGGTATCTAAATACATACCCTCTGACAACAATGAGATATTCGATATGATGAATCTTCTTGAGGATAGACTCCAACATGCAAATGGCGCTGTTGTTTTGGCTACAATCAAGTTGTTTCTCCATTTGACCATGTTGATGACGGATGTGCATCAACAGGTACAGCTCCAAATGCTCTTTGTTGTATATTATCATTTATTTTCTTTAGTTTTGACTTAGTAGCCAAAAAGCTATAGGATTTCTCCTGTATGTTCCTCAAGAATTTACTTGTTTTCCCAGCCATCTAGGGAACTTGTTTTCTATCTAGTGCTTAACATCTGTTTGCATTAGGCCTGCTGGTATGTCCTATTT
Organism: Amborella trichopoda; assembly: GCF_054954075.1. Lineage (NCBI taxonomy): Eukaryota > Viridiplantae > Streptophyta > Magnoliopsida > Amborellales > Amborellaceae > Amborella > Amborella trichopoda. The sequence goes on from NC_142340.1 coordinate 481,359, forward strand.
GAAATTGTTGATGGGTGACTTTTGCCTAAAGGTTAAGAATTGTATTTTAGAGTGTCATAATGTAGTTTTTCATTCCTATTATCAACATATAACAGCTCCTATCTGCTATCTCTGCATGATTGCTAGTTATACTATCCACAGTCTTTGACGACGAATTTGATAAGATAATTTCTTTTTCATTTTTTCTTGAAGGTCTATGAGCGAATTAAAGCACCTTTACTGACCTTAGTGAGCTCTGGGAGTCCTGAACAATCTTATGCTGTTCTCGGCCACCTCCATCTTTTGGTTATGAGAGCCCCCATGCTGTTTTCATCGGACTACAAACATTTCTACTGCCAGTATGGCCAACCATCATATGTTAAGAAATTAAAACTTGAGATGTTAACGGCTGTTGCCAATGAGAGCAACACCTATGAGATCGGTATGGTCTTGATCTAATTTTTCTGCACAACTATTTTAACAAATGGATGAGATTGTATGTACTTATCACTGTTATGATACTTTTCCCCTCTACTGGCTTGACTAGTACTTTTAGTGCTTAATGAGTTTTACATTCTTGATTATTCTCTGACGTTCTTCATTCTATTCCAGTGACGGAATTGAGCGAATATGCCGCTAATGTTGATGTTGCCATAGCGAGGGAGTCAATTCGGGCTGTTGGAAAGATTGCATTACAACAATATGATGTAAATGCCATTGTGGACAGGCTTCTTCAGTTTTTGGAGATGGAAAAAGATTACGTGACTGCAGAAACTCTGGTGAGTATATTATTCTGTATCCTATCACTAAATAGTGAAAGATTTATCATGACTAAATACAAAATGACAATGCTGCATTTTCTTTATTGTTGACTTCTAAAAGGAAATGAGTTCCCCTAAAAATGTTCTCTTAACTGACCACCCTGGTTCTCACTTGCAGGTCCTCATTAAAGATCTTCTGAGGAAATACCCTCAATGGAGTCATGATTGTATTGCTGTCGTTGGTAATATTAGTAGTAGAAACATTCAAGAACCAAAGGGCAAAGCAGCTCTTATATGGATGCTGGGAGAGTATTCTCAGGATATGCTTGATGCACCTTATACTCTTGAAAGTCTGATTGATAACTGGGATGAAGAGCATTCTGCTGAGGTAACTATGTTTGGCATATACATGGTTTTTACAATTTGTGCTGCATCCTGCCTTGTCAAATAAATAAATAAATTGCACCTCATGTGATGTGAATTTATTTGGTTGAAGGATCTCTGTTGTTGTGCTTTGCTTGAGAGGTAGTTTCGTTGGGCCTGATTGAGAAGATTGTAGAATCCTTTAAGTTGTTTCTCTATCATACAAATGTAAAACCCTGTCTCTCATTGATTGAGAAGATTGTAGAATCCTTTAAGTTGTTTCTCCATCATACAAATGTAAAACCCTGTCTCTCATTTTATCAGTGGTATTGTTTTGTAATTTTGAAGCGTCATTAGAGAATTATGATGTTTAAAGCAATCACAAATACTCGAAATTTCCTACAGAAAAACCATGGATAGAGATGCTTTCATGCATTTTCAGCATAAGAACATAACATTTATATTCTTCTTTTCAGAAAAAATATAGCATTTATATTCTTTGTTCATGACTTCAGCTTTCATCCCGTCCAATAAATGCATTCGTTTGGTGGTGTGTATGTATACCATTTGCACAACTGATTTATGAACCTGTCTCTTTGAATAGATGTCGCCAAATAATTGTTGTAAGTTTAATGTTAATTTAGAAGCTTGGAAGCAAAAGAAACCAATGGTTAGCATGATAGTCACATTTTTTTTTTTTTTTGAGAATTGGTGACATTATATTTGCTTGTAAAATATGTTTACGGAAAACCCACGAGATGTGGGTATAGGTAGCCATGGACCCACGAGAGGTGACATTTTCTTTCTAGAACATTGAAAATTTGAAATGCAATGAGCTCGTTTTGGTCGGCCTATGAGAACCAAGGAGCTTGGGATGGAATAGTCTTCTTGAGGAAATGGTACCAAAGATTCTGTTCTCAGATAATTCGTCTTGAAAGGTTCCTCAACAATTGCTGAAATAAATTTCCTTTTGTATTCAGGGGTCCATCTTATCTCATCTTGGAAGTTTCTTTATCATTGTCAAACTTCTTAATGAATTCACATGTCTCCTTAAACCTACATGATGGATTTGGAATATGGTGTCTACTGATTAGGCTAAGAAATTTAGATCCAAAGTGGGATACAATTGTTTTGAAGGGAGATTTGGACAATATGCTTAAGGGCTAAGAGAGGGCAGAAACCTGCCTATGGTGTCTGCATAGTGTTTTAAGGAGTATGGCACCAACTCAGCTGTCTGCCATTGACTTTGCAGAATGTATTGAGAGAGTCAAACGTTCAGGGGGACATGCTAACTAGTGAGGGGTACTCCATACCAGAGTTAGTTCTTACTGTTTTTAGTGGTGTTGGATTACTTGAACTTGTTCCAGGACTTGGCTTAGGGCTGGAGTGAGTCGACTTGGTGGGATTTGCCTAGTCATGTCCAAGCCGGGCAAGTTGCCCATAAGAAATCCTGAAAAAAGGGGAAAAATTGTAAGAGAAAATCCAAAAGAGAGAAAATTTAAAATCATAAAAATTCGCAAAACCTACATACAAAATTGAAAACGATGAACAATTGAATCATTTATGTGAATTTAAATTGAAAAGAATGAATCTGAAATTCACTTACCCATACAAAATTTCAAGACCGATCCTCTAATATTTGCACTTAGTCTTTGTCAAAGGGTCCTCAAATACCCTTAGTGGAAACTCCTAAACTAGATTGGTATTCGCTTTCGGATCTATCCTAGCTCTTGAAATTTTGGATATGTAACGTAAGTCCCGAATATTCCCCAATGAGATTATATGGTCTGTCACAAGCCATGGATCTCATCAAAATGAATTTGCAGGAAGTAACTTCAGTTAGTCAAGGACTATGGCCCTTCATGATAAGGCATGTGGACACATTTATATTGATTGATTCTTATAATTATCAATGTGACATGTTAAGTTTTAATTAGGTCTGTTTTCCACCTTGAGATGGCATTTTGGCATCCCTTCCTGGATCGTTGCTCCCTTTTAACTTGCCTTCTGTACCTCTCTCTCATTTCTATACCAATGAAATCAATTTATTTCTTAAAAAAAAGATAATAAGGTCTATTTTCTTGTTGCTGATTCCATTTACCAATATACATAGTGCCAATTTTTTCTTCCACTGCTGACTGAATAATCGCATCGTTTTAGGTCCGGTTGCATTTGCTGACTGCTGTGGTAAAATGTTTCTTTAAGAGGCCTCCTGAAACTCAGAAGGCTCTAGGCGCTGCTTTGACTGCTGGTTTGGCAGATTCTCATCAGGTATGTCTTCGCCAATTGTGGTTTTACCCAAAAACCATTATACTGTGTAGGAGGTTATATTAAGTTCTTAGTTGATAGATGGTTGAATTTCTTTGAAGAAGTGATTTGTTGCAGGATGTTCATGATCGGGCCTTATTCTACTACAGGCTTTTGCAGTATGATGTTGCTGTAGCAGAACGTGTTGTAAACCCACCAAAACAAGCAGTTTCAGTATTTGCTGATACTCAGAGCAGTGAAATTAAAGATCGTATATTTGATGAGTTCAATAGTTTCTCTGTTTTATACCAGCAGGTAATTTCCTCATTCCCTATATGTGGATGCGCCATTTAATAATATGATCGTATATTTAAATTTTGTTTACTAGCAATGGGTTGTACTGATGAACAAACCCAGAAAGTTACAGCTGCATTTGAGATTCTTTGCTGCAATAGAGATAGAAGGATGCTGTGCCATGTTGAATGGATGCAGTTACATGTATCGATGTCAGACATGGGTACAGGGCACCTGTTTCCTCATGCCTGGAAAAAGATGATTTGGAAACAAGTAATGCATGTGATGTCTTAGTTATCGAGTATAAAATATCAGTAGAAATACTCATGGGCATCTTACTCTCCACAATGATATAGCTCATGGAAATCTTGCTCTTCATACAAGTTACACAGTTTATATAGGTATTCTCACTCCAGTGTTTGTTTCAAGGTATAGCAATTGGCTCTAATATGGGGGTTTTGATTGTGGATCCGATCTTGTTCCATATTGCAACTATGATCTGCATCATGTGACCTTGATAATGGTGATAGAATTATATTGGGTTTTATTTATTCCCCCTGTAGTTCAGAAATTTAAGTATCATTGTTCCTTCAGAAAGAATGAAGAAAACAATCCAAGCAGAGTTATTGGTGCTGTTCTGCTTGGTAACGAGAGAGGGTTTGCTTTCCAATTCCCTTTTTCCTAGTTGCTTCGGTGTGGGTGTGCATTGTGCTGCTAGTTAATGATTTTATTTTACTTTGATCATTTTCTTTTTAGGCTTGTAGGTTTTTTGATAGCCTTGTTGAAGCCCATCATAATGGTTTTAACTTGAGATCTGCAAGTTTTGCAGCCTTCCTACATGTTTACTGACAAGGAACACCGTGGACCGTTTGAGTTCTCAGAAGAAACTGCTAATTTGTCAATAGGAGTAGAATCTGCGGATAATGGAATTCCATCTCAGAGATTTGAAGCAACTGATAATGATCTTCTCTTAAGCACATCTGAGAAAGAAGAAAATAGAGGACCCAGTACTAATGATTCATCTGCATATAGTGCGCCTGACTATGCTGCCCATTCACAACAAGAGATGGGTCTCCCTACTTTACCATCCAATGTTCAACAGTTTGGCTTTGCCATCGATGATCTTCTTGGTTTGGGTCCACCTGTTGCAGCTTTGCCACCTCCTTTGAAGCTTAATAGTAAAGCTGTCCTGGATCCAGCAAATTTTCAGCGGAAATGGGGTCAACTTGCTACAGCTTTATCAAAGGTTCTCTCTCACTCCTCACACACTTTCTGTTGCGTACTTATTTATGTTTTGTCGAAAGCAATTTAGTGTGCACTTTCTATTTTACCTAATGGTATATATTTGTTTATTCATAGTGTCTCTCAGTACTCTGATATTTGCTTTACTGGAATACCAAAATATTTATCAGTAAAATTGTAAAACCACCTCAAAAAATCAATGTAAGTGGTTAAATTTATCAATTTACCAACTTGAGTTGACTCGTAAAAATATTTCACTTAGGGACCTCCTCAACCATTTTATTAGAAAATACCCAAATTGCCCTTATTCGATGTTTGGAATCCTGAAGAATTGAGGGCACTCTGGTAATTTGGCAACAAAAGTTGCTCGAACCAAATGACCTGAATAATGTTACTTATCTAGTTTCCAAATTCACATCTTTTGGTGCTTGGGCGACTTAAGTGGGACCAAGTTACCAAATTCCCTCACTTGTTTTGGGTTCCAAACCTGGAACAAGATTATCTAATGAAAAAAACAATGTTCATGATTGGGAATGCATGAGGATTTAGGTCATTGGTTCAACTGAATTAAGTTGGTAAATTACCAAAGGACCCTCACTTGTTGATGGTTACAAACTCAACAATAGAAATTTGGGCATTTTTCTATAAAATTCTTGATGAGGTACCCAAATAAAAGGATTTTAATAAAGTAACCATTTTGCTAGTAAAATTGTTGATCTAATCACCGCATTGAATTTTTGAGATGGTTTGATGATTTTTATGATATTTCCCCCAAAAAAATGACTATTTTAAAATGTGTAGAAATTCGGGAACAATAGGATAAAGCTAGTTCCTCCTGAAATGTGTACTTCGTCAATTTTCATTGATAAAATTTTAGGCATCATGAAGAAACTAAGGGGCAAACTGCATTTTAAAAATAACACTCTTGCAGGTGATTATACAAATAACCATGCAGTGGATCTCGTCAAAGAGTGTACTGTATCCAAACTTACCCATAAAAATTGGAAAAAACACACTGATTATATTTTTCCAATTAATGGCTTTGTGATTTCTGATTGTAATCTCTGATAAAGAAGTTGGGTCTTTGGGCTCTTGGTTTGGTGGTTACTTGTGACTTGCGAGAATAAAAGACCTATGTTTTTCTTTTCCTGTGATTGGTAGAAGGCCTATGAAGGATAATTACGCCACCACTTCCTAAATAATGAATTAAAACATGCTAATTTATCTTTTTCTTTTGTCTTTTGTTTTACAATGTTTAGTTATGATATATAGTAATAGAACTCCTATCATTTTTAATGTCATGGTTCATGAAATTGGTGCACATTATTGCAGGACTGCTCTTTAACACCACATGGTGTGGCTTCTTTGACGACACCTCAAGCCCTTCTCCATCACATGCAAGGCCACTCCATCCAATGCATAGCTTCGGGTGGTCAGCCTCCCAACCTCAGGTTCTTCTTCTTTGCTCAGATAGCCGATGAGCCCCAATCCACCTCTTCCTTCTTCCTTGTGAAGTGTGATATCAACACTTCTTCGGCAAAGGCTCAGATAGTGGTTAGAGCTGATGACCAGAGCAAATCTGATGCCTTTTCATCTTTGTTTGAATCAGCTTTGCTCAAACTTGGGACGCCATAATTCCCTCAAAATTTTAGGGTTCCATATTGAAGTATTTCCTCATGATTTCTTGGTTTGAACCCCCAGCTTAGTAGATTAGAAAGGAAAAAGGAAAACGAAGGGAAGGATCAATAATATGGAATTTTCCCTCTAATCATAACTGTTCTTTCTGTGATAAAATGATGACTCCAGTTTTGATCAGATGTCATGGTATATTTATGTATTATTGTGTAAAATGTTCCATTCTTTTGGTGAATCCAGGAAAATGCCTGAGTTTTTGGGAGCATTCTAGGAATTTTTAATATATATAACCAAATAGCACGTTTATATTTCCAGGAACTTGTCGGGATCTTGAGATTCTTGGCATGTTCAATTAACTGTTAACTGTTATTGAGTTGTAAAAGATGTTGTTTTCCTCATGAATAGTCTTGAGAGCTGTTGTTTATTAGTGATTTAGATGCCATATTATTTCTTACCATACCTTACAAAATCTTTGATCTCTGCCTCGTAGAAGGGTTGGGTTCTCGTAATTCTACTATTTATTGTTCAGATAGGAAGAAGATTATTTAAGATTTGGGCTATTACTGGATTTCAGAGCATCTCAAAAGGCCAAGAGAGAGAGAGATAGAGAGTGAGAGAGAGCATTATTCTTTTCCTTTTTGATCATGAGAGCATTATTCTTTAGGTGTATAAAAATATTGCTTAAAATTATTGCTGTGCGAACTTCAAAGTAATAAAAGATTCTATGCTCCTGCAAGTATATTTCCTCCATTGTACAACCCAATAGAAGGGTATTTTTAGGTACCTCGGGATATAACCTCCTCTTCAACCTAGCAAACAAACTAAGAAACATGAAAACTTCGCGGGTTCTTGATATAAAGTGTGATTGAAGCACGTCATTGTTGAGCTTTTTTTTCAACTAATTGGGTCAGGTATACGAATTTTGATATGTCATTCTATTCTTTTAAGGATCGTATCTTTAGTGAGGCAAAATATGCAATTGAGGCAAAATACGCAATTGAGTGCTGATTTTTTTTATCATCGTATCTCTAAATATTTAAGAATTCAAAATTGTGTTGTAAAAGTAAACATAAATTGGATTTAAAACTTTTAGATAAAAATTGTATTGTAAAAGTAAATCTAAATTGGATTTGAAAATTTTAGATAGACTTCTCCCAAGAGAGTAAATATACATTATGCTCCTATTAGGATCCTATACATGATCTATTCTTATATGAATTACTAGGGGAATACCCTGCAAGCTTGATTTGAAGTTATCAGAACTGGACTAGACGGATCGTTAGCTGGTGGGTGTTGGGTCTAAGGTAAAAATTGAATTTGGTTGAAAGTCTATTACAATTAATATTTATTTAATTTTAATTGGTTGATTAATTAAATAAAGTTTAACTTTTGAATATTTTTAAATTATTATATATTTTTATATTTTTTACAAAATATATTCTAACCATTTTAGCTGCAATTGAATCCGTTTTAGCTAGGGGTGGCAACGGGTCGGGTTCGGTTGGACTAGACTTGACCTTTCGGGTCCAAAATTTGGACCCATATCCAAACATGAGGTTGGGTCTACCTTCGGGGTCCTGGGTGGGGCTAGGTCGATTGCCACTCTATGATTACAAACTTCTTTTTTTTTTTGTCTTTTTTTTTTACCATCATATATACATATTACTCAACATTTACAGTATTGCACATCATTTAGGAATACCCACATATTGCATATACTCACATTCTTTACCATTTTAAGTAATAACTAGAATTTTATAAGAAACAAACGTATTTACAATATATATGAATACCCACATATTACTCATATTGCTCGGGTCAGACTTAGACCCGTACCCGAAAGGTGTTCGGGTTCAGGTTTTGAATCCAGACTTGATCTTTCGAGCCCAAAATTTAGACCCATACCCATCCCTGAGTCTACTCGGTCCATTGCCTTATAAGTTTTAACTTATTATCCAAGAGAGAGAGAGAGGAACTTTCAAAATTTTAGCAAGGGGAACTTTTTAGTGAGGCGTGTGGTTTCCATAAGGTTGCAATCTTAAACAATCCAATTAAAACGCACCTCCAAATTTTATTATAACATGTAATTTTGGAGTATAACATTCTTACGGTTATCTGAAAATCTATTTTTACATCTAATTATAAAATGTAAAAGTTTAAAAATGGTTAAAATCAAGTAGAAATATAAATATATGAAAATCTTGAAAATGGATGGTCTAGATAATGTGTTGCAAGATGCACTATTTTTAAAACTATTTTTTTTTTTTTTCATATTCATACATCTCGAGATGATGAATTCGAGTGTTTTTCAATATTGAAACAGCATTCTTGGATGCATTTTTGAGGTGCATCTCTGATTCTATATTTTAATGCAATCTTGTATAAACTCTTCCATTTAGGGTGTGTTTGATAACGGGGAAGTTAGTTCCTAAAAGATGGAATAGTATAGATGGAACTTACCCGGTAGTATTCATGTTTTGTGTTTGATAAGAAAATGTAAGATATCCAAAGAAGTTCATGATGTCGTATCTCTTCCCACTTTCACGCTTTAAAAAAAGTTCCGTTGAAAACCAGGTGGACTTAAAAACAAGGAACTTCATCCCTACCTCACCCTCTCGCTTCTTTAGCACCCTCATTGCCACTGCATTCCATGCCTCCGCCTCCTCCACGACTGCTCCTCCACGCCTCCACCTCCGCTTCCGCCTCTTCCACAACTGCTCCTCCTCATCAGGTACTTCTCTCTCTAATCCCTCTTCCTCTCTTTCCCTCTGTCTCTAACCCCTCTTCCTCTCTGTCCCTCTCCCTCTCTCTCTAACTCCTCTTCATCAGGTACCTTTCTTTATCCCATAAAAATTTCCCCTAAAACCAGAAATTTCATTATTGGGCATTTTAGGGGTTCTTTTGTGGACAATAAAATGTTGAAAGTTATTAGAATCGTTAGTTTTGGGTCTGCTTTATCTTGCAGGGTTTCAAATATTAAATCATTAATGGAGAAAAGATGCAATTTTAAAGTTATGTTTGGGGATATGGTAGAATATGGTTTTCTTGGGCATTTTAGGGCTTCTTTCGTGGACAATAAAACCAAAATGTTGAAAATTATTAGAATCATTGGTTTTGGAGTGTGCTTTATCTTGTAGGGTTTCAAAGATTAAATAAATGATGTATATTGCATTTTTTGATTTTCTTTTCATTATCTCTATCTCTTTTGTTTTCTTTTACTTTTTTTTCTTGTTGAGTTCTGAAAATAGAGTACCAGTTTGAGAGTTATTAGAGTTTTAATGCTATGAATGAGTCTTGAACTTCAAGGACAGGGGATTGTTAGTAAAAAATAATGCATTTTCTTTACATATTTCTGTTTTTTATTTTTATTTTTCCTTTTGAGTACCAACATATTAAATTTCAAGAAGAATTTGTGAATGAAATGTGGTTTTTTTTCTTTATTAACATTTTAGGGTTCCAAAGGAAATTTACCAACCCTGCAGACTGTATTCTCCTCCTTGCCCAACTGAATTGGGTTTTTTTACTGCTGTCTATGAGAACACCTTCTTAATGATGAATAGATGCCTAAGACGTCTTGCTTTTTTCAGACATTTTTTTTTTAGATATTTATGAATGGATGTCTATGAGATTGTTTTCTTATGAAAATGTGGATTTTTAGATGAAATTGTTAGTCTTTATTTGGATATTTGAATGGATGCCTAAGCAGTATTGCTTTTCAATCTCTTGCTAGATGCACTAAACATGCAATTTTTTAATTGTGTGAATGGATTCTTTCTAATTACTGCATCGATTGACATTAAAGATCGCCACAATCTGATTTGGATTTTTTTATTTATTGTGAAGGCTTTCTCAACATGAAAATGTAGTTATTTGGACAAAAATTTAGCCTTTTTTTTTTTTTTTTTTTCAGATTGTGGATGTCCAAGATCTGTCTTTTTTCTTTCTTGCTAGATGGGTCAAAGGTGCGATTTGAATGTGTCCAAGACCTGCCTTTTTTGTTTCTTGCTAGATGGGTATAAGTGATTCTGTTCATCACAACCGATATCATCTGTTTTGCTCTAGGTTGTTTTTTTGCCAAAAGTTGGTGTATTGATCTGCTATTGACAATTGAAGGAATGGATAGTTCATGGTGTGAGATTTATTGAAGTAATTGTTTTTAATTTTTTAGGGAGTCTTTCATTTACTCTCTATTGTCATTTTAGGGCGTGAATGATTGTTATGGGAAACCTGTGCTCTACATTTTGCAACTTTCACTATCACTTGCTAATCTTCCAGCATGTTATCAAACACAGAAATTAGGAACTTCTTTAACTTCCTAGGAGGTTATCAAACACAAAAACTAGGAACTTCTTTAACTTCCGCAGAGATTATCAAACACAGAAACCAGAAACTTCTTACAGTAACTTCTATCTTCCCAGCAGGGAGGAACTTCCAATTTACAGTTCATGAACTTGCTTCCAGTTATGAAACAGGTCCTTAATGAGAGAGAACTATCGAAGGGAGCACGGTTTTAGTGAGAGAGACCACCCACGAGAGCATAGAGCAAAATTTTAGTGAGAGATTGAGATACTCGTTAGATATAGAGAGACAGGGTTCAAGGGAGAGAGGGACTTACCAAACATAAAAGTTTTGAAATTTCAGTCAGTAATCAAGTGGCTATGGCATTTGAGAGAGAAAAAGGGAGGAAGACTTGTTAATGAGAGAGAGTAGAGAGAGTTTTATGTAGTTCATGGCATTTGATAGAGAGAGAAAAAGGGAGGGAGACTTCTTTAGAGAGAAAGGGAGGGAGATTTTATATATACTTGGAATCAGGACTCTATATCGATCGTGACTGTAAAATCAGGGAAGTTTTTTTCCAATTGTTGATGGTGGTGTAGAATCATGGGAATTTTTCTCAATTTTTGAGGGCTCCGGAATTCAAGAATACGTAGAATTCCTCTTTTATATACATGCGGCTAAATGCTTTGCTTCACTCTCTCTCTACATGATATCAGAATGGTCATCTTCAAGCGGGCAATTTCTTCTTCACCTGCCCTCTCCACACCGCTTTCACGCTCCGGTATGCTCTCTCTCTCTCTCTCTCTCTAGACTGTTGCAGAAGAAACTCCTAAAATTTAGTAGTGTGCTATATTCTTTTCCTGAAATTACAGTGATTCTACAGTTTCTACTGATAGTTCCTGACTACATAAAAAGATCATTTATTTTCCCCTTAAGCTAGCATAATCGTAAATTTTTTAGTAATAGGTTTGCAGAATCCTACATATCACTATAAAAAAAATAAGATGTTTTTTGGTCGAATAAGGGAAAAATTAGTTCTTTTCTTTTTTATCCCATTTAATATCTTTGAGTTGGGGAGTTTTAACCCTGTGACGTGTTATTTTTAGCTTCGAATTTGATTGCATTTGGCTTTCTCTGACAGGATTTGAATATCGTGATGATTTCTTTATTGGGTTTCAAATTTGGTTAAATTTTCATGTGGGTTTTGCTAACTTTGATGATTTATTTCTAATGGGTTACAATTATTTGAAAAAAAAATTGCGGTCAATGAAATTGTTGATTTGTTTGGAGTCCCAAATCTATATAGGCTTTGGCTGTTGTGATGATTTCTGTAATGGGTTTCAAATTTTTTGTTGAATTCTCTTGTGGGTTTTGTGAACTTTGATGATTTCTCTCTAATGGGTTTCAATTGTTTGATTTTGAAAAAACAATGCAGTTAATGAGATTGTCGACATGTTTCGAGTCCCAAATCTACAGACCAAGTTTCAAGTCCAGCCAGAAAGCCGGAACGCACTAAGGAAGGACCATTCAATCCGCACATTAGATGAAAGGTTTATCAAAATACTGAAAATTTTCAAATGGAGTCCGGATGCAGAGAAAGCCCTTGAGGTTTTGAAATTGAGAGTGGACCATAGATTGGTCTGTGATCTCTTGAAGATAGATATAGAAATTGGAGTTAAAATCAAGTTCTTTAAGTGGGCTGGAAAGAAAAAGAATTTTGAGCACAATTCAACCACTTACATGGCTCTGATAGATTGCTTGGAGGAAGCCAAAATGGTGGGTGAGATGTGGGGTGTAATTCAAGAAATGGTTAGAAGCTCTTGCCCATTCAACTCATCTGAATTGTCGGAATTAATTAGAATTCTTGGGAAGGCCAAAATGGTAGAGAAAGCCTGTTCTATCTTTTACCAGATCAAGGCTCGAAAGTGTTGCCCCACTACATATACTTACAATTGCTTGCTTATCTTGCTGATGCAAGAGAACCACCTTGAGAAGGTCCACGAGCTTTATAATGAGATGTGCAATGAGGACAATTGTGTACCTGACACTATGACTTACAATGTTCTTATCTCTGCTTTCAGCAAACTAAACCGAGGTGACATAGCATTTAGGCTTTTTGAAGAAATGAAGGAGAACCGACTCCAACCCACTTCAAAGATTTATACCACATTGATGGATCTTTCTTTTAAATCGGGGAGTTTTGATAAGGCATTGGCTTTGTTCGAAGAGATGAAAGAAAAGAATTGTGCCCCAAGTGTTTTTACATACACCGAGCTGATAAAAGGACTTGGTAAAGCAGGTAAAGTTGAGGGGGCTTACCAAATATTTCATGATATGCAGGCCAAGGGTTGTAGGCCTGATGTTGTCCTGATGAATAACTTGATAAATATTTTGGGGGAGGCAGGTAAGCTTGATGATGTGCTTAAAATTTTTGGGCAAATGGAGACATTTGGATGCCCCCCAAATGTGGTGACCTACAATAGTGTCATAAAAGCTCTCTTTAAGTCAAATGCTCCGGCATTTGACGCCACTTGTTGGTTCAAAAAAATGAAGGAAAAGGGTATTACTCCTAGTTCTTATACATACTCAATTCTTATTGATGGGTTCTGCAAGGCCAGGAGGTTGGAGAAAGCACTACTGCTGCTTGAGGAGATGGATGAGAAGGGTTTTCCACCTTGTCCAGCTGCTTATTGTAGTCTGATAGATGCTCTCGGAAAATCAAAGCGCTATGAAGCTGCAAATGAATTGTTTCAAGAATTGAAAGAGAATTGTGGGTCTTCTAGTTCTAGGGTATATGCTGTGATGATTAAGCACTTTGGCAAAAGTGGGCATATAAATGAAGCAATCGGTCTATTTGATGAAATGAAGAGACTTGGCTGTACTCCAGATGTCTTTTCATATAATGCTCTCATGTCTGGCATGGTGAGGGCGGGCATGGTTGATGAAGCTTATTCCTTGCTTAGACAGATGCAAGAAGAAGGATGCAAGCCTGATATCAATTCTTATAATATTATTTTGAATGGGATAGCCAGGGCTGGTGGCCCTAAACAAGCAATGGATATGTTGACAAGAATGAAAATTTCAGTAATCAAGCCTGATGTGGTATCTTACAATACGGTCCTTGGAGCTCTTAGTCGTGCTGGTATGTTTGAGGAGGCTGCTAAGGTCATGGAAGAGATGAGTGAAAAAGGTTTTAAGTATGATCTTATTACGTATTCCTCGATACTTGAGGCCATTGGGAAAGTAGATGAAGAAGTAAAGCTCTTAGTTAAGTGATTTTGAATTGGTAAGCTTTTGTAGTTTCATTCATCATCTTTTGTTCTAGTGTATGTTTACTTTTTGTGAATCTTGACTTATTTCATTCATTCGGCTTCTTTGTAATTGAGAGAAAGCTCTTTGAATGCTTAGTAAAAAATAACTTTTTTTTGAATGTTTGCTTAGTAATAAATATCGGATATACCAATCATTACCATCATCATCATTATTGTTATTTCATTGGCCTTCATATAGCAAAAAATTATGTTAGGTTCACTCACCTAATAGTTGAGGATTTGACCTTTTTTCTTATTGAAGCATTGTTTCTAATTTGTGTACACCTTCTGAACTTTTATATTTAATGATCTATTTTAGTGGCCATTGCAATCGTGGAGTTTCTGCCATGAAGTCTTTTAACACAGCTGAACATTTTTAGAAAATTGAATTTCAAGCTCTATTCCCTAGCCAGAAGCAATTCGATGGAGTGTAGCCACTCTTTAGATACTTGCTATAGGAAACTATATACATGCTTTTACCATTTTTGCTCTTAAAAAATTATATGCCATTTTGGTTTGGCATCAGTTAGGAAATCTAGAGACTAGTCGCTCTATAGTTTTGTATAATATAAATCCTCGAAGGGGAATGGATCTCAATACACCGGAGGCTCTCAAAAAGGAAAATATAAGTTGTTTTTCCCTTGTATCTAAAAACACCCATCCAATTGGGCCTTTACACCTTCCTCAAACAAAGTTATGCCCATATTTATGGACGTGGAGAGATTAAGGGGCCGAAAGCCAAAACACATAATTTAACAGAAGGGTGAGAATATTTATGCCAATGTATGGCATGGAAGCGCTACAAATCTGACCCTTGCAAAGTCTGCATTCAAGACTTCGATTTAAAATATCTTTTTATTTTTCTTGTCTGGTTCATGAAAGTGTGCACTAAATATGCATGTTAGGCATTTCAATTTCAAAATTAGCCTTTTAAACATGTCACATCATCATTTAAGAAAGGAAAATGTAGGATTCTTAGTGATATACATACTTCTACAATAATATTTCAAGAAGAAAGGTTAAGCAGTTATATCTTCTACAATAATATTTCAAGAAGAAAGGTTAAGCAGTTATATCTAGGTTTCTAAAATGTCAGAGGTATTCTAGTATACAAAATTGGTGAGCACACACATATGGAGCACTTACGGTTGGTGTTTGACTTGTTACGGGAACAACAATTGTATTTGAATTATAAAAAGTGTAAATTCATGACAGAGCCTTATCTTTCTTGGCTATGTTCTTTCAACTGAGGGGATCAAGGTTAACCAAATCAAGGTAGTAGCTATCAGGAATTGGCCTACTCCTACTACAGTGCATGATGTTTACAGTTTTCATGGGTTGGCTACTTTCTACAGGAGTTATCAGAGGCTTTAGTTTGATCATATCACCTATCACAGATTGTCTGAAGAAGAGGGGATTCGTATGGACTGTTGAAAGCCAAGAAAAGTTTTCAATTGGTGAAGCAGACGATGACTGAAGCACTAGTGTTAGCTCGTCCAAACTTTGATAAAGTCTTCGAGTTGGATTGTGATGCTTTACATGTTGGAATTGGTGCAGTGTTGAGCCAAGAAGGTCGCCCTATTGCCTTCTTCAGTGAGAAGTTGAATGGCCCTGACCGACACTATTCTACTTATGATGTGGAATTTTATGCTATTATTCAAGCCTTAAGGCATAGGCGGTATTACCTGATACAGAGGGAATTTATTTTCTTATCAGATCATGAAGCATTGAACTATATTAATGGGCAACATAAATTTAATCAGCAACATGTTCGATGGGTATCCTATTTGCAGGAGTTTACTTTTGTTATTCGGCATAAGGTAGGCAGTCAGAACAGAGTGGCATATGTTTTGAGTAGAAGGTCGACTCTATTAACTACCATGACAACTATTATTGGGTTCGAATTTATGAAGGATCTTTATACAGATGATAATGACTTCAGGGAGATATGGGACTATTGTTACAGTAGAGTTGGTGGGGATTTTCTTATTCAAGATGGAATTCTCTTTAAAGGAAATTGTCTTTGTACTCCTGTAGGTTCTCTTAGAGAAACCCTAATAGCAGAGCTTCATGGGGGAGGTCCTGGTGGACATTTTGGTCAAGACAATGCCATAGTATTGGCGGAGTCTAAGTACTGCTAGCCAAAATTGAAGCGAGATGTTATGCGGTTCGTTGAGAGGTGTCGAACGTGTCAGTTGGCAAAATGGCAATGACAAAATACTAGGCTTTATTCTCCACTTCCTATTGCTAATACCAAGCTTTATTCTCCACTTCCTATTCCTAACGTACCTTGGGAGGATGTTAGCATGAATTTTGTTATGAGACTTCCAAGTACTGAAAGGGGTATGGATTCTATATTCGTGGTGGTGGATAGATTCTCAAAAATGGCTCATTTTATACCTTGCAAGAAGACTCTCGATGCCACACATGTTGCTAACTTCAAAGAGGTGGTGATGTTGCATGGTGTCGTAAAGACGATAATTTTAGATCGGGATATGAAGTTTCTCAGCCATTTTTGGGTGGAAGAAATTGGGCACTCAGTTACAGTTTAGTAGCGCTTATCATCTGCAAACAAACGGCCAGACTGAAGTGGTAAACCATACTCTTGGCAATCTTTTGAGAAGTATTGTGAGGGAAAAGAAGAAACAGTGGGACCTAGCACTGCCTCAAACTGAGTTTGCCTATAATAGTGTTTGCAGTAGATCTACTAGTAATAGTCCTTTCGAGGTGGTATATGGGAAAAACCATACTCGATCGCTTGACTTGGTTCATGTCCAGGCCAATGGGGAGGGTCATGCTACTGTTGAGGACTTGGTTGAACAAATGAAAGGAGTGCATGAACAAGTGCATGTTAGTCTAGAAACCAGTACAACTAAATACTAGGAAGCATTGGACAAGCATTGCTCTTTCAAGGAGTTTAATGTGGGAGACTGGGTAATGGTATATCTCAGGAAGGAACGATATCCAGTGGGAAAATATAGCAAGCTGAATGATCGCAAGGCATGATGATTCAAGATTTTGAAGAAGATGGAAAACAATGCTTACAAGGTTGCTTTGCCTTCACACATGGAGACTTCAGACATCTTCAACATTGCTTATCTGTCAGAGTATCATGGTATGGAGGTGCATGAAGATGAAGATGTAAACTCGAGGGCGAGTTCTCCTCAACCCGGGGAGAATGATGAAGATCAGAGCACAAGAAGTTGCCACAAGTATCTTCTTTTGGAGCGACATGTTCCTTCTAATTTTCGCTCATATTAGGAGGATGAAAATCCTAAGAGGGCTTCCAAGAAGAACAATAAGAGCAAGAAACGATTTTGGTGTTTTTTTTTATTTTTATTTTATTTTTACGGATATTTTAGATTTATTTATTTAATTGTTGGACCAGAGATTTTTTTGATATTTTAATTAAAGTTAGGGAGTTTAGTTTAAGTTATATTTAAGTTAAGACCTTTTGGTCAAAAGTTAAATTGTATGGATAAATATTGTCCAAAACAATAATTTTTAATATAAATAAGGACAAGGATGGATTGTAGAGTTATTCATGTATTCCTCTTTAAGACAAGAAAGTGTTTATCTTGTAAAAAAAGCCTAAGGCTTGTGTCCTAGGTGGGAGAAAACATTAGGGTTTCTCCAAAATTGTGTGCTTCTTCTTGATTTTTTTTTTGTTTCTTGAAATTCTTGGAGGGGATATTGATTCGTGAAATCCATCCTATCTTTCTAATTCTCGGAGGGGGATTCTTGTAAAATAAATTGGTTTTTCAAGAATTCCACCCATGAACTTGTGGTTAATCATTTGAGGTTCTTAAAACCTTTTTCCAATTAATTGTGGTTAGCTTGGAGTTAATAATCTTTGTAAATCATAACCTTCCTTTCTTCCCATTTATCTCTATCATTTATCTTTCCTTTCTTCCCATTTATCTCTATCATTTAGAAATCTCCTTAGCTCCATCTATTACAGACCTGATAAATCTCCTTAGCTCCATCTATTACAGACCTGATAAATCTCCTTAGCTCCATCTATTACAGACCTGATAAATCTCCTTTGTTTCGAATGTAAGCTTATCATTGAGTGTGTTACCATCCAGTACTTACAAGAAATAAAATGCACAAATCACTGCAAAAAACGTTAGAGAGGATGTAGAAATAAAGGGAGAGGTTTCTATACTTCTGCATAGGAGATTCATCCAGCCATCCAATTTAAATTAAATTAGAAATAAAGGGAGAGGTTAGTATAGGAGATTCATCCAGCCATCCAATTTAAATTAAATAAGCCATTCCTATTGATAGAAGTTCAATCCAGCCATCCAATTTAGATATTTCAATTAAATAAGCCTTTGAATGTTTGATCTAGATTTGACGCTTCATATTATTTTATTTTTATTTTTATTCTATGAATATAAAATTTGTTAAGTGCCATCATCTCAATGAAGCCTATCTAAAAAAATAATAAAAAAAAAATTTATAAAATAAAATGATCAAAATACCTCTAAAACTTTCATGAATATTGTGGTCACTTTATTTTATCAAGAATATTTTTTTATAGTTTTTGCAGATGTGAGTTTAAGATAAGCGTGGACACCCAAAATCTGGTGTCAAAATATTTTGTAGAAAAAAATTAAAAACAAAACAGTACAGAGGCGTAATATTGTAGTTGGATCCATCTCAACCGTTCATTCAAATCTGACGGCTAGATAAGGAGAACTATATATTTATTATACATTAGAGGAAGTCTAGAAGGCTTGCCCGAGAAATAATTAGCTATATTCCGTGAGTTAAGTTGTTTTCATGATAAAAAAACAATGGGGTATCAATAACACCAATGAATACAAATCAAAGAATGCGCATAAGAGTTACTCCAAAAACTTTAACCCCTAAATTATTACTCTGAAAACATATGATATTTTTCACTTAGAGAGAAGCCGGAGACCTGCTTCCAAATCCTCCATGGTGATCGTAACCAGGCTCTGAGCATCTGCACAGTCGAAGTCAAGCCTGAGATCCAAATTCTCCCTTGCATTCTCAAGCATGGGATCCACAATACCCCCATTCAGCTCCTTCCTCTGTTTCTCTGATGTTTCTCTCTCTATCAAATCGGCAATTGCCTCGATATAGCAGGTGGGGTGCAATTTAAACCCATATAGCAAACCATCTTCAATCTGGTTGTTCATCTTCAGAAGCACAATTTCGGCTAGCTCTCTAGGGCTCAAGTCATCAAAGAAGAAAATTTTTGTTACCCTTCTGCAGAAGCCTTCATTGGAGGAAATAACCCTTTTCATTGGCTCTTTGTAACCAGCAAATATTATGATAACCTTGCCGCTATCCATGACCGACATGATCTCCTCGAGAGCTTCCAAGCCATAGTCCTTGTCATCTGCTTTTTGCATGGGTATCAGTCTGTATGCTTCATCTACGAACAAAATTCCACCCTCTGCCTCCTTGATCTGCGACCATTGTTATTAATATATCATACAACGTCTTTTTCTTTATGAAATTACAAGAAGGGATCATAAATTTCCATAAATTAACAGTAAATTTGTTATCCTAAAGAATGAGGGAACAGAGCAAAGTGCGGTCGAAAGCAATACTTTTTTCCTTGTTTTAGGTCCTGTATGCCCAACAAATTCGCCAACCAGATCTGTCCTCTGAACTTCTGTAACTTTATCAGTAGGTAAGATTCCAACCATATGCAGAATCTTCCCAAGAACACGAGCAACCATTGTCTTTCCTGTCCATTATATGAATAATTCTTTGCCTAAGCAATTGAACAAGATGGCAACATATGTAGAAAGTTAAAAGAAAAGATATCTCACTTAATGAGAAAAATAAAGTCAAGTACCAGTTCCAGGGTTGCCAAGAAAGGCCATGTGAGGGGATTTTCTAGGAGCTACTTTAAGTCCGAGTGCTCTGCGCTTCTCATCTAAAAGCATTCCCTTTGCCCATTTCCTCAATTGTAGTTTCAGTTCATTTAGGCCCACCATATTTGCTATCACTGATTCCAACTCTTCCATCTTGGCTTTTGTCTCACTACAAGCTTCCATAGCCTTCCTCTTCATCTGCTCTTCAAGATGGCATTGCAACAGTTGTTGGAGATTCTCATTGCCTGGGCCTTGAGAAAGGTGATTAAGAGGGGTCATACCATCCTGTAGAGCCACAATCTCCACTAGTGACTTCTCAACATTCATACATATAGTGAAGAGTTAAAACTCTATAACTTCACAAAGCGATTTTGCTGATATGAGAATTGTCCATGAGTGATCAAGATTATTTGAAACAAAAAGTTTTTCACTTATATTTTCATTACCAAGCGACTCTCTTAGAAAAAATAATAGAATCCATAGAAGGTTATAATCACTATACCGAGCAGTAATTTTTTAATTTTGAGAAGAAAAAGAAAGTCTACTTACATTATCTGTAATATTACAATCTGCATTGTACTCTAGAAATGCTTTAACAGTCAAGATATCTCCTTCACGAAGCGAGTGCCAAATGGCCAAGTGCAATGGTGTCATTCCATTCTGAAATAAATTTAGCACAAAGAAAAAACCACTAAGAAAAAATTACAAGAAGATCGCAAACAATAACCAAAAACAATCGGAAAACACAACATAGCAAAAGATAGACAAGGCTGAATGCAAGGGGATTGAATGAACAGATATTTGTTTGGAAACTCATCCTTCTCCCTCTGACTTTTTTATGTAATGATGCTCTCTTTCTCTCTCCTCCTTGTGCACACCACTTTTTTGCAGGTGCTACCACACTCACTCCTATCTGCAAGCATTGCAGGATCACCTCTAGGGGAGAGCAGCTGATCTCTAACCCTCTCTTCCCCTTTATTTCTTCTCCCGTCTGAGCACCCACCTTGTGCGCTGCCACCTCTTTCCTCCCTCTATCCTGAGCACCCTTCATGTGGGATGCCTTTTCTGGTTTCGGCTTTCTCTTTCTTTCTCTCTGTCTACATGTATGCACGGGCCTCTCTTTTTCTTCCTCAACTCTCTGTATGTATGGGCCTTTTCCTTCTCCATCTACCCTCAGTGTGAATGATTTTTGGGACGGTGTGACCTTTTAGAATGACGCCAGTCTAGCTCCATGCTGCATTTTTGGTTTGACTTTGCTTCTCTCGCTTCATCTGTTCTCCTTTTCCCCCTTCTCTCTCACCCGCCTCTCTCTTCTCTTTTTCTTTTTATGTTTTTTATGTCTTTTTTTTTAAGGAGCACCCAACACGTGGGCAGCCATTACAGCCCACTCCTTGTGAACATTTTCTGTAACTATCATACAAAGTAATACATTGTCACCTTTTCTCAGAAAAACATACCTTTTTTCCCATATTTCTTAAGCCGTAAAACGACAGACCTTCTCTCTCTCTCAACAACAGAAACACCATAATTTTTTACTATTGAGACATAATGGAACTCTTCCAAAAAGTGATCCAAAACTAGGACTTGCTACAAGACTCAGTAAGCGGAAAAACTCAGCGAATCCCAGGTGGACTCGCCACGTCCTGCCCAAGTCCAGGAAAAAAGGGTCCAAAAAAAAAAGGGAAAATCAGGAAATAAAAAAAGGAAAACACAAAATTAAGAAAATCATAAAAATTATTAAAAATCATATACAAAGTATAAAATGATGAAATTAGGATTTTTTTTTTTTTTTTCCCTTCCTCTTTTGAAATTTTCTGCCAAACCCTATTCTGATACTCCAAAACTTGCAAATCCAAGATTTTGAGCTTCGTTTGTTGAATCTAAGATTGGCATTCAATAGAGAACAAAAACATAGGCCCAAGGACAATTTTACAAGGTAAATTGAGCTAGGCTTGCAAAACCCTAGTTTGAAAATGAAAATCTGCAAATTCTAGATTTTTATTTTTATTTTAGTTTTTGGTTGAAACCGCTAATACTGTGGAGGATAGGAAAATACACTTAGGGACAACTTTTCAGAGATATTGGAGCCAAGAACAAGGAAGAACTCGCCTGAGTCCAACATAAACTTGCCCAGACTACTGTCACAACTCAGGTGAGGGCTGCAGTAATGGTACCTAACTTGAGTACGAGTGCTTGGACTTAGAGAGTTTTAAACCACTGATTTCAAATATGAATACTCAAGCAACGACTACATAAACAAAGACCTTGAGAAAGAGCCTTCCACAAGTGTAGTTATCAAAATGAATATGCTTACATTGGCTTTGGCTTCTAAATGAGCTCCATGGTCAAGAAGCAAACGAGCAGTTTCGTTGCTGCCATTTTTTGCAGCCATATGCAATGGGGTTTCTCCATACTGCAGAAAACCAAGAAACAAAAAAAAATGTAAGACAAATGGAAAAGGCAACAGTGAGCTTATTTTATATGCCCCACCAAAGATTAGTGAAGATTGTCATGCAAAAGTGAACAGAAACAAAATTCAGCTTACCAATTTTGTCTACCTTCCCTTGTCCAAATAGCTATTTCATTTTTTTTTGGAGAGAGTTAACTTTCTATTGAAAGAAGGAAGGAGTAAAAAATTGCAGCAGGAAATTTTGGGAGCTATTTACAATGGGGCTCCCTGAAAGGGAAATCATATACAGACTTGTAATGTCATAAAAGGAAAACAGGTTGGGTAATTCCATCACATAAGGCAGAGCCTGAGGTTGCAAAAAAATACTCAGTCCCCTAAGCTTGAAGCTCCTTCTTTGGTGAGGGTGTCTGCGTGAGAGTTGCATTCATGCCAGACATGTCGCCATGACACTGTGATACCCGAATACAAGTGAGAGATTTCTTCAAAAATGTGCACGGGGGACCAGGAGTACGTGGTAGTGCCAAAGGCCCAGCGAATTACATTCATCGAGTCTCCTTCGATTTCCAAGGCTGATGACCAATTGCGATCAAATAGCTATTTCATTGTCTTTATCAGTTTTTTGTTTTGTATATGCATTACACTTTCTAATCAATGAAATACAATTAACAAAAAAAGATTAGCTTACCATATTCTTTGCTTCCATATCTATCTTCTCAGGTCCCTTCCAATCAAGAAGAAACTTCACAATCGCAGCATTGTTGGAAGCAGCAGCAACATGAAGTGGTGTCTGAGCCATCTGGAATTGAAGCATGCAGAGTTGGTAACTACAGCATAGGAGAAAAAACTTGAAAAGGTGACATAAGGAACTAAAAATCAGAGGAAAAAAAAGAAGAATCTTGCAAATTTACATGAAAATAAACCTAGCTATATAAACAGAAAAATTTACATGAAAATAAACTTGAACTTTTAATTTAGCAATAATAGTCAATAATCATGAAAGAACTACATGGAACTCAATATGATTGTGGAATTCAATCAAAGTTACAACACTATTTTCAGATTCTTTTATGATATATAATTTATTCTAACATACACTGACAAACATTCACATCTTCATTAAGCGCCTTATTGACTAACAAGTACATTCAGTTTTTAAATCAAATGAATATATATATATATCAAGCAGACAAAAGTCACAAAAAAAATTATTTCAACCCAAGTTATATATCCATATCAAGAACATAAACTTGAGGTTCTCGCTTAATTACGCAGATCATGCCTGCAGTTGAACTAAACTTCAGAATAATACTTAAATAGCATATTAAATGAATCATAAGTGTTTAAAAATGAAGAAAGAAAATAAAGAAAGACAATGAAATAGGAAAAAGAGCTGATCTTCAATATACATTTGGGCTTTCTCGAATCAACATGACATCTCTGATCTAGACCCATTCAATTCAATAAATAAAAAATTTCCATCAAAATGAATAGGACACCAGCCCCTAACTTTGGGCCGCCAATTTTATAGCAATGCAATGGGAATTAATCATTAATGTAAACCACAACAAATGTCCACAAAACAATTAAATAAAAAAAGGAATCAGCAACAGAGCCTGGAGAGAGAGAGAGAGAGAGAGAGAGAGAGAGAGAGAGAGAGAGAGAGAGAGAGAGAGAGAGAGAGAGAGAGAGAGAGAGAGAGAGTTTGTCACCAATATACGAGATTGGGATTTATAGAATCAACCCGCCTTATATGATCTATATCAACTCGTTCAAAGAAATCAAAATTACTCATAAAATTGAACCTAGTGCACATGCAGAAGCCAAACCCTACAACAGGGATCAATTTTGCAACAACCCCAATACAAGCTGAACACTAATATAACAATCTGAGAAACAACTCAACACCTAATAGATTTGATGATAGAGTGAAGAGAGAAAGGAATATAGAGAGAGAGTCATTTGAACCGCTGTAAAAGAGGAATGAGAAAGGAGGATAGAGAGAGAGAAGGGCAAACCACTGGATTTCGAGAGTTGATGAGAGATGGAGACTCCTGCAACTTCTTTTGGAGAGACACGAGATCTCCGGCCTGAACATGAGCGTGAATTGAAGAAGACGAGGAAGATCGTGATTTATTGGGCCTTCTCTCTTGTTGGATAGGAGAAGGACGAGGCGAGCTTGTGTCCATCATTTTTCTCCCACCCAAAACCTTGAAAGAAGGAGAATTGTTCCTGTCCTCCTCTGCTCGCAAGCAGGAATGGAAATGGGGATGAAACAATCTGCGTTGGGTCGTTGAAGTCTTTTCCCACGAGCTTTAGTACATGGGATTGTCGACAGAGACACCATTTATCTTTGGCCACGAGCTTTAATACATGGGATGGGATTGTCGACAAAGACACCATTTATCTTTGGGATTGATTGTCTGAGACTATTTATCACGATCATTTTAGCTCATTAGTTGCCGAAGTAGATGGCATGGGGTGTGTCAAGTTGTCTCTTGATGTATATTTATTTATTTTTGGAACTGTTTCAATAACACTCTTACATCTATCCATTTTGATAAGGGTTCCGATTGTATCGAACTTAGCCTCTAACAAAAAAATGTGTTTTCAATACGGAAAATCTTTCTGATAGCCTTAAAATATAATTTCATCATTATTTATAACGTTTAAAGTTTCAAAAATAGTGTAAACCACGGCTCTATGTGGGCTCTAACTTGATTGTTTAGAGCCACGACTCTATATAAACTTTTCCCTTTTGATAAAGGGATTGTCAATAAAGAGTTTATTTTTGTATATGAAAATCACAATCATTCCCACATTGAATGTCAAATTGAATGGATTAGGGTAAATCACGAAGTTTGAGAATTTATTTAGTTTTTAGAATTTTGTGTCTATTCAATGATACTCGTACAACTATCCATTTTGATATTATAAAGAAAAAAATGATTATGACCTCCATTTACAAAAGATAATAGTATCTTTGTGGACAATTCTTTTATCTTTTTTGGGATTACCTACAAATAAACCATTTATTTTTTGTACATGGAGGTCACAATCATTTTCACTCATTAGATATCAAATTGGATGATTTAGGATAAGTCACAAAGTTTGATTTTTTTTTTTTTGAGACTTTGTGTCTATTTAATGACACTCTTACAACACCCATTTCAAAAGTTAAGAGGCAATAATGATTATGACCTCCATGTACAAAAAAAAAGAGACAATTTATCTTTTGTACATAGAGATCACAATCATTCTTTTGTACATAGAGGTCACAATCATTATTTTCTCTTAAATTTTAGAAGGAAAAATATATAATGAGACTATTTACCTTTGATACAAAGTGGTCATAATAATCATGATCATTGGATGAGAAATTGAGTGGCTGCAATTATTTCATTAACCAAGCTCAAACTTCAGAAGAAATTTTCTCGAACTTTGTGACACATCTAAGTTATCAAATTTCATATCAAATAGTTGTAAAGAATTATGCCCATCATGTATCAAAGGTAAATGATCTCATTTTATACAATCTCATTTCAAAATGGGTAGTTGTAAGAGTGTCCATTGATGTCCAAAAGGAAAAGATCATATAAGTGTGAGGTACTAAACAATTAAATTAAAGTGCACTTCAAAAATTCATTAGAAAAAGTTGTTTTGATGCTCAAAATGAATGTTTTAAACATTTGGCACCTCTCTCTCTCTCTCTCAATCCACGAGCCTATTTCATCCATTAAGTAAAACAATCTTGCTCTAGTGTGCAAGTGTCTTATATCATGTTTCTTCAAGCACAAATATTTCAGGAACACATCTATTTGAGGGGACAGGAAGAGGAGTTGCTCTTATGCTCTGAAGGGGATCCGAATTGGGCTGTCTTATCTTAGACATTATGTGCAATGGATTATTGACTATGGTGGATTCATGGCCATCAGAGAAATCAATCAAGGAGTCCTATGGTAATTATATCTATAAAGATTTCGGTGTTCTTGCCAATTCAAAAGTTTTAGATTATTTGGTAGGTTCACCACAGGTATGGAATCTTCCCTCTCCCATATCTGACCTCCTAATTAGAGCCTGGAAGGAGGTAGAGGCATTTATACTCCCATTAAAACCTCAGAGAGATTTCGTAGATTGGATTCATTCTACCGGTGGTCTCTTTTTAGTTGAAGATGTATAAAAAATTTATTAGGTGTCAGGGCACTTCGCAGCCTATCTTAAGGGTTCTGTGGTCTTTAAGCTGCCATTTTAGAGCAAAATGTTTTTCTTGGTTGGCCTTCTATCAACGCATTTCAACTTATTCTTTTCTACATCATGGGGGGATACCTCGCGCATCCAGATGCTCCATCTGCCACGCTAATGTTGATGACACTTCTCACCTTTTGTTTCACTCTTTTTTCTCGTATAGCATTTGGAGATCGGTTGTATGGAGGTATGGTAAAAGATTCTATCTAGATTCATCCATGGCTTCTATACTAAGGAAATAGATTGCTTACAGATTCATGGCCTCCCCAATGTATGGCTTTCTCTCTTCTTCGCTATTCCTTGGATGATGTCAAAGGAATGCAATCGCCGAATCTGTCAAGAGAAAGTATCCAAAAACGAGCAACTTCTCAGGAGGATTACTTTCCCATGTTGGTGAACTAGCAAATGCTAAGTCTCGGTCTTACCACATATCAAAAAAGGCTATAACAAAAAATTAAGGCATTCATTCTGATTGCATGGCCTTCTTCGCACCCTTGTCATTTCAAGCTTAACGTTGATGGGGCTTCTTTCTAGAGTTCAGGGGTCTCAGGTGGAGGAGGCGTTCGAGGCGATGATGGATCCTTTATTGCGGCATTTGCACAACCTTTTGGCATTGCGTCGAATAACTATCTGGGATTTCATGCCTTACAAGCGAGTGTGTGTTAAGCTAGATAGCTTGATTGTTTTCCCGTCTAGCTCAAGCGTGACTCGTCCCTGCTGGTTGATTGTAATTGACGGTAGATGTAAAGTACCATAGTCACACCATATTGTAATTGCTAATTGTTGTGATAAGCTCGTTAATTGTTTATGGTCCATTTCAAATATTTATCGCGAGGTCAATATAATAGCCGATACACTTGTTGAGAAACCACAACTTTATTTGATGCCACCATTTGGCGAGTTGAACCACTAGATTTCATTTCTCTTCTTTTACTTTGTAATGTTGCGCAGTTGCCTTTTGTACGGTTGTAAAAACTATGAGCTGTATTATGATTTATTTTATAATTAATGAAAAATGAGTAGGGGGCCATCTCCCCCGCTAATTTACCAAAAAAAAGAAGAAACATGCACCTGTCTTTCGCTCTTGATCAAATGATCAACAATCATGGTGTGTGACCAATCACCTTTGCATTCAAAGAGTAGGGTTGGGCAATGGGCCACGATAGCCTTGGACCCTAGCCGGCCCTATTCCCTATATAGGGCCAACCTGGCCTGGACCATGCCAAAGAGACCCTGGCCTACACCCAGCCTTGGCCCTACTAGGGCCAAGGCGGGCTAAATAAAATTAATTTAATTAAAAAAATAAGGATCGGGTTGAGAGCTGGCCCTATCTTGGCCCATGCCCAACTTGGTCCTCAGGCTCTAGTTTTTTTAAGGCCAGGCCATCCGGCTCTTGCCAAGTTTAAAAAAGGGAAAATTAAAATAAAAGCAAAACTATACATTAAGATCCATTATTTTTGGTGCAAGAAATTTAATGGTCATTAAATTTGTAACAGGGATTTTTTGAACTCCAAACACACCCAAGTTGTTGGATTTGATATTTGAGGACAGCAAGTCCTCATTAAAAATGCTACTTTTTCAAAAATAAAAAATAATATATATATATATATATATATATATATATATATATATATATATATATATATATATATATATATATATGTATATTTATTTCTTTATATTATTATTATTATTATTATTTTACAACATTTTAAGCTTATAAGTTTCATAAAGATAGTGAAAAAATCACTAGTATTTTTGAAATACATATTTATTGTTTTTTAAAAAAACCCTTCCTAAAAATTTGCCTCCTATTTTCAAGATAATGGAAATTGTAAAATCCAAAAATTCTTTATCTTTAATTGACTTCAAAAACTTTGATTTTTTGGTATTACTTAGGTTTCCTAAATATATGGGATTTACTTACCCAAACCCTATATTCAACAATTACTCCCCATTGAAAATTAATTTCCTTCACTTTTTCAAAGTTGAAACTTGGAATCATGTTGGGGAGGGGGGAGGGGGTTGGGAAGAGGGACGGAGGGTGGGAGGAGGGGAGAGAGGTTGTCTATTAGATGGACTTAATAATTACCCAATAAAATGAGGTGATTTGTATAGGACAAGGATAATAGTTTTGCTTTGCTTTAAGATAAATATATATTTTATTTATGGAACGTATATTTTTAGAAGTTTTGGAGTTGATTGAAATTTTTTATGGTTTCAATTTTTTTTCTTAAACAGCCATAGCTTTGAAACCTTTTAAATCTTGGATTCATCATGTGTACCTCCTCGGGTTCACCAAAAACCTATGGACCTCCAAACTTTTAACAATAATACACTAAACCCCTTCCTTCACATTTCACTATCCAAATTACTTCTTTAACGATATTCTTTACGATCTTTAACCTACGTCCCAAAGTTATTATTCGGGATGAAGCACTAATGACAACTTAATATGCAATTGAGGACTGAAACATTACACGATAGAATGTCATGTTCATTGCCATTTGGGGGGCAAAATTTTGATATTGGGTAGGAATTTTAGACAATATTGCCAGTAGTCCCATGTAGGATAATATTGGAATTTGTTGTTGTAGCTTTGACTTAATCACATACATATTTAGCCTAAAGTTATCTTATTGAGGTTGGAGGAGAATATACCAGCACTTGTGGATAGTGATTTTGCAATATTTGGGGATGGTAATAATCACCATATAAGAATCCCAAATAACATATTTGTATAAATTTTAAGGAATGTTGATGCTAAACTTTTTTTTATCACAAAAATATTCCATTCAACATTTTAGAATGTTGCATCCCTCAATGACATTTGCAATAGAGCAATTTTGTCCACAAGAAATGAATCGGTTGATGAAATAAATTATCGAGTCATTCAACTTTTCCTTAGAGATGAATTTTCTTACTACAAGCTTTGATATCGTCCCTAATGATACACGCAATTTGTATCTAGAATTATTCTTGAATGGACTGACATCAAGTGGTTTCCCACCTTATAAAATTACATTCAAAGTCGAATCGGAGCTCCAGTTATATTACTTCGCAACTTGAATCCTAAATAAGGTATGTGCATGGAACAAAAATGATATACAAAGAATTCACAAGGAATATAATTTAGGCAGAAGCAATAGGTAGAAATCATCATGGGAAGATTGTTTTCATACCAATAATACCTTTACTGCATTCAAAAGATGCAAATATATAATTTAAAGTGAACAATTCCCAATAAATTTCACATTTGCAATGACAATTAACAAGTTACATAAAAGATAATAGTCTATGGGAAGTATTCATGTGAAAAATGCAACAAACAACCCCCTCATTTCATTGTTGAGAGGTAATTTACATAAAAGAATTATCTGATTATTAATATTTTTTGTATATTGTGTAAAATAACAGACTAATTATTTTAAATTTTATTTTGATTAGATACTTTTTCAAGATTGATGATTTATATAACTCCCACACAATTCAATTTCTTGTCTTTGATGATAAAAAATATAAAATTAAGCTACGTAGTTGCAAGTATTTTTTAAAAATTTAAAGTTAATATACGACATTCGATTTTCTTGTTTTTATTTCAGGTACCAAACAACAAGATCACAGAAGATGCATTGAAGAATTTAGGCAACAAAGACAACAGTTTTGGAATTAAGGCTTCAATTAATAACTTATATTCATCTTTGAACTTAGTTTTTGCAATCTTTGCAAGAACCATCCCATATTATTTTGGGGAAGCTAAACTAAGACGATTAGCATACCTTTTTATTTACATTTTTTGTTGCGATACTAAAAAATGTTACTTTCTTTGGAATGGTGGTGAATTTATTTCGTTATAATTCTAATCCAACTCCTTTCTATCTCATTGTAATCAATTATAACTATTTAAAATGTAGTCAAAGTTTATTTAAGTTTGAACATATTTATCTATAATTATTATCAAATAGAAGCCCATATGTAGATTCGGATTCATCAAATTCGCTCCCTCTCTCTCTCAATAATCGAATGATACCTCTTTGAAAATGTTGTTTCACTAATGAAAGTGTATCCAAATATAACTAACAAGTCATGCGTAACACTAGTGACATTAATGTAACACTACCACCACTATCACTGCTACAATTTTAATAAACAAAATGTAATTTTACTTAAAATTAGGTTTAAAAAATAGAAAAGTATACAAGGAGACTTTTTACTTTTACTACAAGGAGATCACAATTAATCTTGTCTTTTAGATTTCAAATTGGGTGGTTGAAAGAATATTCCTGAGTAGTCTCAGAGTTTAAAAAAAATCTCAAACTTAATGATACATCTTAAGCCATCCAATTTAACATCAAATAGAAAAAAATAATTGTGACATCCTTGTAACAAAGATAAATACTCTCATAGTTTATAATCCCTTAAAAAATAGCGTACATAAATCATGAACACAAATAGTCCCATAGTATGTAATCCCTTAAAAAACATCACACATAAGTCATGAAAACAATGGAGATGCTCTGAATTGAAAACACCTCAACATCCCAAATTTTCAATTTTAAAAAAAATAACTTTATGCTAACTATAGCTTGGCCTTTTTTATACACGAAGGTCACAATCATTTTTAGCCATTGGATACGAAATCCAATAAATGAAAGTGTGTCGCAACAAATTTTATTTAGGATATTGCGCTCAAACAATGACACATCCTCAACCACCCAATTTTAAATCCAACGGCGAATGATGATTCTAATTTCCTTGTATCAAAAGTAAATGGTCTCATTATATACATTTTCTATTTTTATAGCATTGGATTGAAACTTAATATGAACTTTTCCTTGACTAAATTGCTTGATTGCAATTTGAAAAAAATAAATGGACAAGGTTTCTATAAGGCCTAGGCTTTCTAAAAAAAAAAATACAGCCTCACCTCAAATCCTCATTCGAAAAGCACTTTTGGCAACAAAAATCTCCATGATAGCTCTAAAATCAATTTTCAATACCGACAATGAAATTCAAAACTAAAAACTAAGACATATCTTGCGGATTTATGAACATTTATTTTTAAGGCAAAATAGACATTCCAGATAATTTGTTACAATATACATTATTTTTAGAGCTTGAAAATTTTTTATTTTTATTTTTCACAACATTAATGTTTTAGCCAAGATAATCGATGTAAAAAATTGTTAATGCATGAATTACAATATTCGATGAGTTATAAGGCGAACCTTTACTTATTTTGATAGGGCTGTAGCCCTATCAAACCATTTTCCAAAATAAATTCGACGAAATTTGAAATCAAAGAGCACAAAGTAGGTCCAAGGTTTTTCGGCATTATTCAAAGCTACCAAAATATATATCTCAATCATATTTGCAAATGGCGGCAAGAGAAGATGAGTTGGTGACGATACAGGGTGGGTTAGCTTGGCGTGTGGAGATGAGGTTCCTTAACGTGTGGCCACCACACTCTCCCTCTCTCCTCTCTCCAACCTTTTTTTTTCTTAAAGATATTTTCTCCTCTTAAATTTAATCATATAATCGAAAAATAATTTAATTATTAAAATAGTCCAATATTCTTCAATATAAAAAATTATTTAATTATTTAAATTTTAAAATAATCCAATATACTTCAATATAAAAAATAATTTAATTATTAAGATATAAAAATAGTCTAGTTAATTTATATAGGTTGTTGCTTTTATAAGTGCTACGCTTCATAAAAAAAAAAAAAATGTCAACTCAAAACTTCGAATGAAAATATCGGTCATGAGTTGCTGGCTCTAAAAATAGTACATATCTTAAATATTTTAAAATGGATAATCTGGATAATGTGGTACAATACACATTATTTTTAGAGTTTGAAATCTTTATTTTCTCTCGCATCCATAATGTTTAAAGTCAAGATGAATGATTTGAGGGTTTTTTGATGTGAGAACTGCAGATTTGAATTGTAACTTTACTCTCTTTTTTCGTATGTATGTCTTATTTTAACTTTTTTCTGTTTCATATTAAGTTATGGTTTTTGAGAGTTTGTATTGTATTTTATTTATTTTATTTTCTCTATGTGCATCACATTTTGCTCAATTTTGGAGAGTTGATATTTATCACAGTCTCACATTTTTAAAAAATATACAAATATTTAAAAATGAATACAATACCAAAAATATATCTAAAAGGTTAAAATATGTAAGATGTATTTTATTCCTCTTTATTTAACTTTATTATATTTTTTAATACTTTTACAAGTACATTACGACAAGATTTATGAATACCCTAATTTGAGCTCGATTAAATATAAAAAAAATAAAATTAAAAATATATCACAAGTCTTAAAGCATAAAATATAAAATATATGAAGGACCCGGTTTCTATGTGGCCAAGCCCGCATGTGTAGAAATGTGTATTAATAAATGTATTTTTGAGATGGATTTTGAACTTAATTTTAAAGACATGTAATATCTAATATAGAAATCATGCATATGAAAAAATAAGTAAATTTTAAAAACTAACAATAATAATTCTAGTAATAAAACATTTGAATAGTTAGTTTCCATTGTTTTTGGATAAAACACCAACTTGCATCCATTTTTTAGATGGAAGGTTTACACATTTGTAGTTATGCGGTCCATCCTGCATGAGACAATTTTCCATATATAAAAGCTGTTTTTTAACTTTTAAAATAAAAATAAAATTTTCTGGTAATATTCCATTCTTGAAATATCTCAGTCCCTCTGTTAAAGTACTATAATGTAAATTATTTATTTAAAATACTAAAATTACTCACTCTCTCTCTAAATCCCTTCTCTCTCTCTCTCCAAAAGATATTTTTTTGGCCTGAATCTTACCTATATATTATTGTCACTCCTCTATTGTTGGAGGACTAAAGTAAGTTACTGTTATTCTTCGTAGCAGTTTAAATTGCGTTTTTAGTTTCATCTTAAGCTTGGTGGCCATGCCTGCGTATGCTGAGCTCCACCTTCTTTCTCCTCGGAGCTTAAACTGTCTCAGCTTTAAAGATCAGAGTAGAACTGAATTGTTATGCTTTCAAAGAGGAAAGAATCAGGTGTTTTTGAGGAGCAATTCTTTGTTTTCTGGGGGAATTTCTGTGCTCAAGCGATCGAGTTTCAGGTAACGTTGTTCTTACAGGGCTTGTAGTGGTAGAAGTTGGTGAATACAGTCATGTTTTTTGGTGAACTCTTTCATTGTGATTCGTTTAGGGGTTGGAACCGCATAATTTGGAATTTTGGAGATTCTTGTCGTATTTTACGTTGAGTTATTTGATTGTATTGGAATAGTGGAATTTGGAGATTTAATTTGCGTTTTTCAATGGACTATTTGCCGGTGATTCTTTTAGAGCTTGGAATCCTGGAGTTTGGATAATGTAGTACGTTTTTTGATAAAATATTTGATTGTGATTCTTTTGGGACTTGCAATTGTGGATTTGGAGAATGCAGTCACATTTTTCGATGAATTCTTTGGTTGTGATTGTTTTAGGGCTTGGAATGGTGGTTTTTGGAGAAGTCAGTTGCATTTTTCTGTGAATTATTTGATTGTGATTCTTTTAGGGCTTTGAATGGTGGACTTGGAGGACTCATTTGCATTGTTCAATATAGTCTTTGATTTTTCTGAGGGAGTTCTTGGGTGAAAGCAGTTGAACTTCAGTCGGCATTTGTGTTTGATAGTCGAGGGAATTTGAAAGGATGAGTTGGCTTTTTCTTTTCTTTTAGAAAAGTTATGAGCTTTGGAATTTTTCTATTGAAAACAACGACTGGCTGTGTTGATTTCCTCTACATAAGTATGGTTAGCTGGTTATTCTTGTTGTTGTAATAGCTAGAGTTAAAAAGAAAACAAAAGGTCAAATGCTTCCTGGGAGAACTTTGTCGAATTTTTTATTGAGTCATTTGTTTGGGATAATGATATGAAAATGCAGATATCAGTTTTCTCTGAAAGTTTGTGGATCTCTTAAGACCGATAATGGAGGGGACACCACCAAGGAGCATATCAGTATCATGGAAGTCTCAGGGCCCCCTAAAGATATCAATTCTGGCTATGAAGGTAGAGATTTTACATGGTTTGGATTGGCTTATAACAAGACAATATATTCTCATTGTGCTTGTAAACTTAGTTAGAACTATTGTTTCTGGGTTATAAGTTGCGAGATGTGTTAGTGGAGCAACATTTGTGAGTTCCAATTTTACCTGAAAATTTACTTGGAATTCATTGTTTATGCACATTTATCTGAAATTCATTGGTATTTCATGATAAGTTATTATTATTGTTTTTATCATTGTAATATTTCAGAGCATATGTTCATTTTGTGGGGTTGATATTGTGATAGTTTGAATCCTTTACTTATTAATTACAAAGTCTAATATTTCAAGCTTGCTACATAACTAAGAAAGGAACTCACTTATTATAGGTGCACTTTATTCAGGTAAGAGATCAATGGGAAGAGGAGAGCTTAGAAAGGCACTGCTTGAAGTCAAAAAGGGTTTTTTTTTGGTAGGTTGTGTTTGATACCTTTCTATGTTTTTCATGATTGCTAGCTTAGGTCTATTGTTGAATTGCCCTCACCTAACCAATGAAAATGGAAAAATGTCCTCCTCCTGTAAAGTCAGAACTGCCAATCACCCAACTAAACATTAATTGATTGTTCACACCAAAACTGTGGGTAATAATTTTGGATAACCATTATACTTACCAATTCCTCCTTTCATGTCTAATCACTTGCTAGATAACATGAGTTCGTTTTAGTTTTATAGACTTTTCATCTGCCAACCAAAGCCCATGCAGAAGCACATGCTAATCCATTTCAGTATATGATCATCCTCAACAGTGTGGACTTGTGTCTAATGATGATGATCTGTATTAGACTTGCTAATATCTTTCTTTATCTTCTGTTGTGCAGTTTAGCATCCATCTTGGTAGATATCTCCTCACCATGATGTGTACGGGTGTGATACTTTCAATTGGATTTCAGTTTTCAGGTTTGTAAGTCTCTATTTTCTTTGTATCAATAATGCTGTGCTCCATTGTTTTCCAAGTTCTTGACATTTTATGCCTTTTTCCTATGCATTATGCAAAAGGTGGCAACAGTCAGATGGATGCCTTGATTTGGTATAGCTGGCTTGGAGGAGTCTTCATCGGGACAATGATAGGAGCAAATATGGTTTTGGAGGAGTACTGCAAGGCTGGTCCAAGGAATGTTGTCATCACTGGAAGGTACAGGACGTGTGATGTTTGAACGATGCCATATGAATTTATGTTATAATACTTGGATTCAAGAATTTATATTTAGTACTGTGGACTTAATATGGTGTTCTTTGCTGCATTCCTGCATGATACTAATACATTTGTTGCTTCATGTGTATAATCAGTAATGAGGTCATTTAATAGGATGCTATTTTATCAACCTCCCCCCTACCACCACACCCCCCCTGGCCCCCCCAAACCCACACCCAAAAAAAAGGGATATGATTCTTTAATTTGAGGATAATATGTCGTCTGTGATTTCTAATAGTTATTAATATCCCTTTCTGTATTTGGCATTTTCTATCTTGAAACAAATTTATCTCTTGTTGATTCTATGAGGTATGATGACTTATTTTATTACAACTCAAATTGGCTCTATACATGCATAAGTTTTTGCCATACAATGTAAACCATCATCACACACATCAGCACATACTTCTATAACTAGTTCTAGTTGAATTGGCTCTCTATATGCATAGGTTTTTGCTATACAATGTAAACCATCATCACACACATCAGCACATACTTCTATAACTAGTTCTAGTTGAATTGGCTCTCTATATGCATAGGTTTTTGCCATACAATGTAAACCATCATCACATACTTCTATAACTAATTCTAGTTGCTTAGGTAACAGTAGCTAGTAGAGACAACTCCTGCACTAACTTTTTAACGTATGAAAGTTTGATTTGTTATTTATTGCACATTTTTGTGACAGCACAAGGGGACTTGGAAAAGCACTTGCTCGGGAATTTCTTCTCTCTGGGGACCATGTTGTTGTCGCCTCTCGTAGGTCAGAATCACAGCTTATAATATTTCCTTCTGTCCTTATCCTAACCCTTTGTTTTTCTTCTTCATACTGACTTTAACTGCGGACTTGTATGCTTCGCATGATGAATTTAAAAATTTGGGAGTTTTGCTCTCCACTCTTCTGATTTGACATGTACTTGTGTATGGGTCAGCCCTGACTCGGTAGCTTCAACTGTGGAAGAGCTCCAGCAAAACTTACAGGAAGGATTGTGTTCTGCAGAAAGTGTCTCATCTAAGAGTAACTTAAATAGAGCAAAAGTGGTAGGAACAGTATGTGATGTTTGTAAAGCTGATGATGTAAAGAAGTTGGCTGATTTTGCTGTTAATGAGTTTGGTTCTATAGATATTTGGGTAAGTATTTCTGATTGCTTTTTGTATTAATCAGTGTTAAAAAACCTGGATCAACCTAGTGAACCAGCCGGTTACTGGGCAACAATTGCCAATCCAGATTGATGATTTTCCTGGCTGATAGGGAGAAGATTTAAAATATTATGTTTATATTTAAAACAATTTAAAATATTTAAAAATTAAATTATGTGGGAACTGGATGATTCTGCCGATCCAGATTGCCCAATTCCCTGACATACTTGCCCAGTTCGTTCACTTCATCAGGTGAGTCCCTCTAAATCTGACTGATTCCCAGTTCCCATAAGGAACATGGTCGGTATCCCGCTGATTCCTATCCAGGTTGGAGATTCTCTATCTGGATCGGCAACTTTTATCCTTGCAGTTCTGATTGTTAATCATAGTTTTCCTATATCTAGTTCCCGACCTTTTCCATTTGACACATTCCCTCATGGTATCTAATGTGGCAGATTAACAATGCTGGTACAAATAAAGGTTTTAGACCATTATTGCAGTTTACAGACGAGGATATTAATCAGGTCTGTTCGTTTTCATGCCAACTATTGGTTTAAGTTGCTGCATTTGATGTATTGGTTATGTTATATAAATAATATATATTCATGCACAAGAAGCTTACTAGATGAGTGGAATGAGGAGTTTTGGAATCAGAAAAAGTCCTCTACAATGAAGCACAGGGTCTTTTTAAAATTTCAAGAAACGTCCTATCATGCTGTATAATAAACAGGTTACGCTGCTTAAGATATATAACCTTGTTTTTTTTCTCTTTTACTTAATGGACAGAAAGCACTTGATATGGATGTGATCTTTCCTTTTTCTTTTTCTCCTTTTTTTTTTGGCTAAACAAGATAACTACTGAAAAAAGGAGATCAAAGTTATATTGTTACCTTTCGAGCTTGGTTTCCTTCAACAAAAGATAGGGGAATGGTCCATCTTTTGTGAGTGTCACTGATCCATGCAATAAAGGGAGGCATACTCTCACTTCCATAATTCCTCAGTTCATGCTTGTACATTTGTTTGGCCAGCATCATGCTTACTGTAAAAATAGGCAGAGGAAGCTGTATTATTCAATGGACATTTAAAAACATATCTATTTTACTAGTGTCTTTTAGGTAGAAACTAATTCATTTAAGTAGAAGAAATTTCTCTCTCTCTCTCTCTCTCTCTCTCTCTCTCTCTCACACACACACACACACACACAGAGGAATTTATCGTTCGAAGTTATTTTTATCTATTACCTAAAGATTAATTAGTGATCACATCAAACAGATCGTCTCGACAAATCTGATTGGTTCTTTGATCTGCACGCGTGAAGCCATGCATGTAATGCAATCCCAGGGTAAGGGGGGGCACATATTTAACATGGATGGCGCTGGTTCAGGGGGATCAAGCACCCCTTTGACTGCTGTGTGAGTAGTTTTACATTCTTATTATAGTATATCTTTTTCCCTTTCGTTCTTTCTTGATGTTCTATAATAAATCTCATTCTTATTCAAGCTTGTGTTTTTTCTTCATATTTCCATGTTTCAAGATTGTTCTTGCAGTGTTTTTCTGACCTTTTGGTCTTCAGGTATGGTTCGACAAAGTGCGGACTTAGGCAACTCCAGGCATCTCTTCTCAAGGAGAGCAAGCGGTCAAAAGTTGGAGTACACACAGCATCTCCCGGCATGGTTCTAACAGATTTGCTTTTGAGGTAATCGACTAGGAACCTCATAAGCTGAATTTCTCCTTGCTTTCTAGCTCTTGATATTGTAAACCAGTTGATAATTCTGGAATAGATAAAATTAAAAACATGTGTGTGTGCAAAATTTCAAAGTTATGCTCTTGTATGTGATCTCTCTCTCTCTCTCTCTCTCTCTCTCTCTATATATATATATATATATATATATATATATATATCACATCCCATCAAATCATATAGGTTACATTTAGAAAGGAGTGTGAATAATAAAAATTACTTAAAGTACCCTTTCTTTATTCCATGATTATACAATAAGTAATGACATTTTTGTCATTGGGAATGGTATTGATGATATTTTTACTCAAAGGCAAAGAACATGTTTGTCGTCTTGAGAAACACATTTTTGAAATATTTACTAAAAAACAAGGGCATTTATAACAATTATAGAGTTTCATTCTATAACTACCCTTATCTTTTAGTGAAAATATCAACAATATCTTTTTAAATGACAAAAGTGCCCTTACTCATTTTAAGCCTCCTTAGAATAAAGAAATGGATAACTAAGGTAATTTTAGACTGCAATCTTAAACAATCAAAGGGCCACCTCCAAACTTTGTAATGAGGTGCAATTTTAGGGCCAAAAATTCTTAGGATGTGTGGGAATCTCTATTTATCTCTAATTATAAAATTTTGAACTCCAAAAATGGTTCAAATCAAATACATCTATAAATGCATGAAAATCTTGAACATGGACGGTCCAGATAATGTGTTGTAAGATATAATATTTTTAGGACTTGAAATCTCTTTTTTTTTCTCCTTATATATATATATATATCAATGTCAAGATGATCAATTAGATATTTTTCCAAGGTCAAAACAACCTTTTTTGAAGGATTTTAGAGGTGCACCTTAATTCTACATTATTAAGATGTCGAGCTTATATTTATATATAGGTAGGGGAGTGATTCCATGCAACAATTCTATAGTAATATAATGAAGCAAGCTTCAAAAACCATGTTAGGGCTTATTTGTTTGATCCCAGTTTTTAGATATACACTCTTTTTATTGTAATGAACTATCACAAAAAGGCAAAATTTGAAAACACACTTTCGAAAGTGTTTTCCTTGCCCAATTAACATAGGCCATCCATTTTAGTGAAATGTTTAGATCTAGGTCTTAGAAGGATTTTTTTTTGTTTCCAAATTTTTAGTTAGCTTTATTATCATTATATTAATAATTTTAAAAAAATAAAAATAATTTTGAATTCGTAAAGGCCTAGATCTTGAAATTCAGCAGATGGATAGTCTAGAATTATTGGGATTGATCATTGGGATGAAGAGAATGTGTATGCAAAATTTTGGGTCATATAAATGTCCCAGATATGGTTTTCTAGAAGTGTGGTTTCATTGTATTGCAATGACACGGTGACATGAAATCATACCCCAAACCTTCAACACCACACACATATACAATGTGTTGTAGCAACCTAAGTATTGGTACTCTATGGCAGACCTTGTTTTTCTCTTTTTTAATAATATGTATGTATAAGTATGTGCTTATGGTTCTTTTGCAGTGGCTCCACTCTTCAAAATAAGCAAATGTTTAACATTATATGTGAGCTTCCGGAGACAGTGGCAAGAACATTGGTTCCTAGGATGAGGATCGTTAAAGGAACAGGGAAGGCAATCAACTACTTGACCCCACCCCGTATTCTTCTTGCTTTAGTCACTGCATGGTTGCGTCGTGGCCGTTGGTTTGATGATGAGGTAAATACGAGATGCCATTTGAATCTAAAGCATACTGTGAATCACTCATTTGAAACAATTAATTTGGTTCATTAGTTGGCCATATGGTCTATCCTGCAAACCTCTAAAACTATGAAAAATCCAAATTTGACGTGTAAACCTGTTTGTGAACAAATTTCAGACGGTAAATGGTTCTATTCATCACCAATGGAAAAAAAAGATGTTTCATTCAATAGCTTATGAAAATGGGCCAATATAGCTTATACAGAATTAAAGTAGCAGAAGAATCCAATGGAGTATGGAAAAAACATCTCCCATTGGGCATCATTGTCCAAATATATAATGAATATTCCATTGCATGGTCATGGAGATATCAGTGATGGGACACTTCAACACAAATACACAACCACCCCTGTGGTGGTACCTATGTTGCCTAGAAACTAACAGGGAGTATCATGTCTAGTACATGTCGGAAGTATCTAGTACAATATAGTACAATAGACGTCAATATTGTGAATAGATTTATGTAAAGATGAAAAGTTGATATTTATAAGACTGAAATGTGGTAGGTACAATGGCTGACTACATGAACCTGGCACAAGATGTCTTGGCCATCCTTGGGTGCTTCTTATATACAATTTTAGTGTCCCTGGTGTGGAAGTGTTGACAAGTGATGAGGCCTCAAAAATGAGGGGTCTATGCAACATGAGGTAGGGGTGGAAGTATTAACAAGAGATGTGGCCTCAAAAATGAGGGGTCTATGTAACATGAGGGTTGCGGTGGCAATGGTCCGGGTGGCCTGGCCCAGCCCAGTCAGCCCGTCCCTAAACAGCTAGGGCCTGGGCCACAAAATGTGGCCCAATGGCTGGGCTAGGCATGGACCAGGGCCAGGGCCAGGGCCAAGGCCAAGACAGGGCCGACCCTTATTTCTTTATCTTTTGATCTTTTGTTTTTCGGTAATTTGATTTGGCCCAGCCCGACCCTGATAGAGCTAGGGCCTCTTCGCCTAGTCCGCGCCTGCCAAGCCTGGGCCAGCCCTCGAGGAAACAAGGCCAGGACTGGCCTGGCGTGTTGCCAGCCCTACATTATGGTACCATTCTGTAGTTATTACCGTTCATCATTTCACTTGAGTGCATGTTCATGTGTCTAGAAGTGCTGTCATTGTCAAGGTGTGGACACGTGATGTCTGGGTAACATATGCATACCAATCTTTCTCCATCACTCCCCACTGTCCATCATTTAATTGGATTTCTGGACCTTGATGACCAGATTAACTATATCTTTTCCATAGTCCAATGAGTTATAGTATATATTTCCCATGAAAAATTTACTCATCAACCCTTTGAATATAGACAAGTTACTAAATTGCCCATTAACATGAATGTGTCTCTGTTTGTCTTTGTGCTTGTGAGTGTGAGATATTATTGATTTTCTCGAGTTGGTTTTTTAGGGGAGAGCATTATATGCAGCAGAGGCAGATCGTATAAGAAATTGGGCAGAGAGTCGAGCTCCATTCTCGTTCACTGATGCGATGGAAATGTACACCGAGAACACGTGGGTCTCTGTCTTCTCTCTCTCTGTGGTTTGTGCTTTCATAATCCTCTCCAGTTCCACTGGTATCATTCCTGGCACCTAAGGCTACCACAGTAAGCTTCTCTGTTTATCAACTAAAAGGACATGGCAGAATTGTCGCCATGATGCAACAAAGGAAAACCATAGAATACAAGAGAGAGAATAGGTATCTCTCTATCTCTCAGCATTTTGTTTGCTGAAAGTTGAACAGAGTAGCCTGGCTTTCCACTAATCTGAACTTTAACAACCTGCATTTGTTGGCCCTGTGCATTTCAGCAGCAAAAGCTACTGTGTTTATGCTTCGACTTTGTATAGCTCATAAATCTAATGTAATTTATTCCCCTCTGATTTTTTTCCTTTGTTTTGGCAGTGATTGACTTCTGATGATTCTAAACGAACATAGGATAAATTACAAAAAGTTGGTCAACTGGTTTAAAACATATGAGAACTCTCTCTCTCTCTCTATATATATATGTGGATGTGTGAGGAAAATTTATATAATATTACAGCTTTACTTGTAGAAATAAGGTTGATTAACTCTGTTGATTTAATCTACACCGTCTATTTATTGGGACTGTGTAGATTTGAGACTATCTTAAATGATGTGTCACTTTTCAATAGTCTTAAGAAATATGTCAAATCTATATCATCCAATTAAATTTGACAGCATAGAACATTACAACCTTATTTTGAAAAAATTGTTAACTTATATAGACGACACATGCATACATAGATACACATATAGGATAAAGCTACAAATAGGTTGTATTTATAATGAATAGTAATTTAGGTTGACTAAGGATTGTCAGATCTTGATCGGATAATTGAAAATGTATGTTACAATTAAATTTTAATATTTTTTCTATAAATTGGTTTAAGCTAAAAATTTTAGGCATATATACTTGACATGATCGCCCACCATATATATATATTTAAAATGGCCAAATTACCCTCATATTTTTTAAGGGTATATTTATCATTTTAAATTTTAAAACATATTTGTTCAATATTTTTTTTTGTGTGCTATATCATGTAGTACACAAGCTAAAAATTTCATCTCGATTCAATGCGTAAAAACATTATTAAATTCAAATAGTAACATACATATTAAACCATCTAATCTGGGAAGTTAATTTAAATTACTATTCATTATAGTTGTAACCCATTGGTATCTTTTTCTGGACATAAAAAATATTTGTTCAATATTTTTTAAATTTTATCATTTTAAATTTTAAAAAATATTTGTTCAATATTTTTTTTTGTGTGCTATATCATGTAGTACACAAGCTAAAAATTTCATCTCAATTCAATGCGTAAAAACATTATTAAATTCAAATAGTAACATACATATTAAACCATCTAATCTAGATCTGATAGTGGGAAGTTAATTTAAATTACTATTCATTATAGTTGTAACCCATTGGTATCTTTTTTTGGACATAAAAACACACACACGTATAGTATATATACATTTTCTTGACCACAATTCATGTCTCTATAAATTAGAAAAAAAACAAACAAACAAATAAACCTAAAAAACTACTTTTTGAAGGTAGTATGCCTATTAATGCCAACCATATGTTTTGGTGCAGACTAGATAAATGATTAGATGTGCTTAAAATCTTTTTTATTAAATTGTTTATGTAGTATTGTTTTAGTAATGATAGTATGAGACCCTCCCACACTCATGTGAGTAGGATCCTAAAATATCATCATTAATTTTTAATACGGATCTCTAGAAAAATTATCAATAAACCCATTCATTCAAGTCTCACACTCATGTAATAATTTTTCTAGAGATCTGTGTCAATATTTAATAGTGATCCGTTGGAGTCCTATTCACATAGGTGTGGAAGGGTTTCTTAGTATCATTACTCGGTGTTTCAGGATCATTCTTGAAAAATGGCCGTAAAACTAATAACCTCATACCAAATGGGAGGAATAGGCAAATGTGTGTGTATAGGCCCCCAGGCATACGGAACAACATAGACCCGTGGCATAAATTCAATCTCACAAGTTTCGCTAGCTGACATGCATGCATACTATTTCTTTTTTAATATTTCCTACAAATCCTCTTGCCATGAAACTTTGGAGAGAGGCGGGTATAAGCAATAAAAACAATATATAAAAAAAGAAGATTGAATAAGTACACGTATCGAAAAAGGAAGAGGGAGAAACCTTTTCTGCAAGGTTTGCTTAGTTGGTAAGATGAGTACTTTCTTCACGTGGGTGTAACTTTGTTAGCTAAAACGGCAAGCAAAACGGCCTAACCTGATTTTATTGTCAACATGGTTGCAATCTGATTTTTTGATCTTGTCCAATCAATAAGAGATGACTAGTCTCATTGATCGGGACTGATCAATCATTGGTATTGATTAATTTTTCATTAAACTAAAACCCTCTTCATTCTCCCGTGGTTGAGTTCGAGGTTATGTTGAGCCTTTAATCTCTTTTCTTCGAGGGCA
Source organism: Amborella trichopoda (assembly GCF_054954075.1). Classification (NCBI taxonomy): domain Eukaryota; kingdom Viridiplantae; phylum Streptophyta; class Magnoliopsida; order Amborellales; family Amborellaceae; genus Amborella; species Amborella trichopoda. Next base: position 525,867 of record NC_142340.1, read on the forward strand.
TCTAAATCTTAATACTGGAGTTTGATTCTCTCATATTCGGTTAGTCCTTGATGTATAACGACTCACAATGAAGGGATTTGAATTTCAAGAGGTAAAATTGCTTCATCCCTAAAGACCAGAGAATAAGAAGTGGAATCGGTAGCATTTCGTGTAGTAGTGCAATAGGCCCATAATGCTTCGGGAAGCCTCTCGTGCCAATTCTTCTTTGTTTTCGCCTCAGCCAAACCTTTCGCTCGAGGGTGGTACATAGTCGAGTACTTCCACTCAAAACCAAACTGGTTGACCAAGCGATCAATATGATGACTTCGAAATTGAGGGCCATTGTCCGAGATAATCCGGTCAGGCACCCCAAACTGGTATATAATGTGATGTCGTATGCAGTTAGCCACTGTTGTCGCAGGGACTTGCTTAAGGGGGACTGCTTCAGCCCACTTAGAAAAATATATGTTGCAACTAGAATAAAGATATGACTCATTGCCGAAGGAGGATCAATGGGTCCTACAATGTCCATACCACATTGTGAAAATGGTCATGATGCCACTGTAGGGTGTAAGGGTTCTGGAGGTTGGTGAACAAGGCTTGAATGTATTAGGCACACCTGCCACTTTGTGGCATAGTTTAAGGAATCAGAAATCATGGAAGGCCAATAGTATCCCAACCTGCGTATCCGTTCATAGAGCTTGGGACCTGATTGATGCAATCCATAGATTCCTGTGTACTTTTTTCAAGACCTTATTTGCTTCTTGCGTGTCCATACATCTAAGAAGAATACCGTCAAATGACTGTCTGAAGAGAGCCTCTCCTTTAAGGAGGGTATACTTGGTAGAGGTTGGACGCACGTTATTACGTTCATCACGATCTTTCAGAGCCTGCCATGTTTTAGGAAACCAGCGATGGGCTTTCTCCAATCTTCTACCTGCTCGACTTCCACGCATATTGGGTTGAAGAACTCCGGCTCCTGGTTTTGAACCTTAGCCCCTTGACTCCGTACCATATTGTTCAGTCTTGATTACTTCTTTAGCTGATAAGAGTGCTCCGAACGCATAAGGAGGGAACTCGGGAAAGATATTTCTCTCATCATCCGCGTTTACCTCAGTTCTTAATTCAATGTGCCTCCATTCTACCACCCAGACAAGCGTGGGTCCTGATGAGGATAATTGAATTGTAGCTCCAAGTTTCACAAGTGCGTCAGCCTGTGAGTTTAGCCTCCTGGGGATGTGACTCAATGATATGTCCTCAAACTAGGCCATATACGATTTTACAGTATCGTGATAAGGATTGAGTGTGTCTTTTCTTTCGTCATAGATCCCTTTGAGCTGTCGGATAACCAACTCAGAGTTGCCATAGATCTTGAGCTTCTCCAAATCTAGATCGAAAGCTATCTCTAACCCAATTATAAGGGCCTGATATTTTACCTTGTTATGAGGACCGACCTCAGTGAGAGTGAAACAAAGTGGCAATACTCCTGCTTTCGGGGTTAGGAATACCACTCTGATGCCTTCTCGATCAGATTGAAAGGCTCCGCCGAAGTACATTTCCCAGGCATGAGTATGCTCTGCACATAATTCTTCTTCATCAGGGAGGTCGCATGATAACAGAGATTCCGTCGGCATGGGGTGTGCTGCGAGAAAATTAGCTAGGGCTTGGCCTTTGATGGCCCTCTGTGGGACATATGTGATGTCAAATTCCATCAATAATAATGCTCACTTAGCAAGACGTCCTGACAGACATGGGTATGTTATGAGAAACTTTATAGGATCTGCTTTTGATATAAGTTTCACTTCATGACCAAGTAAGTAATGTCGGAGTTTTAGTACCACGAAGAGTAGGGCCAAGCACATCTTCTCTATAGGGGGGTAATTCTTCTTGGCCCATTGCATCCTGCGGCTGAGTTAGTATAATGTTGTTTCTTTTCCCTCGTCATTGTTTTGTGCCAACAATACCCCGAGTGACTCATCCAGAGCGGTCACATATAGGATGAGAGGTTTTCCCAACACTGGTGTAGAGAGCACTGGAGGGTTGAGTAAATATTGTTTGATGTCATCAAGAGCTGCCTGACATGCTTCATCCCAGATGAATGGGGTATCTTTCTTTAGCAGGTGACTAAAGGGTTTACAGTGACTGGAGAGCTTTGAGATGAACCTGTGGATGTATGCCAGCTGCCCTTGAAGAGAGTGTAGCCATCGCAGTGTAGTTGGTGACGGCATTTCTTGGATCGCCTTGATCTTGACTGGCTCAACTTTAAGCCCTCGATGTCTGATAATGAACCCCAAGAACTTTCCCGAACGCACTTCAAAAGCGCACTTCACCGGGTTCATTTTAAGTTGATGGAGGCGTAGTCGCTCGAATACCTTTTCAAGGTCTCTCATGTGAGCATCCTTCTCTTCAGTAGTTTTGGACTTGGGAAAACCTTCCAATCGATTATCTTGGTTTTTATCAATATGATTGTAAAACTGAATTAGGATTTCAAGCTCTAAAAATAATATATATTGTAACATATTATCTAGACTGTCCGTTTTACTATAAAAATAAAGGTTACGTATCTGTAAGATCTATATGTTTTTAGCTTCAAATTTTTATAGACAGTGTTACAAATTATCTAGCATGTCCGTTTTGCTCTAAAAACCACCTTTGGGGTATTTTTATGACCTCAAATTTTTCACACACACTCTCTTCATCTCAATAATCAATCTTCAAAAAAAAAAAGTTCAATTTGAATATTTGATATGGTCAAAATGAGTCCCTTCCAAAAATGAATCTAGACCATTCATTTTGTGAATTCAAGATCTTAGCTTTTATAAATTCAAAACCCTTTTTTTTATTTTTTAACATTGTTCATCTAATGATAATAAATCCATCCAAAAAAATTGGAAATAAAAAAATCCTTCTAAGGCCTAGATCTAAGCATCTGACCAAAATGAACAGCCTATGATGGGGCTAAAAAAATACTTTCTAAGTTGTGTTTTCAAAATTTCCTTTTTTGTAATTATTCATTAAAATAAAAAGAATGTATATTTCAAAATTTAGATCAAACAAATAACTATAAGATGATTTTTTAAAGTTATTGCATCATATTACTATACAACAGTTGCATGAAATCATTGCTCTAATTGATTTATATTAGATTGACAAAGGGACAATGGTCAAACTAGTCCGATTAGCCCATCTAATCTTAGTAACAATCAATTTTATCACCTAATGATTTATAACAATTATATAATGGACACAATAATCGAAATAAGCTTTCAATGACTATAGTGGGTTGCACTTGGACCCACCAATTTCAAGCTCAAACCCCATCGAGGCTGGGAAGAGGAGAGAGAACTTTACTAAAATAAAACCTGAACACATACCCATTAGGGCTAACAATGGGGTGGGCCAGCCTAGCCTAAGCCAAGCTGGGTTCTTATACGGTCTGCCCAAACCTAGGCTAGACCCTACTTGGCCTAGTAGACTAAAAGAATAAAAAAAATATAAGAAAAAAAAAAGGCCGGCCTGAGCTGATCATGTCAGCACCTAGCCCTAGCCCAACCGGGCCGAGCCCTTGGGCCACGTTGTAGCCCAGATTGTGCCGGGCCACCCAGCCCATTACTAGCTCTAATGCATATATCCACATAAGTCACTTAAACCTATGTGATCATTTAAAGAAATCTCGGTGAGCCAAAGGATGCTAGCCATAAGACCAACATTCAGGGCAGGCTCCAAGATAATTTTAAACTACAATTTAATCTTGGTTGAAGGCTGAAGCAGCTATAATTATCTGTTACTGATAATTGTAAGATATCATTATTTGGGGATCCATGGGTTGTCACCAATTGTGTTGGTGAAACATTACCTAACATGTAACTTCCAAGTGGTTTCATCAGGATCGGAGGTTAGATATCTCTTTGCCCAATTATAATTATATGCATATGGAAATTATGGTTATCAAGACATGATGAGACCAGTGGTCCGATCGGTCGGACTGCTAATCAAGGCTTGGCCATCTTGGTCTAAAATAAAATTTGGTAAAAAACAATGTCTAGTCTGTTTTGGTCCATCTAACTTGTCCATTTCGATCATTTTGACTAAACAAAGCTAGACAAAATTTATCTAAAATGTCATATTTTGTTAAACTATTATTTATATTTTTTAATATTATCAAATAAGTTCAACCGGTGGTTAGACTAATTTTGAATTGACCGAAACTTTAAATCTTAATAACGCATAAACAGTTGGCAAATTATTATGAGTGCCTATAGCATGCTTCTGCAGGCGCATACTGCATAATAACTCCATCGACTAACATAGCTACTTGGGAAGATTTTTTTAATCCAAAAGTTTGGGATCCAAAGTTGGGTCAAGAAATATTATGAGCATGAATTTTGCATGGGGGAGCAAATCGACAATGTGCTCCTGTAGGAGAATAACATCCTTTTATAATTATTATTACCGGATGTGGACCACGAAGAGTGGCTTTGGGGACTGGGTCTCTTGAGTCATTAGAGGAGGGAGATTCATAGTCCCCATTATGCGTTCCATCTGGCAAGCATACATGTTACCATGTTAAAAGAGACAAGAGGATGGCACAATTTCTATTGGACAGAATCGGTTATTTATCTAAGACAAAAACCGTATTGGGAGTAACTTTAGGACCCTCAAATTTGGGGCGTAACTGTTAGATTCCAGTCACTAATTTTAAAAAAGTTTATTTAAGGTTGCACTTTTATATTGTACAAGTAAAGTGCACATGAAAAAATCCAAGAGAAAATGGTGTTATGAAGTTGGAAAAAAATCCAAGAGAAAATGGTGTTATGAAGTTGGAAAACCTTCTAGTTGTTCATCTCATCATCGAGATGTATGAATAAAAAGACGAGAGAGAGAGAAAAAGTTTTCAGCCAAAAAAAGTGCATCTCAACCATTGTTAGAAAAACTAGGCAATCTAACCACTAACCACCTGGTTAGATCGGGCGGGTTCTAGTTTTGGGCAGTTTTGGTGATCGAGCAGTATTTTAAAAAATAAAATTAAAAAAGTATATAAATTCTAAAAAATAACAAATTTGGTTTGTAATTTACTTTTTAATGTGCTTTTCGTTATGGTAAAGATTAAAATTTGTTTTTATCATTAATACTCACTTTAATTCAAAAATCGATTCGTTAAAATCTATTTTTTCATTAATTTTCAACTTCATTTGAATGTGTTTTGTTTTAAAAATTCTTTATATGCTTTTCATATTTTAATAGATTTTTTTAATTTATTTTTTTTTTCAATATTTTTTTGACCTCCCGGGACTTACCCTGTTAGAACGGTTGAATCAACCGATTTACCGGTTAGACCAATTAAATTGCTTCAGGCCCAATGTCCGATTAACCGTTTCGGTTCGATTTTACGAACACTAATCTGAACCATCTATTTTCAAGGTTTCTAAGTGTTTATAGATCTACTTGATCCGTACAGTATTTAGAATTTTCGATTTTATAACTAGGTTCAAATACACATTTTCAAGCCATTATATAGCTTTTTAAACTGAAACTACATCTCTAGACAAAATCTAGAAGCACACCTTACTTGTACAAGGCAACTTTATGTAAGCCTCACACAATTTTAAAATGAAAAGTATATAAAGAGACCCTTTACATTATATTTGTTCAACATTTCAATATTCAACATACGACCCCTAATATTTGGAAGTCATAAATTTATTCAAAATAAATAAATTTAGGGGGCAGGATCTAAGTCTTGAAGAACTCAAAAATCTAACTCATTTTTTACAAAAAATAATTGAAAATAATTATCTACTTATTCTTAGATGGATCTTGAAGTTTCATATAACAAAAATTCCTTCAAAATAGTTATTTTGTCTAAGGAGTTAGTATACAATATGCTCCCGCAAGAACAACGAGCTTGTGAAACTATAGTGAGAAATTAGGATGGGACCACCAACAAGGAAATACTCAAGTGGGAGGTGGGACCCTCCAAAAAAAACTCTGCACATGGGAGGTAGGAACCCCAGGTCTTTTTGGAATAGGCCTTCAAAAATGAAGAAAGGGCCTTCATTTCAAACATGGATAAAACTGCATATTATATCATATGGCCATGTGTCAACCACTTTAGAGCGTTATCCTCGGATATCAGTTGCGTATGCTCCTGAGGGTGCAAAATGTATTCTTGCTCCTTTAGGCAAAAGCCGATCTATGCGTACTTTTAATATCTTGAATTTTTGGGGATGTAACCTATAGAACCTAGATGGCCGACCAGCAACAAAAAGGTAAAAGTGAATATGCATTCTGGAAGGGGTTGAAAAAAAGGATTGTGGTGGTGATGGTAGGACCCCTACACCCTAGTTGTCATGTTGTGGTTTCTATTCTCGTTGATATTGACGCATTACTACTTTTAAAAAACCAACTCCTAAACTATTTGAAAAAAATAGATAGGGGTCTTTCTTCCTCACTGAATTACCTAAAAAACCATTGCCTCAAGAAATGTATGCCCAACAATTGAAGGACCATCCAATTTTCGGATGATTATATTTAGGTATGTAGAAATTCAAAAAATCCTCTTATTTCTTTCTCTTTTTTTTTTTTTTTTTTTTTTTTTTGGCAAATCACTCGTCTAGTGATCCTGGATCCAAAATTTCACATCACATGTTGCTCCCATGGGAGCACAACATAGCATGTTTTCTCTTTCCCTAATTTTTTTGTTTTCTTCCCTATTTGGTAGACAGGTTGATCTTCTCTTGCATTTTGCATTTAAGTGTGTTCCAGCTTTCCTACCCAATATTTTAGTCTTCCTTCAAAATAAGGCCGGCCAGTTAGATCAACCCTAACCACAATTTGTATACAAGTATGGATTTGGATTTTGTACTTGTTTTTCATTTTTCTCATATTAAAACTTCTTTCTTCTATAACGGTCAGTATCCGTTGCTACTCTCGAAAGTTCATTTTTTGGCATATTTAGAAGGTATGAATTTTTTTATGGGATATTGTGCAATGAGATTACTTACTTTTGGTATTGTATGGTCATAATTGGCTCGTCAGATCTGAGACTCATATGATTTCACATTTAATGGTTAGGATGACTATGACTTTCTTACACCAAAAGATAAATGTTTTATAGTCTATTATCCCATGCCCTTAAGGACACGAAATGAGTCACCTCTTAAAAATCTATTTTTGAGATGGATTTTTGGACTTAATTTTTAAGGACATGTAATCTTTAACATGGATATCATGAATATGAAAAAAACAAAATGTAAATTAAAAATAATAATTCTATTAAAAAAACATTTGAACCGTTGGTTTCAATTGTTTTTAGATGGACCACCTATTTGAATCCTTCTTTAAAATGGATGCTTTATACATTGTAGAAATGCGATCCAGCCCGCATGAAATAATTTTCCTTTTGGTAATGCATAAAATTTTTAGTATATTCTATGATAAAAAGAAGAACCATATCTTGAACGCCGTCTTCCATCAAATGCGGCTAGAGTTTTGGCCTGTATTTAAGAATAACATCCCAATACAAATTTTCAATATTAATTATATCTCCCAGTGATTTGAAAAACGGATGGGGGACCCGGATCAGGCAATGTAAAAACCAGTTTGGATCGGTGAATCAATGGTCTGGATCATCATTTTACTTTACAGAAAAAACAATGAACATGCCAAAAACCCATCCGGATAGATGAAACGACATTTTTACTGTAGCAAAATATCGTTTTATTGTAACAAATCGCCGGTTCTCTTCTAGACCTAGATGATTTGCTATATTTTGATATAATCGACATAAAGAGACTGATTCTCAAATCAGACCTGGTGATTCCATGCCAACCCGGTATTTTTTGAATTACCGATATCTCCTGTTTTGACCCTTTCTCCATCTTTTCCACTAATTTTAGCAAACTTTTGCAAATTTCCCAAGTGGGCCAAAGTTTGGGTTTGTTTCATCCCCCCGAAAATGAAACTGGTGCATAAAAGTCACAAAATTGGTTCACTAACTTTTGGCTATATTTTACATTATGGGAATTAAATAAAATATTAATATAAAGATGGGATTATTATTTTTTGTCTCCACATATTTAAAATTTCTTTTGTATGGAGAAGTCTAGACGTTCAATTTCAATAAGATGGGGTGGGAGTGATTCGACAACAATATTATGCTTTAATTATAAGGAAAAAGTTTATATAAGGTTGCAATCTTAAAATGTAGAATTACAGATGCATCTCAAAAATCCATCGGAAAAGATTGTTTTAATATTGAAAAACCTTGTAATTGATCATCTCGACAACAAGATGTATGAATATAAAAAAAGAAAAATATTTTCAATTCCATAAATAGTTCAGTTTGCAGCACATTATCTATACCGTCAATTTTCAAGATTTTCATATGTTTATAAATCTACTTGATTTTAACCATTTTTGGAGTTTAAAATTTTATAATTAGATATAAAAATACATTTTGGGATAATCCTAAAAATGTTTTACACCAAAATTACATGTTACGATAAAATTTGAAGGTACGCCTTAATTGGATTGTTTAAGGTTGCAACCTTATAGAAACCACACCCTAATTATAATATAACAGTTTATTTCGTATTGTTCTTGACACATTCTCAATCTTTCAAATAAAAATAGAAAAGTTGTGAGACACTCCAAACACATAAATTATGTAGATGGAGGCATCTATAAATGTTTCCCTTTATTCAAAAGCCATCCCAATTGATTTTGTAAGAGTCTTATTTTTATGGGAAAAGTTTATATAAGGTCGCAACCTTAAAATGAAGAATTACAGATGCACCACAAAAATCCATCTTAAAATGTTGTTTTAATGTTGAAAAACCTTCTAATTGATCATCTCAACATCGAGATGTATAAATATGAAAAAAATAAATAAAAATTCAGAGTCACAAAAATAGTGCATCTTGCAACACATTATCTAGAACGTCTATTTTCAAGATTTTCATATGTTTATAGATCTACTTTACTTTAACCATTTTTGGATTTTAAAATTCTATAAATAGATATGAAAATAGATTTTCAAATAATACTGAGAATTTTTTACACCAAAATTATATGTTACAATAAAATTTGGAGGTGCGTCTTAATTTGATTGTTTAAGGTTGCAACCTAATAAAAACCACACCCTATTTTTATTTCACAACAAATGAATTTATTTTAGGAAAAAAATTACATAAGACCTGGCCTTATAATAAAAAGTAAAGCCACACCTTAAAATTGTCATGGATTAAAAAATAAAATTTCCAATTATAAAAATATTATATCTTCTAAGGCATTATCTAGATCGTCCATTTTCAAGTATTCGCATATCCACCCGGTCTACATCACTTTTGGAACTTCAATTCTTGTAATGGACGGAAAAAAAATAGACTTTTCATGTCACGATAGGAGTTTCTAGAGGAGTTGAGCGACATAAATTCTTGTAGTCCTTATTAGGAAGAAAAAAAATTATATTGGCTTGCAACCTTATACTATAGTAGCAATGTGCACCTCAATAAGTTAGTAGAGAAGATTATTCTGAAGCTGGAAAACCTTCCAATTGATCATCTCGACCTCTAAAGATATAGATATAAAGAAAAAAAAATTAAAATTCTACAAATAGTGCATATTGTGGCAAATTATCTAGATCGTTTATTTTTAAGATTTTCAAGTGTTTATAGATATTTTTTATTTGCACAATTTTTAAAATTTTAAATCTTAGTGTTGAACATAGATTTTAAGCCATTCTTTAGATATTCGACACTAGAGCTATATCGTTCAACAAAATTTAAAAGTGCAACTTATTTATACAATATAAGGTGGGCATCTTGTACAAATCTGCTAGAGGAAAACTCCCTAAATTAGACGTGGCAATGGACCTAGGTCCCGACAACCGGACCCGATCCGGGCCTAGGTATGGGTCCAAAAAATTGGAACCGGTGAGTCTGGTCGGGTCCATGTTAAACAGACATGAACAATGTTATTATTTAAACAATATTTTAATGTATAATATTTTAATAAGATTTAAATACCCGGTGGGTATGGTTTGTATAGATCCTAGGCTCTAAACAATCAAATTCTAGCCTACCTTCAAATAGTATCGAGAAATGTCGTTTCAGCGCTGAAAATCTTTGTGATAGTCTTAAAATATATTTTCATCATTATTTATAAAGTTTAAAGCTTCAAATATAATGTAGATCGACAGATCTATGAAAACTTGAAAATCTTGAAAATTGACGGTCCAAAAGTGCATTACAAAATACACTATTTCCAAACCTTGAAATCTATTTTTTTCTCATGTCCATGCATCTTGATGTCGAGATGATCAATTTAACGATATTTGGGCATCAAAACAATTTCTTATAGTGAAATTTTTGATGTAGGCTCTAATTTGATTGTTTAGAGCCTCGGCTCCATATAAACTTTTCCCTAACTACATATTTTTAGCCAAAATATTTAAAGGGTGTCGTTTCTATAAGGTTGCAACCTTAACAAACCAAATAAGGAGCACCTCCAAATTTTATCATTACATGTAATTTTGATGTAAAACATTCTTACGATTATCTCAAAATCTATTTTCATATTTAATTATTAAAATTTTAAACTAAAAAAATGATTAAAATCAAGTAAATCTATAAACATGTGAAAATCTTGAAAATGGACGGTCTAGATAATGTGTAGCAAGATGCACTATTTCTGGAACTAAAAATCTTTTCTTTTCTTTTTTTATATTCATATATCTGAATATCGAGATGATCAATTAGAGGGTTTTTCAACATTAAAGTAACTTTTTCTAATGGATTTTTGAGATGCATCTTTGCGTAGTGGTGGTCCGAAACCCTTTAGGCTTGAATTGGTTTGGCTAGAAGATAGGGCAATGAATGAACTTATTTTCTTCAACCTGGCAGAATCCTATTCCTATGGGCTCTCCAGACTTTAAGCTCCATAAGAAATTGCTTAACATTAAGCACAAACTTCTTATCTGGAAGAAAGAAAACTATGTCAATGCCTCCTTGAAAATCGATGAGCTTCTACTGGATCTTCAGGCCTTGGATTTTCAAATTCAATTCTCTGGCTCTTTGTCTACAGAACTCTTAGGGGTCAGAAATTCTAAATTGCGGGACCTTTTGGCTCTTCAAAGGGCTGAAGAAATGTATTGGAAACAAAGATCGAGAATTAAATGGCTCAAAGAGGGGGACTTGAATACTAAATTCTTTCACTCAATTGCGAGTGCTAGAAAGAGGGAAAATGATATCCCGGGTTTGTCAATCCCAAGAATCGACCCTAATAATAGTGCTGCCTGGGAGGGGGCTCTTGTCAAACATTTTAAAGTTACTTTTTCAAAGGAGGTCAAATTTACCCCTATATTGACAGGCATGCCCTTTAAAAAACTGTCAGTTGCGTCAAGCCCCTTTTTTGAAAGAGATGTTTCTTTAGATGAGCTTAAGTTAGCAGTTTTTGCCCTTCCAGGAGACATCTTGATGGTTTTCCCTTAGTTTTTTTTCAGAGAAGTTGGAGCTGCTAATATGGTTAGAGCTTTTATGATTAATGGGGAAATTTTCAAGGGAATTAATGCCACCTATATAGCCCTCATTCCCAAAGAAACAATTATTTCAGATTTGTCGAATTTAAGGCCGATAAGCTTGCTTTCTAGTCTCTACAAGATAGTGGAAAAGATTTTAGCCGAACATCTAAAATTGATGCTGCCCGACCTCGTTTCACCCACTCAATCTGCCTTCATTATGAATCGTCAAATTACTGACAGTATCATGGTGGCTCAAGAATGTATTCATTCTCGAGTAAGGAGTCAGATTCCTGGGGTCATTTTAAAATTAGATATCGGGAAGACTTATGATCGTGTGGACTGGGGAGTTCTTCTGAAAATTCTTAAAAATATAGGATTTGGGGTGAAGTGGAGAAGCTGGATTTTCGGCTGTTTATCCACAACTCATTTTCCATTTTGATCAAAGGTAGTCCTTCAGGTTTTTTCAAAGCCACCAGGGGACTTCTGCAAGGGGACCCCTTGTCCCCTTTCCTCTTCTCCATTTATGCGGAATGTTTCAGCATTTTACTTCATAATGTGGAAGCTCGAGCCAGATTTTCAGGTTTTTTGGTTTTTGTTTCAGGCCCACCCATCTCCCATTTACAGTATGTTGATGATACCCTCGTTTTTAGTGATGTTTCTGTGATTCAAGTCTCGAATCTAGCCTGTTTTTTGGATGTTTGTGAGGCATCTTTGGGTATTAAGGTTAATTACCTTAAAACCCTATTGATAGGAGTCAATTGTCCCTCTGATCGTACTCTCTCTTTAGCTTCATGTCTGAGTTGTGTAGTTGGTTACTTTCCCTTCACCTATTTGGGTGTTCCTATCTCTGACTCCAGGCCCTCATTTTCTGTATAGGATACGGTGATTCAAAGAGTTCAGTTTAAGTTAGATATGTGGAAGCCTAAGTTTCTGTCCTTGGGTGGTAAAGTTACCTTGGTGTGATCCTGCTTAGCGAACTTGCCCATTTACCTTATGTCTCTATTTCTTATGCCTGCTTCTATCATCAAGAAGATTGAAAAGATGATGCGCAATTTCTTGTGGGGGACTCTGGGGGCTAATCGGAAGTTCCATTTGCTTAGATGGGACCGCGTTTGTACTCCCAAGAGTGAAGGGGGTTTGGGAATTCGCAAACTGAAATTCATAAACGAAACCCTTCTTTGCAAATGGTGGTGGAGAAGTTTTCATTGCCAGGACCAGCTTTGGTTTGCGACTCTTTTTGTAAAGTATGGCATGGATAGACATGGGTTGTGGTCGACCACAAGAGGGGTCGGCTCTATGGAAGCCTATCTTTAGATGCAGATCTATGATTGCTAGCCACTTTCGTTGGATAGCAAGTAATGGTTTGTCGATCTCCTTTTGGCACCAAAAGTAGCTTGGAGATGTTCCCCCTTAAGCTGACTTTTCCGAATCTTTTTGCTAAAGTTTCTCATCCAGATGCTATGATTGCTAACATAGTTGATCTGAGAGGGTCAAAACCTGCTTAGAATCTGTCTTTCCCTTATAATAGACTTGAGGGAGATGCTTTTCTGCAATGGCTACATCTTCTGGAACTTTTGGACTCTGTCTACATTTCCCAAGGGGTTGAGGATCACCTAGTGTGGGAACTTGAAAATGATGGAACATTTTCTGTTAAATCTTGCTATAGAATGTTTTTTCATGATAGATGGAGATGGTCCTTACCCATTGCTGCTAAGGATTAGAAGTGGCACATCCTACATAAGGTTAAGGTAATCATCTAGTTGGCTATTCAAAATAAAATTTTAACGATTCATAACCTAATCATAAGAGGTAAAGTGCTTCCTAATATCTGTTTGATGTGCAAGCTTGATGGTGAATTTGGGAATCACCACTTTATTCATTGCTTTGTTGCTTCGAGATTATGGTATTCGTTATTCGGTTTACTTGGGGTGTATGCTACTATCCCAATCTTGGTTCAGAATATTGTTTCTCAGTTTAGCTTCCACCACTTGCCTCCTGGTGGTTCTCTCCTTTGGCGCATTGCTCGAGGAACGATCCTTTGGAAAATTTGGAAGGAAAGGAAAATGCATACTTTCGATGGTGTTAGCCTCTCTTTTGATCGCCTGCTTGGGAATGTCTTGCTCTCTATCTGGAACTAGTTCTCAGTAACTACGGAAGGTTGGGGCCTTTCCCAAGCTGATGTTTTGCCTAACCTACAGAACCTTTTTCTTTTGGGAAAAGTTAAGATGTGGCCCAGGTGCTTTTGGTCTCCCTCAGAATCTGGTTGTTTCAAATTGAATTTTGATGGCAGTTTTTTTAGGAATCCTGGCTTGGCAGGTATTGGGGGGGTCTTGCGTAATGATCTGGGGGTGATTTTATTCAGTTATGCGGGTCATCTAGGCTCAACCACGGCTAATCATGCCAATCTTGCTTCTTTACTGCAAGGTCTTAAAATAATTTCTTCTAGATCTTTGGGAGTTAGTTGTATTTGTGAAGGTGACTCTTTAAATGTTATTAGTTGGTGTAAGAAGGAATCGTGTATCCCTTGGAAGCTCCGAGCCTTGTGGTTAGAAATCATAGATCTTTCTGCATCTCTCTCTATCGCCTTCTCTGATGTATACGGTGAAGCCAACAATGTTGCTGTTGCCTTGGCCAAAGGCGGTGTATATTTGCATTCATTGTTAATTTCTTCTAATGTAATCTCTTTTGAGTAACTCGTATTAATAAATTTGAAATTTTTGTCAAAAAAAAATTGCAACTTTATATAATATTTTATCATATTTAAACGAGAGATGTTTTTTTTTTTTTTTTGAGTGGGGTATGGATCCAAACCGTTGCTACCCCTATCTAAAATAGCAAATTGAAGATTAACTTTGATAATTCCCTAAAGGGATGGAAGATTTAGTAGATAAATTTGTACACCAACCCACCCCTTTTGCTTGTGCTTGAAAACGCGTTCATCTCTCTCTCTCTCTCACTCTCAATCATGAGTTGGAATCGAGTTGTCCTTTGCTTACGCATTCCACCACCTCATTCGTGAATCTCACTCTCCCTCTCTCTTTCTCTTTCTACTCAACAAAAAAGTCTCTTTCTCTCTCTAAAGTTTATTCATCTCTCTCTTCTTTCTCTATGTCAACTTAAGTAAATTAAAATGAATATAGGGGTGCCTGTGCTTAACAACCTGATTCCACCTGCCCATAAAATAAAAATGTAATGAAACGGTCTACCTACGCTTAATTAAAATACAAGTCCTGTTCTCTCTCTCTCTCTCTCTCTTGCGGTGGCAAATGATTTTCTTTAGGGTACAAAAATGGCATTAGAATGGTAGGGTAATTGTCGTAGTTTACATGACTCCATCTATGCGGAGTTAGAGAGAGAGTCAAGGAGTGTGTTTTCATTTGACACTTACTGTTGTCGTGATCATGGATTAAAAATGCCTCACTTTTAGCCGATGATTGCGCTCAGTTTGGGGATTGACTAGACTAGGGGTCGCGATGGACTCCGGTCCGGGTATGGGTTCCAAACCTTATTCGGGTTTGGGCCCGGCTCTATGTAGATACAACTTCGTCCTAGACCCACACTCGAATAGTGTTATTATTTAAATAATATTTAATATATAATATTATTATTATTTAAATAAATATAATTATATATTTTCAAGTTATAATATTTAAATAATACATATATATATTTAACATAATATTTAAATATATTTTTTGGTACCCAATCACTGTCCCACCCATTGCCACCCCTAGACTAGACAACATTAGAGAGAAAGTTTTAGTGGGAGAGAGTGTTTTATTTTGAATGTTATATGGGAACCTCGGGGGTAGTTCTATTTGATGATGAAATGAGGAAAAGTGAACTTAATTGGTTTGGTCATATGCAGCATCAACCTAGAATAGTACCATTTGAGTAGGGAAATTTGGTTTATTCGAAAGACCGTGAAAGAGCAAGGAGAATGGCCAAAAGGGCATATATATATAAATAGTGAAAAGAGATACGATGACTTATGATCGACTAAAAGTATGGGGTAAAGCGGAATGGCAAAATAAGAATCATATAGTGTAGTTGTAGGGTTATTGGGAACCCCTTGCTTGTGGAACCGAGAATCCCAAATACCGGGTTCCCACCCAATATCGTGTATATGATTGGCTAAATCCAAAGTATATGAGTACAATTATAAATCGAGTGCGAGAATTAAAACATAAAAAAAACATACTACTATAACACATGATTTATATGGTTTACCCCGTAGGGCTACATCAACAGTATTGGCAACTAGAAATCTACTATCACAATGAAGATTACAATTTTGGATTACAAGAGATATACCTCTCTCTAACACTAGTAAAGACCCCTTATCGATCTTCCTTTCTAAACCTGCTCTACCAATCGAGCAACACCGTCGATCAATATCTTCTTTCCCACCGCAATACCGCTTCCAAAAATATAACTTAAAGAGCAATCAATAAACTTTATCTATCTAGAAGTGAAATATTAAATCAATCCAAAACTTCATAAGACTACCTCCTCTATCTAGGAGGTCATGTCTATCTTAAAGACCACTTCCGCCATGGGATCAAGCTCGTTCTACCAGACGGTGATTTGCCCCACCCCTCCACTATTCAAGCTAGCACGACCAATACTGCATGCCGTCTTCAGAAGGATGGATATTATGTCTTCTTTAACTCTCTTATAAAAATATCAATTTCTTGCTTCTTAATAAATTCCCTTCTATTTTTATCATAATACTCTTAATTTTTTTAAAAAAATATGAGTATAGTGATTTGGCTATCACCAAACCCAATAGTAACCACTTTCAAATAGTTGAGATAATGCTCGAATGATAATGATATGAAAACCTCATAAAATAGAACTGAGACGCAATCACTGCTCTGACCACCTTTATCATGATTCCATTCCCCAAACAATGGGGATGCCATTGCACATTAGACAATAAAGCACGATTGTTGCCCTTTTACCACCATGAAGAATAATAAAAGCATGAAGGTTTTGACAAAGTTAATGCTTTATGAAATATGTAAGGCCATATCTCCAAATGCATCAAGAAAAATCTTGTGATGGCATTCAGGTCCATATTCACCTTTGACCGTGAAATTTGAAGTTAAAACAAGGCGCAAGACTCCCATATCTATAAAAACTTAAATTGTTCAAATTAATCTATTACAAAGTGGGAAAATTTTGGGATCTACAATCCATTTATCTTTCAAATCTATGATCCCCAAGGGTTGAGATTATCATTTTGTATGTTTATAACTCTATAAATGAGTTTTCCAAAGAGATTCGATACGAGATTCTATAAAGTCACAATTTCATGAATTACTTCCCCCTAAACTAAGAATGGGCTCAAGGCTTAGTGGTTTAAGTGGCAGGATGTCACAACGTGACATCTTCAGTTCCACTATTACCATAGATAGAAAACCCTTTTCACTAGCTGCCTAAAAAATTACTCCTATATGAATGTGCGCACAAGATTCTCACTCATGCACGTGCAAACTCATGCTTTGTTTATATGAATCTAAATGGCTATAAAGGAATGCTCGAAACTAAGCTATACAAATCAAGTGCCCTATCTATACATGTCTAACTTGTATTTATTTATTGTTTTGGGGTCGGATACACGAATCATGTTATGTTAAAATTTTCTTTAAAACTATCATCATCATTATCCACATAGTCCTTTTCCAAGCCGGCACAAATCCTAGTCTATCATTTTCTTGTGTTAAGGGTCATACTCTCAGTGAGGCTATAAATCCCTATATCTTTTTCATTACTTCGAACTATATCCATAATTTTTTCTTAAGATAATGTACTAAATAATAGCAATACTAAATATGGTGTGCTTAAGGCACAAGTTAAAAAATAAAGCCACACAATAAACCCCAGCTAAAAAAGGCAACTGCTGCATAAAAAATCCTCATGATAACTTAAAATTTAACTTGAACTTGATTATGGGGTTTGGAGTTAAAAACTTAAAAGAATTTATAAGTTTGTCGGATCTGTGAACACTTGCAACTAAACATTCTAGATAATATGTCACAAAATACATTATGTGAACACTTGAAACTAAACATTCTAGATAATATGTTACAAAATACATTATGTTAGGGCTTGAAACTCATTTAAATTTTCATACCATAAATGTCAAGGAGGAATTCATCAACTTAAGTGTTCTTGGGTGATGGAAACATTTTTGCATAGAGTTCCAATGCAACTTTACTTTTTCTTTCAAAGCCTTGACCTTTTTATAAATTATTTCATATCAATTAGGCAGGGCCGTCCAAGATGGACTATTTTAAGTGCTTCTTTTTCCGTCCAAGATGGACCAATTTTAGATTTTTTTTGTTTTGGTTAATACCTATAATTGTGAGGTGGAGTATCAATTAGTAGGTTTTTTGGCATCAAAATTGCATTTTCTAGTAAGATTTTTATGTCTTTATAAAGTTGCAGCCCTACAAAATAATTGTCTAATAAATAATTTATTTTATCATGAATAAAATTAAAAGTGTGGTTACCATAACACTGTTGATGCTAAATAATTGAGATAAAACTCAGATGATGATGGTGATGATTGCTAGTATAAAGCCGATGTTTTACAAAAAAAAGCAAGGCCATACCTTAAAAGCTCACCAAAAAATATACAACAAGAACCCCATAACAACTCAAAGATATACTCCCGCTTCAAATTTTTTAAGTTAAAAAATTAGTGCAAATGTTGGGGATCATCAATCATTTGAAAATAAACAACTTAGATAATATTTAATAATATATATTATTTGTAGTGCTTGAAATCCATATCTGTAGCTATTGAGATTGAGACGATGAATTTGAAAATTTCTTTTGCTAGGTTTGCACTGACGTGAGGTTTTGAGTTGAAGTCTTACTTGTGTCCATCAATTCCAAGCCTCGTAGACTTTTTTTCTTTTATTTTTTATGGGTAATTTAGTGGAGAAGACAAATTTTATCCAATTCTTCATATAACATTAAAAGTAAGTTTTTTTTAAAATTGATGCTATCAGTAGAATTGAAAACCACAACGTAGTAATTAAATATAAAAGCGTTACTATTAAAACAGTAACTAAGTATACGAGTATTACCAATATTACCAACATGACCCAACCTCTTTCTCGGGATTCAAACTTATTCTATCAATTTAACATATTTTAAAATAAATTCCTAAAAATCCGCCGTTAAAAACCAAATTAGCCTGGACCAAGTCAACACCCCTCAAACCCCGGCAAGGCAGCCAATCATACAAATACAAAAGTGACCCAAATTAAAGAATTAAAACAGTGGGTGGATTACTAAAAACTTGATAAGCCACAAGTGGAGAAACCCAGCAAAATGATGAGAAGAAAAAACTTAGAAAACCGTGTGGGGTCCACCCCTCTAAGCTGGTTAAAACCCAAAGTCCAAAATGCATATTTAGGTATTGCAAATTGTAATAAAATACATAATAATAATCAAACAATAATAATATAGAAAATATTTATACTTCCACAAATTATACAATGTATTAATGATGAGTTTCCCTATTTTATAGTTTAATAAATAAAATAAACTAAGAGATTTATCCAAAGTTAAGGTGTCTAGAAGAGAGTATTATGATATTTAAGAATCTTCGAAAATATTGATCTCCACCCTGAATTTGTGCAATACGAAGAAAAATAAATTTGAAGTTTTAAAAATAGTGTATTTCGACAATTTATTTTCAAAAAATTGAAATATTTATAGAAATATTCCATCAATATTATTTTTAAAATTTTAAATTGTATAGATGAGAAATAGATTTTAAAACTATCACAAGGTTTCCAAATTGGAATTATATTGTTGAGCCCATTTTTAGAATGTGGTGTGTAAGAAGGATGCATCTCACCCAAAAAAAAAAAGAAGTTTAGATAAGGTTGACGTTCTAAACAATCAAATTAAGACGCAGCGTAAAAACTCACTAGAAGAAGTCGTTTCGATGTTAGATCATCTCAACCTTAAGATACATGGACCTAAGAACAAATGGATTTTAAATATTAAAAGAATAATGTATTAAAAATAGTGTATCTTGTAATGTATTATCTATACTATCAAATTTCAAGAATTTTAAGTGTTTATCGATCTATTTAATCTGTATTATTTTTGAAGATCTAAATTTTACAATTAAATATAAAAATAAATTTTTAGATCACCATCATAAAAAAAATTTATATTGAAATGATACTATTTGAAGGTGCGGCTTACTTTGGTTGTTTAGGGGCTATGTCTTAAACAAACCACACCTAATTGAGAAAGTATAGTCCTCTTTTGATGGTCTTAATAAAGAATGAGAAAGAAAAAAAAAAAAAAGAAAGGGAAAGAAAAAGAAAAAGTCCTCTTTTACACTCCACTGAACTGTCGAAAAACAAAAAAAGGAAAGAAGCCGGACATTTAATAAATGAATATTGTTTATAGGAAAGAGAAAAAAATTAATGAGAATCCGAGGAATTTGGGTCTCTATCTGTCTCTCTACTCTTTTAATGGCGGCCCTCCTTTGAAACTCCTCTTATTTTGCTAGCCGGAAAATTCTATTTTTCCGGCGAAACTGCTGGAATCCGGCGTTGTCTATACGTTTACTTTCTCTTTCTGTTATTTTCCAGCTTCTTGTGCTCATTTTAGCCAGAACTTTGCACCAAAGGATCGATGGTATTGCACTGGTTTAGCGCTGCAGGGCTGGACTGAATCGCCTACTAATCAGCAGTATATTGTTAGATTTTTCCATAAATTCGTTAGGTTTTGGAGCTCGCTTGAATTCGGTCATTTTTGGGTATCAAACTGCTAGGATTCCGAGTTCTTCAAAATCTGATCTTTTTTGGTTGAATCTCTGAAAAAAACATCTACCTGCCATTTTAAACCAGTGAACTTCATCAAAACTCCTCCATTTTTTCTGGATCCATTTATAAAGCAGTTACAGGACCAGTAGAGCTCGTAAACTTCATCAATGTCAACTCCTACTCCATCGCCTTCTCCACCCTCGCCACCGGCTTCATCTCCACCTCCATCAACGCCATCCGCACCTCCTCCCTCTTCAAACTCCACTTCTCCTCCTCCTCCCTCTTCAAACTCCACCTCTCCTCCTCCTCCTTCGAACCCATCTCCTCCTCCTTCTTCAAATCCTCCACCACCTGCGACTCTATCCCCTCCTCCTCCTGATACATCAACTCCTCCTTCTTCTTCTCCCCCATCTCCTCCTTCTTCTTCTTCACCTCCTCCTCCTTCTTCAACTGACCGATCTCCTCCATCCACTACTCGATCGCCACCACCACCACCTTCATCCTCTGATTCGGGTTCCTCTTCAGTTCCAGTTGGATTGGTGGTGGGAGTTGCAGTTGCAGGGGTGGTTTTGCTGGTTTTTGCCAGCTTGTTGTTCATATGTTGCAAGAAGAAGAGGAGAAGGCATGATTATCCACCACCTTATTATGGCCATCCAACCCCACCTCCTAAAGGTACTGTAAACTCAGACCTGTGCCATTTTTTCTTTCTCTGTTTTCTTTTTCCATCTGATTTTGGGTCTTTGCCTTGTCTTCTTTGTGTTGTTTTTTTATTTTTCCTTCTCATATTGTTTTGTGTTTATTCCTTATCTCACTTTGGTGCGTTCTCTCCTCACCTCGGGGTTTTTGTCGTCGTCTTTTCATGTGTTTTCATCTAATTTTCATGGTTTCTTATTTTTTATGGAAATTTCTTTTGATTCCATTTTGGGCACTGAAAACCCTTGTGTATTTCAAACTCTCATGATATCAAATACACTGCAAGCCTTTGCCTTTGAGGCCTAGCGTTTGGATTTGATAAGAATCTGAGGTTTACAGTTACAATCTAGAACAAGAAAAACGTAAAGGATTTTGCCTTCAATCTTGATTCGGACTACTAGTTCGATATTCATATTGTGAGTTCCATTAGAGTTAGCCATTTCAGTTTTAATATGAAACCCAATAGTTTTTAAACCTTTTCTTTATTGATTGTTGATTTTTTTTCCTTGGACATGATTTTTGCCTTCTATTTGTGGGATTTCCTTAGATTTCTGCTTGGTAGATTTTTTCTTTTAATTTTTGAGAAATTTTCTTTTCATTTTTTGTCAGAATGCTATGATCCGCAGAAATTTTGAAGGTTTCAAGAATGATTGAGAATTCCTTTGTTCCTTGTAAATGTAAATTCTAATCACTTGCATTTGTGTTTATTTGTGATTACCAATTGCCATTTACAATCTTATGAATTTCAAAGGATGTTGCTGTGGACTGCTTAATAAAATAGAAACAATTCATCTTAAAAAAAATGTGTTTTTTCTCCTTTTTGTTGAAAGATGCAAGGTTTGAAATATTTTACTTGCATTCTGTTAATGAAAAAGGTGAAGATTTTGTGAATTTTTGGGTGTTTCCAAAAGTTTCACACGTGTTGTAGGTCTCGCTATCTTCCAGTGAGAAAAAACCATCTTGTAAATTTTAGTGATGTGGAAAGATGCAGTGCTATCATTTCAACCGGAATTAAATCTATAACGGATGCCATCTCATAACATTTTTTTCTTTCTCCTGATATTTTCAAAAAATTGTCCATTGTTTGTGTGTTCTTGTTGTCTTGATTTGGATGTGGTTTCTGGTCTTTTCCTTACTCAAAGAGCAATTGGTAGGCATTAGTTTGCTGCCAATCTAAATGTCTTGAGGCATGTGGACAGGCACGTGCATATTTTTATTTTTATTAATTGTTTGGTTTGAATGGACCCCTCTTATCAAAGAAAGCATGCTTTATTTTGAAGGAATCTGGATCATCCATCTAGGAAGTAATCAGCTTTACAGTAAATATAGAAATGCCTTCAATTCTTTTGCATACTTTTGATTGGTATAAATACCATTGATTCTGGCAGTGGTAGTTTGTTGCATGTGCAATGCACTTTTAGATGGACTACCCAGGTTAAAAGAAACCTTGTTCATCATAGATATTTAATTCCTTGGAAATATTTCTCACCCACAATTGTCTTTATTTATATTTTATTTTTTACTATTATATGAATCAGGTGGCTTTTTTAATATATAATTCAGGATATCAGACATGCTTTACTAGCCCATAGAGCCATAATTTGAGGCATTGATTGCATGAACATCCACATAAAAAGTCCGGTCCCACCCCTCACATGGGATAGCAAGTATGTCCTGTCCGATGCAAAGTATCAATATTGTCATGACTGATGAATATGTGTAAGACTGATCAGGACGAACAATCATTCAATTGTGTTTGTAATCTGTATTTCTGTATATCGCTTATTTAAGTAGGGGTTTTAGATTTTGATTCATTTGAAATGGTCTTGACTTGAGAATTTGTACTTGCTAATTGAAGCTCAGAGGAATTCTCGTAG
Organism: Amborella trichopoda; assembly: GCF_054954075.1. Lineage (NCBI taxonomy): Eukaryota > Viridiplantae > Streptophyta > Magnoliopsida > Amborellales > Amborellaceae > Amborella > Amborella trichopoda. The sequence goes on from NC_142340.1 coordinate 548,741, forward strand.
AATGATATAATTTGCTATTTACTTTAGAAATTACCAATGGTTTTAAACTCAGCTCAGGCCTTGGACTGAGCTGAGTTATTTGGCCAAGTCCAGACTCAACCGACTAGTGTGCAGGGCCCAAAAGGCTCTAAAAAATAAGACATAAAATATGGTTTAAAACTAAAATAAATTTTTTGAAAGTGGAACAAACTCAAAGACAGCATAAAAAGTCCAAAAAAACTTTATATATATATATAATGGATTTAGAAAATATTGATTTATGGTTGGAGACATTTTAGAAAAATCCAAAAAAAGGGAGGTTAAAAAATAGGGCATATGAGAAAAACTCACAAATCATTGAAAAAAACATCCAGATCAGATATATAATTTTTATACATTGATTCCGCATATTTATATAACTTCTAATGATTTTTTATTTTTTTAAATTGCCCAATTTGCACCATAGTTTACTCGGCTCAGCAAGGAGCTGATTCCAAGTAACTTGGCTGAGTCCGAGTGGACTCAGACAAGTTTTCAATCGGCTAAAAAGTACATATGAGCTTCAAAGCTATCAGCCTGTCATCAATTTTAATTAAAAAAAAAGGAAAACAAACTTCACATGAGTTTTGCAAATTTAGAACTGACCGCAGTACAAACTACAAAGTCAGTACATTGGCTTGGAAAGTAAAACTATCCCTCATTTGCCGTAATAAAGGTATATATGTGTCTATTTAATCTACTGGGTAAATCAGAGCAATGCTAGATACAAAAATATGCGGCACTTTATTCATTAGAATGACATTCAATCCTTGCAGCTGACCCTTACAGTGGTGCTCCGCAAAACTGGCAGCACAATGCCCCACCACCAGGGGACCACGTAGTAAAAATCCCCCCACCACCTTCACCCCCTCCTGTCTATTCTTCAAGGCCACCCCAGCCACCACCTCCTCCCCCACCACCCATAACTAGTAGTGGAGGTTCAGGGTCCAATTATTCAGGCTCTGAGAACCAACTCCCACCACTTTCACCGGGCCTCACCTTTGGTTTCTCGAAGAGCACCTTTACCTATGAAGAATTGGCCGTAGCCACAAATGGTTTTTCAAATGCGAATCTTCTTGGGCAAGGTGGCTTTGGCTATGTGCACAAAGGGGTGCTCCCTAATGGTAGAGAGGTTGCAGTGAAGCAATTGAAGTTGGGTAGTGGGCAAGGAGAGCGAGAATTTCAGGCAGAAGTGGAGATTATTAGTCGAGTTCACCATCGACATCTGGTGTCATTGGTTGGTTATTGCATTGCCGGTGGACAGAGGATGCTGGTCTATGAGTTTGTTCCCAACAACACTCTAGAGTTCCATCTACATGGTAAGAATTCTTATCATTCTATGATCTTCAGTTTTTAAAAGAGAAATTTGTTCTTTTCCTTGATGCTTTTTCTTGTTCAAACAAATTCGTTGATTGATTCATTATGTATTATGTGGGTTTTGTATGTTGTAGGAAAGGGGAGACCAACTATGGAATGGCCAACAAGACTTAAAATTGCATTGGGGTCAGCAAAGGGATTGGCTTATCTCCATGAGGACTGTGAGCTCTTGCTCTTGGTCATTTATATTGAGGTTGTTTTGTATGTTACAACTTACAACTGTAGTATTCATTGTGTGTTGATTGTTTGCAGGTCATCCGCGGATTATCCACCGTGATATCAAGGCGGCTAACATTCTTCTTGATTACAAATTTGAAGCCATGGTATGATTGTAATATATGGCAGTTCTTTGTTGTGCAAACACTTCCATATATCCTTGTCTCATCTCTGAATGAGTTGAGAAACAAGCTGAAGTCGAGAAATATGTTTTCTATTCTATGTAAAAGTTTGAAGATCCCGTTTTTCTTTTATCAATCATCATTTGACAAAAAGGCAGATCACTCTTTAGTTGCTTTTCTTGTAAGCAATGTATGTTTTATTGTACAATTTAAGAACTAGACCTTTACTTTCCTTGTGCAGGTTGCAGATTTTGGACTTGCAAAGCTTTCTACAGACAACAACACTCACGTTTCCACTAGAGTGATGGGAACTTTTGGGTTAGGACCAACCCTTGACCCATGGGTCACACCTTCCATATTCTATGTAGTTCATTGCACTGTTCAGAATTAAGTAATACTTGGAAGGCTGTTGATTCTGTGTACATCTAACTCTCATTTTGTATTAAACTTTTGCCTTTCACATGCAATATTGTTTTTTTACATTTTGTGTATTTGACTTATTTACTTTTTGGATCATTGCATGCACATTTTAGGTTTGAGATCATATAACTTTTATGATCAGTGCATTGTTTCTTTTTTAATTTTAATTCAATTTCTTCATTTATAGAACACATGCTGTATTGTAATTATATATTCTACTTGCAAAAGAATCATGGTTTTTGTTTACTTGATAACTAAGGTGTGATTATTACTTGATAAACAAAAGCATGATTCCATTATACCTATACACAGGTACCTGGCCCCGGAATATGCATCCAGTGGCAAACTCACAGAGAAGTCGGACGTTTTCTCATATGGAGTTATGCTTCTTGAACTGATCACAGGGCGTCGACCTGTTGATAGCTCTCAATGCTTCATGGACGAGAGCTTGGTTGATTGGGTTAGTTTCTTGATTGCCTTTCTCTTTATAAAACAAAAATACTTGGGACAAAATTCTTTCTTTCAAAGTTTAGCTATGCATTAGTTGAAATTTTCCCTTTTTTATTAGAAATTGACTGAGATTAATGCATTCAATTTCTTAGGGGGGAAAATACTGGAATTTCTAAATGGGTTTTTTAATAATCAGGCGAGACCATTACTATTGCGGGCACTTGAGGAGGGCAATTTCGACTCTCTAGTTGATCCACGTTTGCACAACTTCCCCATCAACGAAATGCGGCGAATGGTCGCCTGTGCTGCTGCATGTGTACGTCATTCTGCTCGTAGGAGGCCTCGAATGAGCCAGGTAAGATCTCTCTCTCTCTCTCTCAGTTTGTGCTTGCATGTATGCATTTGTGTTAGAGCATAAAACTTGTTTTGAACTTGAATTAGATGGAAAAAGTCTACAGAAACCTGAGAGGATGATGAGTATATGTATTTGTGTGAGTTTGGGAGAGAGCATGCTGAGTATATGTATTTGTGTGAGTTTGGGAGAGAGCATGATGAGTATATGTATTTGTGTGAGAGAACCATGAACCTTCGTGTGTGATAGAAAGAGCATGATGAGTGTATGTATATTTGTTTGAGAGATTGAGAGGATTATGAGCATGTCTGTGTGTGTGAGAAAGAGGAAGATAGATGTGTATTGGAGAGAGAGAGGGTCATGAGCACGTGTGAGAGAGAGAAGGGCTACAAAGTGATGAACCTCTGTATGTGTGTGTGTGTGTGAGAGAGAGAGACGGGTTCATGATCCACTGTGTGTATGGGACTCTGGGTTCATTTGTTGTGTTTGTGTGTTGTATATGAGAGAGAGACATCTCTAGATGGCCCCTGACCCCTGAGTTGGAACCATGCAGATAGTTCGGGCCTTGGAAGGGGATGTATCCCTTGACGATCTAAATGAGGGTGTTAGGCCAGGACATAGCCATGTCTACAGCTATGGCAGCTCTGATTATGACTCCGGAATGTACAATGAAGACATGAAAAAGTTTCGAAAAATGGCTCTCGCAAGCCAAGACTATGGAAGCAGTGAATATAGCAATCCAACCAGTGACTATGGCCTCAACCCGTCGGCCTCAAGTAGTGAAGGTCGACAAACTCGAGAGCAAACTAGAGAGATGGAGATGGCAAAGACGAAGGGAGAGAGTCAAACTAACAGTGGAAACCCTTGAAAACATCTGGGAAAGCATGAATAAGGTTTATAATCTTCCTTTTCCTTCTTTTTGGGATGCCAAATATGTCTAATTTCCTTTTCCTTTTTTTTTTATTTTTATTCCTGTATTTGACATGGGAAAATGGAGGTATGCAAGTGAGTGAACAGGGAGTATAGTTTTGGGCAGGTTTCTTGGTTATGTCGATATATTTTATTTTATTTATTTCTTACAACATAAGAGTTAACACTCTAATTCTTTTGCTAGCAACCTGTTGCTAGCTTGCTTGAAGTGTATCGGATTTGGCGTAGGTACTCAAATTTTATCCTGTTTGAATTGGGATCTCAACTTGGGTTTGGAGTAATGGCATACAACCATGTAGTAAGCATTTTGAACGACCACTTTGAAACCAAATTCTACCAAAATACTGTATGGACCTTCTTTGGCCGAAGGTTTCAGATTTTACGCTTAGACCAAAGCGAAGCGAAGCCTGGTGTTGTTGTTCGGGTCAGATTTAGGCCGTTTCAGTCAGATTCGGGTCTGCTTCAGCTATAGCTTTGGCCTCTTCAACTTAAGTAAAGAAATATCTATATAAAAGTATTTTTTGAATTTTTTTATTTTTCATTATTTTTTATATATTTTTATATATAAATAAGATATTTATTTGTATTAAATTAAAAAAAAACTTGAAGTCGTCCTTCAAATTGACCCAAGCACTGAATTGCTTCATTTTTTTCACTAAATAAAAAAAAACTCTAAAGCGAATTGGATTGGTATGAAAAGTACTTTCTTGATTCATAAATATCTTGATTTATAAATAGAACTTGACAGGTAATCTCACAAAAATTAAATCGGAGCGGTAAGCAAGATATCAGACCTGGGACCAAAGCCCTTGCATGTAAGAGGGACTAAAACACTGATATACTTGTTTGAGATAATCTCAGTTACCTTTACTGAGGCAAAAAAAAAAATTGTTTAAAATAGTTTTTTGAATTAAAAACTCGAAAATATTGGAAAGTTTATAACAAGATGGTTTATTTATGGCACAAGAAGGTTATAATCACGTTTTTCGGTTAAATGTGAAATCAAATGGGTGTGTAATTGTGCAGGCACAAATATTAAGAAAATTTTTTAGACTTCTCATGGGTAAATAATTCTAAACCATCCGATTTCGCATACAAGAGCTGTGTTTGTTATTACAAAAGACATGGGGCTCAACTCAAATGTCAATGGTGATTTTTTAGAATATTTAACAAAATTCATCCAAGAGATCAACTATTTAATATTTAGCCATATCCTTTAATTTAATTAAGAAAGTCCATCAAATAATTGTAATTAGAAAAATAGTTGATAAATTAGGTATGGGGCTCAACTCAAATGTCAATGGTTATTTTTTGGAAAATTTAACAAAATTCATCCAAGAGATCAACTATTTAATATTTAACCATATCCTTTAATTTAATTAAGAAAGTCCATCAAATAATTGTAATTAAATAAATAGTAGATAAATTCGGTATGTTTTGAAAATTTTCCTTCCATTTTTTTTTTCTCTCTGGTGATTATGGGCTTTGCTCCTTTTAAAAATCGACTTCTTCATATTTTTCATTTTTTATTCACAAGAAATGAATATCACGAATCAAATGGCATTGCTTTAGTTTACTTAGTTAACTATAACTTTCATGCTAGTTTCATAATTATGTAATAATAATGTAAAAAGAAAAAATTCTATATTTTATAGAATGGGTGCTGCTTTTTTTACTTTATTTTCCCTATACAGTTCAACGGTTGGAATTGAACTTGTGATTTAGTGTGGCTAATATCCATTCAAACCTATGCCCAATCCTATGGCATCGATTTTAAGCAGGTAAAAGAAAGGATGGAGTTTCTATAAAGCCTAAGCTTTATAAAAACAAAATAAAGCCTCATCTCAAATCTTCATCTGAAAAGCACTTTCAACCACATAAAACTCCGTTATGGCTCTAAAATCAATTTCTGACACCAACAATAAAATTTGAAACTAAAAAAATTTACAAATTTTGCGGATATATGAACACTTATTTTAGGGTGAAATGAACGGTCCAGCTAATTTGTTACAATATATGCTATTTTTAGATCATGAAATCTTAATTTTTTTCACAACCATAATGTTCAAGTCGAGATGATAGATGTAAAGGTTTTCTAACGCTTGGATTACAACTTTCAATGAGTTATGAGGTGAGGCTTTGCTTATTTTGATACGATTGCAGCCCTATGAAACCATTTTCCTTTATATTGTTATTATTATTTTGAAAACTTGATCTGCTAATAGGTTAGGAATTCAATTTACAATGGAGTAGACAAAAGGAGCAAAATGTTCATTTAATGGGAAGTTTTTTTTATTTGATTTCCAATTCCTTATTTCTTATTAAATTCTATGTCTTTGTGGAAATGTGGATGTGGCTTACTTAAGGCGTTGACTTTATGAAGCAAATCAATGCACACCTTTAGAAGCAAATCAATGCACACCTTTAGACCTACTTTAAAAATACTAAAATATTAAAAAAAATCTATTTTCATTTTTAATTATGAAATTTAAAGTTTCAAAAATAATATACATCAAGCATATTTTATAAATAATTGAAAAACTTGATAATAATGATTGTTATACATATTATTTTTAAAACTTGAAAATCTTTTTTCCATATCCATACAACAATGTCAAAACAACCTTTTTATTGAGGCGGTTTTTAAAGCATACTCTTATAATATAGGGGTTAGTGCTAATACATACTTTTCCATTTATTATATGAACATATATGGATGTTCCAAATTCATTTGATGCATCCTATTGGAAATTTGATGAAGAGAATAATGAGTTATTGAAAAGGAAATGTATATCGTAAGACTATTTATTTTTGGTACATGGATATCACAACTATTATTGACCATTGGATGTGAAATCCGGTGGTTGTGGATAGATACTGATTAGGTACAATGTTCAAAATAAAAGTTTTTGAATTTTATGACCCCAATTCAATCAATTAAATATCACATCCAATAATTAAGAATGATTGTGACTTTCTTGTACCAAAAATAAATACTCTCGTAAGTTACAATCCCTACTTAAATTGGAAAAAGTTTATATAATTTTGAAGCTCTAAAGTCTAAACAATCAAGTTAGGGCGCACCTCAAAAATTCATTAGAAAAAGTTGCTTCAATGCTCAAAATTCCTCAAATTGATCATCTTAACCTCAATATGTACGGACATTTTAAAAAAAAAAAAGGATTTCAAGTATTAGAAATAGTGAATTTTATAATGTATTTGTAGACTGTCAATTTTCAAGATTTTCAAGTGTTCATAGATCTGTTCAATCTACTCTATGTTTTAAGCCATTACAAAGATTTTCAGTATTGAAACAACATCTTTCGACAATATTTGAAAGTGTGCCTTACTTTGATGGTTTAGAGTCTCCGCTTTATAGAAACCACTGAAGTACGACCCTTGATAGAGCAAAATGCTATAATGGCACTGAGGCGTGGCCCTTTACGACTTAGGGTCGCACTGAGGTATGACCCGTAATAGAACATAACGGCAGACCATGATTTATGCAACCGAACTCAAATAGTTAAAAAAATACTTTGATGAGGATGATGATGATATTATACAAATTTACCAAAATGTACCAAATGCATGAACTATTTAACCTTTTATCTATGTTAAAATTTAGTTTCAAAATGGATGTAGTTTCTATTAGGCCTAGGCTGTATAAAAACAAAGTAAAGACTCAACGGAATTCTCAACCAAAAAGCCCTATGGCCAATTGAAAATGTCTATGATAGCTCTAAAATCAATTTCTCAAGTATGAAATTTGAAGATAAAAAAATAGTATAAATCTTGTAGATCTGTTACACTTATTTTTAGAGCGAAATAGACGGTTTAGATAATGTATTACAATGCACACTAATTTTAATACTTGAAATTCTTTTTATATATATATAAATCATAATAGTCAAAGTTGAAATGATTGATTTGAAGGTTTTTGGACTGAATTACAACCTTAAGTGATTTTTAAGATGAGGCTTTACCTCTTTTTCCTTAGATAACTCTATAAAAAGTTAACTACTTAAACAAAATAAGAGTGATTTACAAATGGATCGTAAATTTTTTTCTAAAATATAAAATGCTCAATTTATAATTAAAAATTGCAAAGAAAGTAGGTCAACCCAAGTTTTTTTATTTTTTTCAAAATTACTCTTGTAATTAATGTCAATAAGAAGCTAGCTAACCCGATATAAGCTAGCATGGGCTAGATAGGCGCATGGCATGGCTTTGACGGTAGCCGATAAGCGCGCTTGGTATATAGTATGGGTTCTTGGTACCATGCCTTGCTCATGCTTCGACCCGGCTTTGCCTACGCGGTTAGCCTTAGTATTGTATTGCTTGTGCCGCCTGCTCGCTCGCTTGGTCGCATCTATCTATCTGCTGTTCGATCACTCTAAGATTCCATTCTCAAATAGAATTTAAATTTTTCATTAGTAGGGAAATGAAAATTATAATTCAATTAAAATTATAAATAAAACTAACAAAATAAATAAAATAAAATAAAATCCTCCGACCAAGAGATAATTTTAAAGAAAATAAAAAAAATGCTGATAAAAAGAGCATTTCGTGTATTTTAAAAACAATAAGGACAGAACGTAAATCACTCTAAACAAATGGTTCAAAATCAGACAGCTTGGTTTTTGAGGAAAACGCAAAAAACTCGTCGCTAAGGGGTTATCTTCTATTTCTCTATTTGAATATTTTACGCAATAAACAGGACTCTCTCTCTCTCTCTCTCTCTCTCTCTCTCTCTCTCTCCCCTGTTTTTCCGGTGATGTGTAGGTCGATCTCTGGTTTCTGGTGAAGGATTCCGGCGAGTCTAGGGCAAGAAAGGTCTTTTTGCCTCGCGGAAAAAAAATGTCAGCACGAAGGCGTATGCTCCTCAAAGTCATCATTCTTGGTGACAGTGGGTAAGCTGGTTCTTATACAACCCTATTTTTGTTTCCTTTTTTTTTAGCCTCATTTCTTTGATTTCCTAGGGTTTGTTATGATATTCTGTGATTTTTATTGTATTTGCCTCAATTTTGTTCCTTTTTGGGGTCTAATTCTAGATTTCTATGGCTGTTTGGTTCCTTTGTGCTAATTTTCTTCGCTTAAGGGTTTATTCTTGCTGCTGTTCTGTGGTTTTCCTACATTTTTAGGTCATCTTAATCTGTATTTTGAAATCGTATTCCTGAAACTGCATATTGATATTTTTTCTGGTGCTTCTCTGATTTTTTTCCCCAATATTTCTAGGACTTGCCTGGTCTTCATTTCCTCTGCAAATTGTCTTAGTTTCTAAATTTCAGTATGAGATTTTATTATGCAAATTTCTGATCCTTTTGTAGAGATATCGGTTTTCTTTGGAATTTATTTGATTTTTTGTGTTCTTGAGGATGAATTCTTGTGATCTCATTGATAATCATGGGGTCTTTCATTCACTGTGCTTGGATTTTTATGGTGCTCTGCATTGGTTTTATTTTCCTTGTTATTGTGCTTATGATCATCAATATTAGCAGTCACTTTGGTTGCTTTTTCTCTTCCTGGTTTTGTATAAAATAGACTTGTTTGTGTATTGCTCATTTGAGGTTGAATTTTTCTATTTTCCAGGGTTGGGAAGACCTCTTTGATGAACCAGTATCCTTATGCATGAGTATTTTGTTGTTGTTGTTGTTGTGTGTGTGAGAGAGAGAGAAAGGGAGAGGGAGAGAGAGTCGTTTTCTTGTTATGAAACTGAGAGCAAGAGAGGGTCATTTTGTTGTTATGAAACTGAGAGAGAGAGAGTCATTTTCTGGTTATGAAACTGCGACGGACAGAGAGAGAATCATTTTTGTTGTTATGAAGAAGAAGAGAGAGAGAGAGCGAGAGAGAGAGGGTGTGTCGTTTTGTTGTTATGAAACTGAGAAAGAGAGTCACTTTGTTGATATGAAACTCAGAGAGAGAGCGGAGCACCTGAATATGGATTGTAACCGCCAAATCTCTTCAGAAAACATTCCATGGTATTAGATTATATTTTGAATGGAATTTGGCTATACACTGATAACAAGCCCAAAAAAAGTTAAATCAAAATTTTTAATTGACTGGATACCAGGCTTAACAGTCAAACCGTTTGGTCTTGTCAGCTGCACCCTCACTGTTTCAGTTGCCAATTCGGATTTTATGACATTGATTTTAAGGAGCTGATGCCTTATGATCTCATTTATTTCCAAAGGTGGCCTTTATTGTGGTTTTCTTTTGTTTTTGTCATGACGCTTCACTTATTGTAGATGTAGTTTGCCTTAAGGTTGTCACTAGATATGTCAATCGCAAGTTTAGCAACCAGTATAAAGCTACCATTGGGGCTGATTTCTTGACAAAAGAAATTCAATTTGAAGATAGGTTATTTACATTGCAGGTGAGTTGAATGTGTTGAAGAAAAACATTGTAGGCGACCCATCAAAGTTGATTACCGGGTTAATTTGTGCATATTGGACAATGGCTGACTGATTTTGTTATATAAATCAATCCATGACTGTGCTAAAATAAATGCTGATTACCTTTAGTTGTATGCTTGTTGATACTTGCTTTCTTTACATATGTTCAGAGCATTGCAACAATTGAATAACCTTATTTTTGTTAGCGATGAGTCTTTAAGGCATGGGTAGATGGGGTGCTCTTGTAGTTAACTGGAACTTCTTCCTTTTCTTCTTATAATTATTTTTGGTATCTTCCTTTCTTTAATGAATAATAGTAACTACAAACTTAGATCTTTAATCTACAATTGGATACCATATTCTGAAAAACAAAATTGTATGATTGGAAACCATGCTTTGGAGGAGGTGAGCTAGCCTTTAGCTACTTGATTTGTTGAAATTTCACATTTTTTATTTTATGGTCACATGCCGCTATTACCTCTGTAAATACAAGGTGCCATAATTCCTTTACCAAGACTCACCTTTAGGCGATAAAGTCTTAAGAACCTTTTCTTGAAAGAGCAAATCATTGAGTGGATATAGATTCTTGAGAAAATTTCCATGGTTTCAATTTGTATATTTGGTATATCAACATATATGGATCTCTCTTAAAACTCTAAGAGGGATTCCTGTCGAACTCTAGAGAGATGTATATCAAGCTCTCAATCTCAGTGTAAGCTTTTTCTGAAATTAATCAAGAAGGGAAAAAAACCATCATCATCATCAGAGCCAAAATTAATCAAGAAGGGAAAAAAACCATCATCATCATCAAAGCCTTATCCCAACTTTTAGGGTTTGGCTACACGAATCTTGTTCTGCCGTTCTGCTTGATCAATGGCCATACCCTCAGTAAGACCATAAGTCCCCATTCTGCCTCTCCTAGACAGTTTTCTGCTCCTCCTGGACAGTTTTATTTTATTTTATTTTTTCCCAAAAAGGAGAGAAATAAAATAAAATAAAACTTTCCAAGAGGGGCAGTTCTTCTAACTTGTCGAATGAAAGCAAATCCAGAAGTGCTATGTCTTCAATAATTGTCCATTGTGGTCGCAAAGAATTTATAGATGAAACATCAACGCCACAAACTGATGCTTTATAGTGCACTAACGTTTAGAGAAGGAGAAAATATATCTATTATGAAGTTATTTATCGGAAAGAAAGATGTCTTTAGTGAAGCACCATGGCCTTCAAAACATATTACTCTTTCTAGATTGATTGATATATCCAGAAAGTTATACTCTGGAAGCCTTTGCCAATTGAACTTCAAGCTGTTGGATCTTAGGAGATTTTCGCAAGGAATCTGTTACATGAAACTTGAATGGTAGGAGTGGAAAAACAACTAGTAATCCACAGAATAAATTGAGTTCAAGATTCCTATCTTTCTACAAGCTTATTGTTACCTTTTTCATGGCACTATTATGTTGGCCTGCCCCCTAAACAGTCTATGCCTTTATGCTCCAATTATATACTATGTATTATTTTTTAGCCCTTTCACCAATTAAACTTATCTCCAGTACTTCATATTGTTGCTTTTTACCTTTCACTCAGTACCTTGGCTTAAGTCATACTAGTTTTATGCCTATTTTAAGTTGCATGTAAGAGCGTTTTTTGCTGGAGGAGCCAGAAACCATTTGACTTGGGGAATTTTGGCTTCCTCTAAGAAATTACGTGAATAAACTAATGTCAAGCTTTACTCTCTCTCTTTTCCTTGTTTTATATAGAGTTATGTTGCTTATGTGGAGTCAAAAGCAATACATTTTAGGAGTTCACGGCTTCCTCATCTGGGAATTATGTGGTGTAACTCTTCTTTCTTTCTGATGTCCTTTAGATATGGGATACAGCTGGTCAGGAGAGGTTTCAAAGTCTGGGTGTTGCTTTCTATAGGGGTGCAGACTGCTGTGTTTTAGTCTATGATGTGAATGTGATGAAGTCATTTGATAACCTTAATAATTGGCGAGAAGAATTCTTAATTCAGGTAATCATTCCTCCATTCTCAATCATACAATTCATATATATATGAAAGATCTTATTTATCTCACGAGTTATCAAGGAATTTACCCTAGAAATAAAGAAATTTACCCTAGAAATAAAGAAAGGAACTTTTTTTATTGGATGGGAATGAATGAAGAACTACTATAACATATTGAATCTGGCGCTTTGGTTTACCCAGAACTTGTACTACTTAATGACGCATATAAGACTAAACCTTGGACCATAACCATAAGATTGCTTCTTTTTAATGGAAATAAAAATATTACTGGAACTCAAGAAATGGAAAGAAATTTTGTTAGCCCAAGGGCTGATACAAGAGTATATGCCCAATGACCCAACCATTATGCGCCAATCAGATGGCCCCAATCATGTTTTGGAGTATGTGCTCTTAAAAAATAGGCATACCTAAAAAAATATTTAAAAATAATTCTAATATTTTTTTATACCAATCGAAATTTACTAGAAATTTTGACCGTCTACTCTTAAAAAATAGGTTCACTTAAAAAAATATTTTAAAAAATAATTCGTAAAATAAATTGATCAAAATACCCCAAAAACTTTTTTGGGTATTTTGGTCAATTTGTTTTTTGCGTATTATTTTTAAAATATTTTTATTAGGCGTGCCTTAATGAGAAGAGTAGACACTCCAAATTTTAAAAGATTTAGATTTGTAGAAAAAAAGATTAAATTTTAAATACGAAATGCAATTAGATTGGCCCAAATTCAATCTAAAGTGTTGGGAGTATACTATTGCATCAGCCCTTGAGCGTATAAAAGTTGCTCTATATATATATATAGCAATATAGCATCTTGAATTCACTTCCTTGACTTTGATCTGCAGGCAAGCCCTTCAGATCCTGAGAACTTCCCATTTGTGGTATTGGGCAACAAGGTTGATGTGGATGGTGGCAATAGCAGGGTGGTAAGTATTGAATTTCTTTAAAAATATACTGAATTCTGCATTTGATACTTTTAAGACTTTTTCCATCTCGTCCCCCCCCCCCCCTCCTTTTTCCTCTCTCTCTCTCTCTCTCTCTCTCTCTCTCTCTCACACACACACACCTAAGCAGAGACTTACATTGGCTTGGTAATATGGTGTTCAAGAGTAAAAAGCATGAGCTAGGACCTTTAGCCCCTTTCTTAGTGTGATAGTCTTGGTTTCTCTTGGATGAGGGTTCTGTCTGTTGAATTTTCAGGTATCTGAGAAGAAAGCAAGAGCATGGTGTGCTTCGAAGGGGAACATCCCATACTTTGAGACCTCAGCTAAAGAAGGTTTCAATGTCGAAGCTGCTTTCGAGTGCATCGCAAAGAATGCTCTCAAGAATGAGCCCGACGAAGAAATGTGAGTTCTCCAATCTCCCATAACTCAGATTTACTTATCACTCAGTTTGTGAAGTCCGGTCCATAAAATGAGAGCAACGCCACCCCATGGAAATAAAGTAAAAATCTATTAATTGAGATCTTCAATGACCAACTTAGTTTAGTTCTTGAATTTCGCTAATGCTGTTTTAGTCAATGGCGTTTTTGTAGTATATGACAGTGGGAGGTGGAGGTGGAGGTGGAGGTGGAGGTGGAGGGGGTGAGAGAGAGAGAGAGAGAAGGGGGTGTGGGTGTGGGTGTGGGTGTGGGTGGGGGTGGGGGTGAGGGTGGGGGGGAGAGGGCGAGGGAGTGGGGGTCATTGCCATCTATTTATCGAGTATGTATTTTAAGTTGATGGGTTTGCCTGAATTTGTTGTTTATATTTGTGTCATGTAGAAAAGAAAAAAGGTTGATCCCTTAATGTTCTGTTATTTTGTAGATACCTTCCCGACACTATCGATGTGGCCGGAGGCAGGCAGCAGAGGTCATCTGGTTGCGAGTGTTAAGATAACAAGCACCATCCCTCGAAATGGGAAAGGAGGAGAAGAACATAGCAACATAGTTTCAAACTCCTCTCCCGTAAACATTTATTGTGGAGATATAAGGCAGGGGATTGATGGATCCGCCTTATGAAATTGTTGTGTTCATCTCCAAGACTTGGTGATAATATTGTAAATGTTGAAGCTCATCGGATCCTCTCTATATTTTTTTCAGTTGTCCTAGTATTTCATGGTTTCTTGTCTGGGATTGCTGGAGTACTTAGCTTTGATCTTGAGCACGTATACTATGCTCCCTCGGGAGCATATTAGACATTTACTCCCTCGGGGAAAACGTAACTTGGGAGATTTTTTTAGATTTGAAGTTTCGGGACTTATCTAGATGATTATTTTCAAAGAAAAATTTAGATTTTGAGTTCATAAACATCTAGATCGGATCGTCCAAAAATCGATACCGAAATAGTTGACTAGACATGAGCAAGCTTGGAAGTGATTTAACCGACCTAATCGGTAAACCAGCGATTCGACCGTTCTAACCTAACATGTCCTAAGCAGTCAAAAAAGTATTGAAATAAATAAAAAAGATGCAAAAAAAATATACTAAAATATTAAAAGTATATAAAAAATTATTAAAATAAAACACATTCAAATGAAGTTGAAAATTAATGAAAAAAATAGATTTTAACGAATCGATTTGTGCTTACTGATATTTTTAAATTTTTTTGAAAAAGATGGGAAAATATAAAAGTAAGTATTAATGATCAAAACAATTTTTAATCTTTACCACAATGTAAAGAATATTTAAAAATACAATACAAACAAAATTCCTTATTTTTGAGAATTTATATATATTTTTTGACATCTTTTTTTTGTAAATACCGATCGATCACTAAAATTGCCCAAATCCTGAACATGCCAGTTTAGATCTAACCGGGGATATCCCAAGAGTCAGTTTGGCCCTAGGGAGCAAAATAGCATTAAGAAATCTTTTGACTTGAGCTTTTCTTACCAATCATCTTGAGATGAAATTTGGGTTATTTCCATTTTCATTGGGCGCTCCTAGTAAAAATAATAAAAAATTTATTTCCAATGAATGACCAAAATACTCCTTTTAGAAGTATTTTAGTCATTTTATTTTATAAAATACTTTTTTGCATTTTTGTAGGGTACATCCATGCAAATCGTGAGCAGACCCTAAATTTGATGCGAAGATTCGTAGAAAATTTTTTAAAAAGAGAACCATGCTAGGAGTGAAATTTTAACTGAAGCTATTCCAACAGCTCATGTAGATAAGATGGCTGCGAATAAGAGTCAAATATATTCTATATGTGGGGGAAGCCACAAAATATTTTCCTTTTCATAATATTCACACATTATGGTCCTATTTGTTTGTTATTACCCCTTTTTTTCTAACTTTTTACCCCTTTTTCTTTTTTTATTTTGCTTAAACACGAGGTTTTGCGTAATGCGGTCCACATTATAAAACAAAAAAGGACCAACCCCATACCCTTTCATTATAATCATTTTCCGAAACTTTTTACAAAGAACTTATACAATAAAACCATTTATCTTTAATACAAAAAGCTCACAGTCACTCCCTACCCTTTAGCCACCACAAAATCCGATTGTGGTGTGGCAAATAACCCACTCAAAATCTAAAAATAGTTTTTTGAACTTTGTGATACACCCCTAACTACTTTATTTTACGACTAACAGCTAGGAGTGACTATGATCTACTTGTATCATAGATAAACATCATTATAATATACAATCTCTTTTACCAACGGCCTATGATCAAATTCTGTGCCAAAAGGCCAAAACTCATGTCCAACCCATTTACCCAAGCCCACAAAGCCCAGGAGGCAATCCAAGAACAAAGGGCTCTACTAGAATTAGACACTCGTGAACTGTAAGCTCCTCTAAATATCATTACAATACAGAGTCAAAAATGGGATAATCAACGCATATTTATACAACCTTTTCTCAAGATAAAAGGTTTAATCGACTGCACCAATAATTATACAGATGGGGGGAAACGGCCGGACCCTTTTCTCCTCCTCCGCCTCCGTTGCCTCATTCTCCAAAAGCTTAGGCACAAACTCAGGCCTGTGAAACATTCACATGGACTGATGTGAGTTCAATGATTTCATACAACAGCTGTGAGAAAAAAGATTCCAGCCCATGGGCGAGTGTTAGTTGGGCCCCGAGTTATGTACACATGTTGATCTCATCCTATTGATAAAAAAGATGAAATAGCACAAAAAAAAAATCCAAAATGAGTCCGGCTTTTTCACAGAATTCAAGCTGTCCATTTTATGAATGGCAGACCTAGGCCTTCAAGATTCCAATCAATGTTTCCTTTTGAAATTGATTTTTTTTATCTATCAGATTACATCTAAAGAGTTGAATTATTCAACGTCACAAAATATGCAAAATTTCAGCACAAGGAAATCCCTCTAGCTATGTGATCTGGACAACTGGCTTATACTATAGTCCCATGTGTTCATAGAACTTCTTCAGATAATTATATATGATAAAACTACCCTTTATAAAGCTAGCATCCTTTTTCGTATGGGAAAGTATATCAACCGGTGTTGTAGACCATGAGGACATCCACCATACAATGAGCTAAGGTTAATCCCAACCATTGGCCAAAGGTGTCCTCAAGGTATATCACACACCAATTGCCTATGGTTGACTATTTTTATTTCAATAAGAAATAGTAGTTCCCGAAATTACCAGTGAGGGCAAGGGCTGCAGGAACAAGAATGGGAATATCAATCTGCAAAACCAACACGCAAAAGACACAAATTAACCGGAAGTCATTTGAAGATATATGAAGAACGAAAATATGGACTTCATACTAAGTTGAAATAATGGTAATATGTTCTGGTCATTTGAAGTGTCATTGAGAGATGTCAAAACTAGTGACAGGTTCAACAAGGAAAAGAAATGAAATTTTGTGTAAAATAAAAAAGGCATAATGATAAAACATATAAAACGGAACAGAACTGAGCACATGGAAACATTAAAATGCTTGATGAGAAAAACAAAGTGCGTAATGCGCACAAATGAGAGACAGAGAGACAGAGAGAGAGAGAGAGAGAGAGGGAGGGAAGGGAGAGAGAGAGAGAGAGAGAGAGAGAGAAAGAGAGGGAAAGAGAGAGAGAGAGAGAGAGAAAGAGAGGGAAAGAGAGAGAGAGAGAGAGAGAGAGAGAGAGAGGGAAAGAGAACATGGCTCAGAGTTTAATCTTGTGGTTTCAACAATCATGATTTAGTTTTACCATTTCAACTTAATTATGGCTACTTGATTTTCAATGAAAAGGGGGATGGATAAATCTGAGGATTATTGATTAGTGATGTTGCAATGCTAGTCAGAAAGATCTCAGTAAAACGTTAAACCAAGTGACCACTAAAAATAGAAATAATAATTATTCTGAAAACAACTGAGATAATCATTTTTGTGTTACTTGATAAGGAATAACAGAGGGAATTGCAAAATGACATTTATGGAACACATTTACCCCAAATGGGAAAAAAAGCTTGCATACTATAGCAAATTATAGATGTTCTCAAAAAAAGGGAGTGGGGAGCAAGATAAAAGATGCTTACCTCATCCTTGTTGAGCAAACCCAGGAAGTCCATTTTCCTTAGATTGGGAAAAGAAGCATTACTTACATCCACCATCACTCCTTGAATCCCATCGTCTTTTATTGAACCCAAATCACCATCACTTGGTGTCTCAGGCTCCTCCAGCTTTCTAAACCTCTTCCCAAAGCCAGAAATTATTGTATTTGAATCAATGCCATCAGCAGAATCCAAGCCCACATATCCTGGTAATCTTCTATTCCTCCCAGTAATTTGAAACGCGTAACCCTTGGTGCCCCAAACCTCAAACGGCGCATCATTTCTGCAAACCAGCTCCTTGTCAACAACCGAAGAATACATCGAGAAATTCACATCGGTTCTCCGAGATGGCAATTGGGTTTCTTCTTTCTCCATGGCTGAGGCTAGTTTAACTGAGTTTGAGAAGAGAACTGGGTCCTTTATTTTCCTGCTCGTGAAATCAAGTATTTTTCTCAAGAGCCAGTAGCAGTTTGTTACCATGTGGCTGCTGTCCAGGCAATTGGAGTCCCCATATACTGAGATTCGACCAACCCCTGCTTCCACAAGGCCTAAGATGGAAGATTCCATCTGCAAATAAACATAACCAAAAAATTTCATCTGTTATATTCTAGATAAGTAAAATAACATTGAAGAAATAGTTACTTTTTGAAATTTGAACATGAGGGAGAATAAATCAGACACAGGCGTGCATCATATAGAATACAAAATAAGGGCATCCACCACCCATTCTCAAGATGAATGGTGGAATGCACAGGATACTTTCCTAAACATCCTTTTAAGAAATCAGAGATCCTGATGACAAAAGAAAAAGTAAGGAATAATAAAGTGAGTTTCATTGCAATGAACTGAACAATGAGTGTGCTCACCTTGACCATACCAGAGCCCTGCAGCACATTCTGAGTGGCACCACTCTCTGAATTATCCTGAATCCGAAAGCTATGGACAAAGCCACCAGCTGGAAACCTCACAATATTCGTGCCTGATGCATAATGGCTCTGTTCGCCATCAATCGAGAAATCGCCGTTCAAAATCCTATCACCAAATGCTATCCCAAAAGGCTTCAAGAGCTCGTTCATGGCAGGAATATTTGCCCCTCCAGTGACAGGGGTCCACCAACTCCTAGTGTTATCATCAAAGAACCTCATCTTCACCATGGTATCAACATTATACCACTCGCCGAAAACAGCAAGCCCTAAGCCTCGAACCAACACATCCTCCCTAAGTTTTTCTCTCTCCTCAGGGAAATACTCATCCTCTAAGTCCACCATAAGGAGAGTCCCATATCGACTGGCATCAAAGCAAGTAAGAGGGGAACCGAGGATCTCAACATAGTATCCAGCACCTCTCAACATATTGAACATGACATGGAAATTTGTATGAGGATGATCCCCATGCCAGTCAAGGATGTCATTTCGAACATCCAAAGAGTCCCTTGGGATATAACCTGGAGGATATTTTATGCTGTGGTATTGATCCCATAGCACCCGTCTCCATCTAGGTGGAGTAGGGATCACCTTTAGTTTCAATTGAAGCACGCAAGTGCTTTTCTTATGAGAATTTCTCTCTCCTCTCTCTAATGGGTTTCTCTCTCCTCCCACTGAAGGGCTGTATATAATGATGGTAACATTGCCTTCAATTATGCCTGAAAAACTAGCTCCTTCTTCCTTGACTTGCATGTGCAGAGACAGAAAACCAGTCCAAGGCCAAATGACATCGGAGTAACTGAAATGGATGCTTAATAGGTTGCCAACCTCATCAGAGGGGTGCCAGGTGGGTGGGGATTCAACATACCCTGTGACACCCATGCCATTGAGGATGGTGGCATTGAAGATCACGGGCATGGCGCGAGCATACAGTGGCTGGCGACAGAAGGGCCAGGAGTATGGGCAATCCGTGTAATCAAGAGTACTTGGGAATATACTTGCACGAGGTTGGTAATTCTTCAGGATTTCATATGATTCCAACCTGACAAGAAGAATATTCTTGATTAGAATTTCGAAGTTCAGAATGATTTCATCCATTGATGTCAATGTGCTTGCATGTGTGTGCATGCAAGAGAGAGACAGAGAGAGCAATATGCGAACGTCAGCCATAATAACCATTTTTTTTAGAATGTTAACCATAATAACCTTGAAAACTTAAATCCCGAAAATCACAATCCTTGAGAGATAATTATGATCAAACTACAACCCCACCCCATCGCCCCCCTTCCCTCCACACACACACACACACACACAACAGAAATAAAAGGTTTACAGACATTATTGTAGAGCAGGTACATACACTTGATGATGGAAATAAGAGATAGGGACTCACAGGTCAAGCCGGCCCGCACCCTGCTCAAACATGTGGGGACCAGAAAGTTTCGCAGCTCCCTCAACCAGTGCTTGTTTCATGCTTGCAGGGTTTAGAATTACTCGACGATCTTCTTCAGGAATGACACTAACAAGCAAGCAAACTACCCCTGCTACCACAGGGCTCGCAACACTGGTGCCCGATAGGCTCTTGCATCCGGTGCTAATTTTGGAACCCATGATATCTCGCCCATAAGCAACAATATCTGGCTTCACACGGCCATACCTGTGAGAGGTAACTAGACCAGATATGTAATTCAAACTTCGTATAAAACCACAATAGTTCAATTAATAAAATACAATCCTTGCCTAACAAGTATGAGGGACAAGGACTAATGATTTTACAACCCATGCAAAGATGATTGAAAATAGGTCGTCCATAGATTTAGATACAAATTTGGTATGAAGAACGGGAGGGTTTGATAGCGGGAGAGTATGAGGGACACAACAAATTGATGATTTTGTTTTGATAAGTCATGAAAAGACAACAAACAACATTGTTTGTAAATTAAATAGAAAAAAAATTTGAAAGAAGAAGGAAAAGAGAGAGAAAGAGATAAGAGAGAGAGAGAGAGAGACAAGCAACAACCGATAATTTTTTATGCAGGGAAACAATTATAAGGGGAAAAAAAGAAAGAATATCAAAATAACGTTCCAAAATCAACACATAAGGTGGAATATAAATGCAAGATTTGAAGAACATGATGATAACACCACTTAGTGCTCGATCATAAATCCAGGGAAATAATGATATCTTGATATTGAATCAGATAAAATAACTCCTCAAGGAATCAGATGACAGCATATATTTATCTAGCAATCTTAGAGCACTAGATACTGCAACAAAAGTAAGTGATTGCCATGAAACAGAATATATAATCTCTTTTTTGATCGATTAATATGTAATATAGATAGAACTAAGTTATTTTTCTTCCACTAGTCTGTGTCCGATAACTATAAATCACAACTTGATCACTCGAATTATGACATTAAAAGTAACCGAAAATAAGTATAAAATTTACCCATGAGGAAGCTCCCAAGTACTCATGCCACGTGAGGAAAAAGAGGCAATATGATCATCGTAATCAATGCCACCAACACCAATGACATCACTTTGATCAGCTGGATTGTTCAAAGTACCATATAGAGGTCCATCATTTCCAATAGCTGAAACCATGATAATATTATTTGCAGTAAGCTCCCAGACCTGCATAGCAATTCAACCACAAGAAGGTAAACTATAAGGCGCCATACCAAATATTGAACCGCCTTTATGGAAATCCTCGATCGTGTAAATTACAGAGCAAAAATAAAGGAACTGCACGTAATTGAACTTTACAAATACATGAGATCACATGTTTTGTCCTAATCCATGTTTCAAGTAAAATATAAAATTTGTTTGAATTTCTTTAAAGGAAAAAGGTTATAGAGAGCCGAGGCTCTAAACAATCAAATTAGAGCCCACCTCAAAAATTTCACTAGAAGAGGTTGGTTTGATATCCAAATATCCTCAAATTTATCATCTCGACATCAAAATGCACAGACATGAGCAACAAATGGATTTCATGTTTTGGAAATAGTGCATCCCGTAACGCATTTTTGGACTGTCAATTTTCAAGCTTTTCAAGTTTTCATAGATCTGCTCGATCTACACTATTTTGAAGCTTTAAATTTATAATTAAAGATGAAAATATATTTTAAGGCTCTCACAAAGATTTCCAGTATTGAAACCACATTCCTCGACACTATTTTGAAGGTGTGTTTTATTTTGATTGTTTGGAGCCTAGGCACAATACAAACTGCACCCTTCTTTAAAAAGTCACTAGACTTTAATCAGGATGCAGCATAGAACAGAAGTAAAATACAGAAAAGATAACAGGGGCCACTTGTAAATCTCTCCAGACTCTATAAGGTGGATACTTAATATCTGCTCCACATTTCAGTTATGTGCAACTAATATTTCTCTCTGCATTATAAAAAATTATCAAGCCAGAAAATTTCTAAAATCATGTTAAAACAAACCCCACTTATTTTTCAACCACATTTTTTGTAAACAAGCCCAACATATGGGATACTTATGAGATGCATGGATATAAAAACTAGCCCCCAAACCACATATGTATTCTACTAAAGTATCGATGAAAACTAACAAATAATGGTATAAAGTTAAAGAAGCATGTCAGCACAAAACACGAGAAAGTCTATGGTTTACCCACCATAACATTACAGTGTACAATTAATAATATTTAAAGGGTGTAGTTTCAATAAGGTTGCAACCTTAAACAACACAATTAAGGCGCACCTCCAAAGCCCATCATAATATGTAATTTTGGTGTAAAAAATTCTTAGGATTATCTGAAAATCTATTTTCATATCTAATTATAAAATTTTAAACTCCAAAAATGGTTAAAATCAAGTATATCTATAAACATATGAAAATCTTGAAAATGGACGGTCTAGATAATGTGTTGCAAGATGCACTATTTCTAGGACTCAAAATCCTTTTTGTTTTTTCATATTCATACATTTCGATGTCGAGATGATCAATTAGAGGGTTTTTCAACATTATAACAACATTTTCCGATGGATTTTTGAGGTGCATCTTTAATTCTACATAAAAAAGTTGCAACCTTATATAAACTTTTTCCATATTTACAATATGAATTCATTATATCATAAACTAAAAGAAGCAGCCCACAGAATTTGCCATTTTGCATGTTCATTCATGAGTAAACTAGGCAGCAGCTCAATACTTTCTAGCCAAAGAATAGAACTAGATAAACAAGGGTTGTAGGGCGCACTGGGACATTACATAAGACCCATCTTGTTATGGCAACAAGCATAGAAACACAACGACCAAGACGCACGGCGGAGATGTTTGTCATCTAAATTGTTGGTCATCTCCACCATGTGATATTGAGAACAAAAAACATTTGCCCAGACATAACTCTATACATAGGATATATAGGATATATTTTCTCCAAACAAAAGAATGAAGTCCAGGAAGGCTGACCTTTTCAACAAATGGAAGATCCAAGTAATCTGGTCCGCCAATACTCAAATTCAGTACATCTATACCAGTTGCAATGGCATAGTTGAATGCATCGAGGAACCAAGATGTGTATGATACCTGCAATTAGGCTGAACACCCAACTTATCATGATCTTGCTAGTTGTTACACTGGTTACCTCAAACAGAAAAAGTAAGCTTCTTCTTATATAACAGCACAAAAATAAAGATACTTTGCCTTCACAACAGACAATTATTTGTGGGAAAATAGATAAGAATGATACCATACAAATGGAAACGACCAGCCCTCTAAGACAATAAAATTCCATAAACTGAGCTCTATGTAAAAACCGAAATTCACACATGAACAAACAAAGGTTTAAGATCAGGAGTGTTTGCAGCATATGTTAAGTTATTTGCAAACAAAATTTTCAAAATGGAAATATAAATAAAAAAGCATCATTAAGTGCATGTGTATCAAAGCCTTGAACTTCCACTCATGGAACCAGTCGAAACAGTGTCTATGCATTACATTGGCTGTACAGCAAAGATATTTCCCTCTTTTGGCACATCAAATTATGGTCGAGGAATCAAATCCATTTATGACAACCAACAAAATATAAATAGCAGTTTCCTTCTTTCCTTAGAATGATAAAAATTGTCTTCATTCTAACATCAATTTATCATTTCCATCATGGGCTTCCTGTATATCTAGATATGCACAATCAGTTGATTTCATAATATAATTTTGAGAAACCATGGTAAACCCTTCGCTAAAAGCAGAGTCTAAGAAAACCAAAAGTTATATTGACAACTAACAACCAAGAAATTTGAGAAATTAACCAAATTACTAAAATGACTTTTAAAGAAACCATATGCATTACCTGCGCATCAGTAAACACACGAAATGCATAAATTTCTGTATCAGGAGCAAAACCCAAACACTCTGTATCTTGACCAGCAATGACTCCTGCTACAAATGTTCCATGTCCAAGATTATCATTCAAAGTGTCCTCATTGGTCCAATTTGTACGTTCCTGTAACAATATTTCTAGTCAGTACATCACATATGTGCATTAAAGTATCATGAAAACGGAAAAACTTTGAAAAATAATCACGAAGACCCCAATTTGTTGTTCTCTCAATAAAAGAAAAAGAAAATATAACATTTAACACTACACTCTCCTTTTCTGGGGTTGTATCTATTATCTGGGTTACATCATTTCAATAAATAGATAAATCTTGTTAAAGAAGAAGGCTCCCCAGATGTGTAATAATAGTGTTAGAAAGCTCGGGAACTCAACTCAGGATCGCCTGAGTCACTTGCCCCTGGGTCCCATTGAAATACCATGAGGATTGTCTTACATTTTTAAGACCCTATAATATTATTTTGCCATATCGATACATAGATGTGTGAGCTTGCCAAACTAGGGTTTCAGAGTAAAGACCATAACACGTACCAACCCGAACCGGGTTTCTAAACTATGCTATAAAAAGAGGAATTACAACATACACAACAGAAAGAAAAGATGACAGTCCGCATTTTAACTTGCCATCTCCATCTTCTTACATGTTCCCTTCTTTCCTATACTGTCTTTCTCTCTCTTTGCATGAAATCCCTTATATCAAAGTTTTCCTCTCACTCTCTCTCTCTCTCTCTCTCTCTCTCTCTAGAAAAATGTTCCCTCTTTCTGCCTGCTATTATTAGCCTTTTTATAAGGAGTCAAGCAGTTCCATTTCGAGGAGGTTTTTACAAGCTCTCAAAAGGTTGAGGTTGGCAGACCCATTGACTAATTTTATGGGAATTGGGACCGCATGCTTCTACTTGGCAAGCAATGTGCCAAAACTGCAGCATCTCTTTAATTTCATTTGTTGACCATAATTTGACACATCTCATCTTTGTGACTGGCTTTATGCCTTCTCAGTGCGATTAATGCTTATGGTTGGCAATTCTTGCTTCACTAAGTCACTGCATTTTCACTTCAGTTAAATACTTAGCTGCAGTGTATCTGCATTTGCACTGCAGTTAAAACTTAACCGTTCCGAGCCATCTTGGGAACACCATATAGAATGTTTTCGCAGCAGTTAAGCACTTAGCCATCTCGTGCTTCTTTAGAGAAATGCTATCCACATCGGGCGATTAAGAACTTTAGCATTTTCAGGATATATAAACACCTCAAACAAACTATCAAGCTACTTCGAAATAGTTACAAAGCTAAGAGTCGAAAATTGCCAATTTCCTATATACCGTACAAGAACTCCGAGAACCCATATGAATAATCAACTATTTTCTTCTAAATGAAAATCATCTTTGCCTTGTTAATATCATTCCTTAGGCCAAAGAAGAATAATAATGACCCTCGTAATTGATGCCTAAAAGTATAAGAAATAATAACAATAATGATGATGATGATGATTATAATATACTTGTGAATTCGTTGAAGACATAATGTAATTCTTGGAATACCCTATCATCTTCCTTATGCTATGCCAATACTAACAATCATATGAGCCACAAATCATTTGCATATATATAGTAAGAGTAGTTGTTTATTTATTTAGTAATTGGTGTTCGTGTACTATTAATTGAATTTGTCAAGGCATTGAAGCAAAATCCTTCCATGGTTAGTGGTCAACAATTAAGGCCCAGATAAGCAAGCCTAGATCGCCTCCAAAACAAATATACCTAATGAAATAATATTCAACCAAATGCCACAAATAAAAAAGTTCAACATCATCACTAATAATGGCTCGTTCCGTGATAATGTTCTCTTTTGGAACAGGGGAGGCATACTTTTTCAGTTACTTGAGAAAATGCCTATTACAGCCTCACATTGAAAGATTTCATTCATGTATATTTAAATTTTGGAACTTACAATACGATAAGTTGGTTTATTCTATACAAAAAGGAAAAATAAATAATCAAGAAGTTGAACTGTTGAGCTAACAAGCTACATTAGAATTGGAAGTTGAGCATGAGAAGCATCGTAAGCCTCCAAGTATTAAGCATGAGTTCCATATTGCAGACTAAATATATGCCTTTCAAAAGCACATAAAATTATGCACTTTCATTTACCAAAATGGATTGCATACCTTGATGTTACGGAAATGCGGATGATTGGCTCGGATGCCTGTATCGAATATTGCCATCTTGACTTTTCCACCTTTATAACCTTTTGCCCAAAGTTTCTCTGCTCCAAACATCGATGTAACTTGTGATCGCTATCATAATAATAAGAAAAAAAAAAAAAAGGGCTCAGATACTAGTAGAAATAGAATAGACAACCAACTAATAGTGCTAGATGATTAATATCTATTGTCAAGGTAATACTTCCACAGGAAGAGATCAGGTTATTTCAATCATATACAAGCTGAGCATATCCAAGGTGCATAATAGTACAAAACAATATGTTCTCTTCAAGAAACAACAAGCAAAAACTTGAATTGCCTTGAGTAATCCCTCCCCTTGAGGAAATTCATGTTTTGGGTCATTCTAGATAGGGTGCAGTTGGCATACGGATGCATCCGTAGTTGTAGAGGTAAGGTGCGTCTTCAAATTTTATCATGGTATATAATTTTGATGTAAAATGTTCTTAGGATTATCTCAAAATCTATTTTTACATTTAATTATAAACTTTTAAATTTAAAAAATGGTTAAAACTAATTAGATCTATAAACATATGAAAATCTTGAAAATGGACGGTGTAGATAATATGTTATAAAATGCACTATTTCTGAGACTTAAAATCTTTTTTTTTTTTTCATGGTCATACATCTCGATGTCGCGATGATCAATCAAAGGGTTTTTCAACATTAAAACTACCTTTTCCGATGGATTTTTTAGGTGCATCCGTAGCTCTATATTATAAGGTTGCTACCTTATATAAACTTTTTCCTTCTAGATATACCCCATTATTTCACATGTTTGCATTCAATAAAAGAGCTTGGAATTCAACACTCCTACTTAAGGTTTCGCATACAACTCTCATACTCGAGGTTTGGGAATAGGAGTTATAGATGGTTGGACACCAGCACTCAAAATAATACTCTTAAAAACTAAAGCATACAACTCATAATTCATCAAAGAGGATGCAATAAGATCTCATATCATATGCAAGGCTCAAAGAAACGGATTCGGGCGCCTAGGCGGTTTGGGTGCCCGGGCACCTAGGCGGTTTAGGTGCCAGGCTGCCTAGGTGGTTAGGCGCCCACCCAGGGACAGGGAGCCCTCAACAATATCAAACCCCCCCCCCTCCACCCCAAATATAACAAATAGGGGAGTTCTTAGCGCTGGTTTATAGCCTTAGGGAGTTTTTAAGGCAATTTTAAAGCCCCAAACTGATCATGAAATAGATGAAAAAAATCAATAAAAGAATACGATATATGCTGAATTTCATCGTACAAGTGAGAAAAAATCAATAAATCACCAAAAAAATCAATATTTCAATTACAAACATGTACATCGATCGTAAAAAAAAAAAAAAAAAACAAAAAAACTCATGATTCATAACATAATGTATTGTAGAAAATAAAATCAAAACCCTTTTTCAAATATGATAATACTTAAAAAATATCAAAATCAAATCGGTGTTGGGCAAACCTTATCTATTGGGATGCCAAAAGATCTCAAAATCAACTATTAGAAACTCCAAATCCACCAACAAACTATTGTCTTTATTTCGAGAAGAAATCAAAAAAATATAAAATTTATCAATTTTTCGATAAATCACAAAATAGTGGTTTTTGAGAGGGTTTTCTCAACCTAAAGGCCATGGATTGTAAATTGGGGTTTAGAATACACCCTAAAACCCTTTTCCCCCTTTTCTAGGGAAAAATTACATATTTTATCCTCACCCGAGGGTTTTTTTTCTGCCGCCAGAAAATTGTCATGGGGCGGCACCTCGGCGGCCACCCCGACAATAGCGCCTAGGCGCGTACCCAGAAACAAAACACCTTATGCACCTGCCCTGACTGCGCCAAGGCGTTTTGAAAAATTTTCAGCCTCGGCGGCCATGTAGGCAGTTGGGCAGCCGAATTTTTGAACTATGATCATATGCAACCCGCTGTTTATCATTATTTTGTTGTTTGGTTCTTAAAAGAAAAATCCAATATAAAATGCATATATTTTGGTTCTTGGAAGAGTGTTCCATTGAAAGATGCAACTGGACTTTAGCTACATAGTCAACAAGAAAAACATTCCAAAAAAAAATGTCAACAAAAAGAGAGCACAAATTCATCCAAAGGACATAACAAGCACCTCCTCAGCTCAAATCCAATCCTAATTTTCAATTGGGGCATTCTTTAATCAAATTCATTCGCAATATCTATGATCCCCAAAACAAATGTAAGATAAGAAACCGAGAGAGATAGAGAGTTCTTATTTGCACTTCGAACATTCTGTGATCAGATAAGTTCGCAGAATGTAGAGAACCCAACAAAATTTGACGCTAAAAAAGAAGGTAGATAGACATGGAGAGGGCATACATGAAGCAGGAGCTTGCGTTTCCAATTTAATGTAAAATTGCTAAACACATTACTATAGTCATCTTCCTGAGACATGGAAGTGAACATCTTTCCTGGTTGCTTCTGGACTTCATAAACGTGATAATCAGCTCCCCCTTGATATCTTCCATCAAAAAGCAAGTTTCGTGAATATACTGACTCTGTAGAGACATCTTTAACAAACCCTAACTTCCCAAGCTCTTCAACCAACTGTGATTTCACCGAATCCTCGACAAAAACCAGACCAAAATCAGTTGGAAAATCCGCTGCAGGGTTATTCCTCTCTATCCATTTCCAACCTCCATCCTTAAGATTTTTCTCCAACATTTTCTTGTGATCTTTAGCTTTCTTGTACTCCCGAAAGCGAACAATATATCTTGTCTGAGAAATTCCTCCATCAGAGTGAGAGCCCCGATCTTCTCCATTAGAGGGAGAGGTCTGATCATCAATTAGGGTTATGTTATGTTGATTTGTAGAGGGAGAATGGAAATGAAAGAGGAGAATTGATAGGAAGAGAAAAGTGACGGGATGGGAGAGGTGAGAGGGATAATTCATTGGTTTTTGGGCTTGCGTTTCATGAATTTATTGTGTGGAGACATGAGTAAGCTTCAAAGACTTACAGACTGAAACTCGTGGGAATTTACAGTATAGGATCTTAGAGAGAGAAAGTGAGAGGGAGAGATGGGAAGAGAAAGAAACAGAGAGATAAGGCAGCGAAAGTTGGAGAGAGAAACAGAGAGAGATTAGGCAGGGAAAGTTAGAGAGAGAAACAGAGAGAGGGACAAAGAGGAGGAGAGAGAGAAGCGATGAAAATGGAGGAGAGAGAGGGAGCGATCAAAGTGGAGGACATGAGCAGGCGAGCGAAACCCCACGCGCTCTCTCTCTCTCTCTCTCTCTCTCTAAATCCAAGTCCATTTATTTCTCTCTTAAACAGATTGCCCTCTCTCTCTCTTTAACGTCAAACAACGTTTTCTCTACGGCGGTAGATCGCCTACTCTCTCTCTTACGCACATTAACTAGTGCCACGGCCCCCTCGAACATGGTCAATCCAACCACCTTAATTTTAAAAAAGAGAATTAAAAAATTTATAAAAATAATAAATTCATTTGTAATAAATTTTTAAATATTTTTTATTATTTTAAAATATATTTTGATTATAAATATATTTTTTTATATTATCTTTTTTTTTTAATTATTTTTAAAATATCTCTAAATACAAATGGAACTTTCAATATCTATTTCTCACTACTTTCTTAATTTTATTTGGATGTATTTTATTTATTTAACTATATCTTAAACATACTTTTCTCTTTATTTTAATATTTTGAGATTTTAAAAAAACTATTAACCCTTTTTGGCCTGGCCAAGACCTAATCGACTTGAGCAGTTTACCCAGACTTGCCCCATGGCTTGGTTTTGCTGCAAGATTGTGGAGATGACTACTGTTCTTGATCGATATTTTGGCTAATCCAATCTAAATTAGAATTTCAATCTATGCAAAATTCGATCAATAACCAGTTTCAATCCGTTAAACCTTTTGAGTTTGCAACCCATTGAATAAATATTATTTTAATATATTTTATAATTTACAATTTATTATAATTTTTATATTTTTAAAAAATTATTCATGACCAAAATCAACGCCGGTTAAATGCCTGGTCCGATCCTGATAACTGTGCACATTTGTATTTTAAGGAGGCATAAAAATCATTAGACGAAGTTGTTTTTTACATGTGTGAGATAAAATGCTGAATGTGCTCAAGCTGCAGTAGCACACTATGTCGTTGCTCCCTCAAATAAAATAGCTACTCTTCAAAATAACCTTTTCAATTTTTGGAGAGCGCCTTACTTTGATTATTTAGAGCCTCGCACTTATATAAAATTTTTTTTTATTTAAATACGTTATTTTTGTGATCCACTTTAAGATTTAAGATTGGTGCTTAAAAATTAAAATGTTTCGTGTTACTTAACACTTCGAACTAGTGGTCTAAAAACTGGAATGTCTGATTTGCATAGATGCTGATAAGTTTATTAGTGTTTGATGCTCATACAAGCCGTAATGATATTGAGAATAGCATTTAGCAATGGTTTAAAAACCGGATCGGTGACTCTGATCGGGCTTTTCAAAAATCGATCCGGATCGGCGAATCGGCGATCCGGATCGGAATCGGGTGAATCGGTCAGAATAAAGCTTCAAAAAAATCCGAAAAAATTATTAAAATTCATTATAAATATTGTTTTTTAGGAATTCAATAAAAAATGAGGGTACTCCATTAAGAATTTTCATGTTTTTGAATGAATATGCGAATATTGATATGTTCTTCCCTTGCATGAACCGCCATTCAACATTTAATTTACATCACACAAAAGGATAAACATAGAATTATCATGGAATAAGTATATCAGCATACATGGACTACAATAAAGCATAAAATTAGTAATATACGATCTAAATTAAGATGTAAAAAGTTTAAATTAACCTGACAGTTCAAAAAGAAAAATAATCACCATATGTAATGATTATATGTTGCGGTAGGTCATGTAGTCATATTCGTTGTTATTTGTTATTGCAAAAGGACAATAATATTTTCGTACATATCAATTACAAACATTTAGAATAATACAAAATGTAAGCTCCAAACATGGCTACAACTCAATTATCAAGAACATACATTTTTTGCATTAAAAAATTAATAATAAAAACAATTCTTCAAAGAGCCGGCTAACATCAGTCATTCCAACTAAAAAATCCATGAACAACAGATAAAAAAAATACAGTTTTGTATTGAAAATATAATAACATGCATTTTTTTGCATAAATAATCCATCAACATACAATTTTTTCAACAAAAACTTTAACAATAAAAATTTAAAATATGGTTTAATACCTCATGATAATTAAAACCTTGTCACGATTTTCACATCTTTTCGGAAAATCATCATTTTTCAAAAAATTCGATCATGGAAAAAAAAAAAAAAAAATTTACAGCAAACTCAAACAATAAAAATTAAAAATTGGGTTTAAATGTTTAATACATCATGATAATCAAAACTTTATCACGATTTTCACATCTTTTCGAAAAATCATCATTTTTCAAAAAATTCGATCACGGATAAAAAGAAATAAGAAAAAAAAGTACAGCAAATTTTCAAAAAATTCGATCATAGATTAAAAAAAAAAATTAACAAATTTTCAAAAAGTTCGATCATGGATTAAAAAAAAAAAATCATAAATTTTCTAAAAATTCGATCATGGATTACAAAAAATTCGATCATGGATTACAAAAAATTCGCTCATGGATTACATAAAATTCGATCATGGATTACATAAAATTCGATCATGGATTACAAAAAAAAAAAAAACATAAAAGAACAAAAAATTCGATCGTGGATTACAAGAACAGAAAAAAACAATTCGATCATATTACAAAAAATTCAATCATGGGTTACAAAAAAAAAAAAAACACAAAAAATTCGATCATGGATTACAAGTAAAAAAAACAAACATTTCGATCATGGATTACAAAAAAGTCGATCATGGATTACAGAAAATTCTATCATGGATTACAAAAAATTCGATCATGGATTACATAAAATTCGATCATGGATTACAAAAAAGTCGATCATGGATTACAGAAAATTCTATCATGGATTACAAAAAATTCGTTCATGGATTACATAAAATTCGATCATGCATTACAAAAAAAAAAAACAAAAAATTCGATCGTGGATTACAAAAAAAGAAAAAAACAATTACATCATGGATAACAAAAAATTCAATCATTGATTACAAAAAACTCTATCATGGGTTACATAAAAAACAAAAAACAAAAAATTCGATCACGGATTACAAAAAAAAACAAACATTTCGATCATGGATTACAAAACATTCGATCATGGATTACAAAAAATTCTATCATGGGTTACAAAAATAAAAAATAAAATTCGATCATGGATTGCAAGAAAAAAAAACAAACATTTTGATCATGGATTACAAAAAATTCGATCATAGATTACAAAAAATTCTATCATGGGCTACACAAAAAAAAAAAAAAAAAAAAAAAAAATAAATAAAAAAAAAAGAAAAAAAAAAAAATTTGTTCTTCACAGAGTCGTTTTACATAAGCGATTTTAACTCAAAAATTCACCTCCAAGTGAATAAATTACATCCAATTGACTATATTTTCTGATAAACAACAATATAAGGAATCAAAAACCTAAATTTTTAACACATTATTTCAAATATATCATGAAAACAAAATCAAAAGGCGGAAAAAAAAAAAAAAAAACAGCGGAATTTGGTTCCGCAGGCATCTCACTGTTCATATCAAATTTCTTGCTGTAATTGATCAGATTACGTAAAATTGAAAAATTTAAATCATACTAGACACAATAAAGATTAAAAACCCTAATTATTGAACTCATTTTGTTCAAAATATGCCGTGAAATAAATCAAATGGCGGAAAAAAAAAAAAACCCAAAGTTCTTACCTGTTTTTGTGAACCGAAGCCTTCAATCTCCAAAAAACTCTGTTTTTCTCAACGATTATCACAAATTAGTAACAAAATCTTTTGATTCACAGCTTTAAGATCAATATGCCTACAAATTTTGAAAGATTCATACCCTATTTGGCATGAAATTTCAGAAATGGCGGAAACCCTAAACCCCGAATTTTTCTTGATCCAAAAACAACCAATTTTTCCACCATTTAATCCTTGAAAAATCTGAATAAAGCTGTTTACAGCCTGAAAAACAGATCACATGCCGAAAAAAACAAAAAAAATGATCAAAAAATGACAAATTTGAAAAAATCCGTGAAGAACACTGTGCAACCCGTGTTCTTCACGGACTCACCGATTTCGCACAGTGAATCGGCGAGTCACTGTGCGGAATCGTCCGGTTCTCTCTAGAACCGGACGATTCCCGGTTTTTGAACCGATCCGGTACCTTTTTCGTGAATTCCGAGTCGAACCGGGCGAGTCCGGTTCGACTCGGCGATTTTTTAAACGCTGGCATTTAGACATAAAGCGACATCACCCGGGTAATGAAGAAGTAGGATTTTATGTAACATTAAATATTTTTATGGAGATTTTTATCGAGGACTAAGTTTCTATAAGGTCTAGGCATTGTGAAAAGAAAGTACAGCTTCACCTGGAACTCTCATAAGGAAAGTACTTTGGGTATTTAAAATCTCCATGATGTCTTTAAAATTGATTTGTAACACCTATTATGAAATTTGGGACTCAAAAAGTAGTGCAGATCTTGCGGTTTTAAGGTAAAATGGACCGTCTAGATAATTTGTTATAATATATATTATTTTTAGACCTTGAAATCAATTTTTATTTTTTTTAAAACCATAATGTTCAAGGCCTTAATGATTGATTTGAATCTTTTCCAATGCCACAATTGCATTTTTAAGTGAGTTTTGAAGTGAAGCTTTACTTATTAGTGAGTGAGGTTTGTATTTCGGTGTCAAGAACTTTATGATGGTTTGAAAATATATTTTCATCTATGGTTATAAAATTTGAAATTTTTAAAAAGATACAGATTGAGCATATCTATAAGCACGTAGAAATATTGAAATTATACTGTCTGGATAACATGTTACAAGATGCACTACTTTAAGACTTGAAATGTATTTTTCTTTTCATATTCATTCATCGAGTTCGATATGATCAATTAAAGGGTTTTTCAACATCGGAACACTCTATTCCATAGGATTTTTAGGTACATTTTTCTTCAATAGTATAAGATTGATATTTGATATAAACTTTTTCTTTCATAAATAAGTGCTACAAAATATATATCGAACTTTCTAAAGTATTATATACGTGGCATCATGTCTTGAGCATGTAACCTCGTGCCGAAAGCAGTGGAAAGATGTGTGTATGTCGTAGGCCAAGAGTCATGTTGATTAAAGGGAAATTATTGTGAATATAGCTATATTTTACTATAATCGAAAAAAAAAAAAACCCAACTTTTCAAAACCTCATATAGACCATTTTTTACAAATTTCGGCTTTTTTTTATCAAAATGACCTTCACAGTAGTTTTTTTACCGTAAAGAACATTACGGTAATTGAAATACTGTAAATAACATTACGGTAATTTAAATACCACAATAAATTGAAAGAATATTAGAATAATTAAAATACCGTAATAATTTAAAGTAATATTATGGTAATTTATTTACCGTAATAACATTATGATAATCTAATTGCCATAATGCTTCTTATTGTTAAACAACTTCAAACCGAAGCTAATAGCAGGGCTACCCCTCTCCTCGTGCGTTCTGTGAACCCAAGGAAGCTCCTTCTCTCTCGCTCGCCCTCGGCTCTCGTGGCAGCTACAAACCCGGTGTCTCATAGGTAAATAAAAGTGCACTTCTCAAGAGCTTAGCTGCTGCAGCTTGGACTGTGGCATTCATCGTATGTCGCTGATGGTCAGCCACGGCCAACCAGATGCTGGTCAATTTTTCCTGGATAAGCTTCTAAGGCATGAATTTGATCTAATTATGGGAGTTTTAGGAAAAAACTTGATGTTGCATAGAGATGGGATGCTAAGGACCTCCATTTGAAGGAGACCCCAATTCAAAGGAGGAATTGAAGAGCGAGGAAATAAGCGTTTAGAAAGTGAAACTGAAGCGCTTTGGGAAGTTTTAGGAAAGCTCTCTCTACCTTCTGCATCTCTCTCCTTGATCAAAACGAAGAGAGAGAGAGACGGGAAGAGAGGGAAGAGAATGGTGGAAAAAAAGAACCAGATAGACACAAAATAAAAGCCAAAGTGGCCCCAAGCCAGTTTACGATCAGGGCCACATCTAACAAAAGGGTTATCCGCCAATGGCTCTACAACCAATTTTATACTAAATTCTTTCTCTTTCTCCTCTTCCTCCCCATTAAACCAAAAATTATCATCCAAATAATTTTCAGCCAAAAAATTCAATTACAGTAGCAAGAAATCAATTAGAGAGAGAGATCACTTGAACAAATCCAAAGAATTGAAAAAAAATCTACCAATAAGCTTGTGCTAAACCCAACAAATCAGAACTTCTAATTCATCTAAAACCTGCAACAACCCACTCTTTCTCGCTCCTCATTGTGGAATAGATGTGTGCCTTCGGGGGATGGCATGTCACGAATTGAGGTTAAATAGTTTTTTGAAAATTGAAAATATTACAGTACTAAGATTGCCTAAACTACTTACCTAATAGAGCCTAGATTGCCGTAAAGAATGCGGGAACCTTTGCAGTAATTTAGTTACATTAATTCAACTTCAACATATGACGATATTTTAATTACTATAATGATTTTTTAACTTATTATGTTATTTTAATTACCATAACGCTTAACATGTTTTATGGTAAAAAGACTACCGTAAAGGGTATTTTTGTCATAAGTAAGCAAAAAATTAGAAAAAATGGTGTAGGCGAGGTTTTGGAAAGTTTCGGTTTTTTTTTTCGATTTTATTAAAATATAGGTATATTAGTGATAATTACCCTTGATTAAATTTGGAAATAACACATATACAAAATTAGATTTTGAGTTCATAAATATCTAGATCATTCCCTCAAAAAATTGAACGGTTCCAGTGCACATATATATATATATATATATATATATATATATATATATATATATATATAGAGAGAGAGAGAGAGAGATATATATATATATCCATTGGAGACGGAGATCCTTAGACTATAACCACTTGTTCTTTTAGGCTATTACAAATGCAATGAGAAGATGTAATTCTATTCAAAGTTTTAAAATCAGGGGGTTGATTGTGAAAACTCTTTAGAAGTGGAAGCAACACTCACTCATCACTTCAAGCAGTCCTTTACCTCCGAAAAGGCCTTGAATTTGTCCCTTGCTAATGTACCTTTTGTTATACTCTTTTTACAAAAGGTTGTTTGGCTAGAATAAAATTTGAACTGGCAGATATCAATGAAGCAGTTTTTGAGTTAGGTAGAGATAAAGCCCCGGGTCCAGATGGGTTCCCCTTAGCCTTTTTCCAAACCTTCTAAAATCTCTTAAAAGATGATCTATTTAGGTTGATGGAGGAGTTCTATTGAAGATGAAGGATTAATATAGCCATGAACTCTACTTTCATTGTGCTAATTCTGAAAAAGTCAGTTATTTAAGAGATGAAAGATATACGGCCAAATAGTTTGCTGAGCAGTTTGTATAAAAGTATAATCAAGGTTTCACTACTAGGCTTCGTCAGGTCTTACACTTGGTTGTTCAAGGGTCACAATCAGCCTTTCTGAAAGAGAGATAGATTATGGATAGCATTTTGGTGGCTCAACAATGTATTCACTCAATGATCAAGGATATAATGTCGGGGTTAATTTGTAAGTTGGACTTTGAAAGAGCATATGATAAAGTGGATTGGGAGGTATTACAGAGCATAATGGGTGGTATGGGCTTTAGGTATAAGGGCCTGGACTTATTTGGCATGAAGGAATGCCGCTGTGCGTGCAAGGGATGTCATCGTGCGTGCAAAGAATGTCGTCGTGTGTGCAAGGAATACCGCCGTACGTGCAAGGAATGTCGTCGTGCGTGCAAGTGATACCGTCGTGAGTGCAAAGGATGTTGTCGTGCGTGTAAGGATAAGCCGCCGTGTGTGCAAGGGATGCCGTCGTGCGTGACTTGGACAAAGAGGATGCCGCTGTGCGCGACATTGCCACGCATGATGCAGCCGCGCACGACACTGCCATGACCGTGAGTGAAGTGGAGCTACCGTGATTGAAGTGAAGCTACCGTGCGTGGATGTATAAGGCAGCCCAAGGGAAAACTTCTATGCCTGCTCTTACATGTATGCCATGTAAGCCCTTGGATGCCATTGTATGCCACTTGTAACCCCTTGCATGCCACCTGCATGGTGCCTCCCCCTCTTTGCTTATAAATAAACCCCCTTCACACCCGTCCAAGAACTTTTGCCTTCTCTCACCCACGTCATCCCTTCCTAATACTTAGAACCTTAGGCTTGGCCATCTTTGAAAGCTTGCATTTGAGGGGAAACTGTGTGGGGAACTTGGAGTTCTTTTCGGTACAACTAAGTAGACCTAGCATCCATGATTTTGTTTGATTGCTTAGTATGAAATCCAAGTATACATGTGAATGTAATTGTCAATATGGATGTAGGTTGATGAAATTATGCTATAGTGTGCAATGTTTTTCCAAAACTGTGACAATTTACCTTGCATTGAAATTCATTTCGAAGTTTTGGCATACTTCAAAGAATGACTGATAACTTCCCAACCAAAATAGGTATTAACACAATGTCTTTTCCATCTTAAAATGGATTCACAGGGGTGCTTCCCCACCAAATTTCATAGCTAACATAGTTATCTTCAATACTCAAACTATCACACAAATAAGAGTCACAGTTCTGGAAAAATAGTGCACAATATAGCATAATTTCATCAACCTACATCATCCCCATATTTACAATTACATTCACATGCATATTTGGATTTCATATTAAGCAATCAAACAAAATAATGGATGCTAGGTCTATTTACTTGTACCCAAAAGAACTCCAAGTTCCCTACAGTATCCCATCAAATGCCAAGCTTCCGAGGATGACCAAGCCTAAGGTTCAAGTGTTAGGAAGGAACGATGTGCGTGAGAGAAGGCAAAACTTCTTGGAGGATGTGAACAGGTTTATTTATAAGCAAAGAGGGGGAGGCAGCAGGCAAGTGGCATGCAAGGGGTTACAAGTGGTGGCGTCCAAGTGGCTTACATGGCATATAAGTGGCATACATATAAGAGCATGTATAGAAGTTTCCCCTTCGGCTGCCTTATACATCCACTCATGGCAGCTTCAATTCACTACGGCGGTATCACTTACATCCACGGTGGCATTCCTTGCACTCATTTTTCGTTGTTGATAAATGGAAAGGCTAATGGTTTATTTAAAGCTTCTTGAGGTCTCTGACAAGGGGACCCTCTACCATCATTCTTATATACTTTGATGGCTAAATGTTTCAGTGTCATGTTCAAGGGAGTTACTTCCAAGGGATATATTTATGGTGTGAAAATTGGAAATAGAGGCTTTATGGTATTCCATTTGCGATATGCATATGATACCATTATATTTTGTGATTTATGTGATTGAGAAGTTACTAATCTTTGGATTTTCATTAAATGTGTAGAAATAGCAGCAGGCTTGAAAGTCAATCTAAATAAGACTAAGCTTATTGGGATAGTATGTCAAGACAATCTGGTGGGTAGGCTAGAGAAGCTTTTGGGTCGTGGTACAAAAAAGCTTCCTTGTAGGTGTTTCGGCATCCCTTTAGTGGATACCAAACCTTCAAAAGCAATTGGGGACCCAATTATTAAAAGATGTCAGAAAAAGTTGGACTTATGGAAGGCCAATACCCTTTCTTTGGGAGGAAGATACACTTTAATCAAGTCCTCGTTATCCAATCTTCCATTATACTTCAAGTCCCTATCACATATGCCTATGTAAATTGTCAAACGTGTTGAGAGATTATGAGGGATGTGGACAAAGATAAGGAACATCATCTAGTAAAATGAGAAACAATTTGCAATCTGGTTAGAGAAAGAGGTTTAGGTATCAAAAGATTGAATTTCATGAACTCCAATTTATTAACAAAGTGGTGGTCGATGATACATTATCAGCAAGACACCTTTTGGGTGGAGGTTTTAAGAGATAAATATGGAGAAGAGACCAATAAATAAATTCAACTTTTCATTCTTATGGAGACGCAATGATCACTGTAGAGAAACTTAATTGAACCATATCATGAAGGCGGTTGGTGATGGAGATTAAACCCTCTTTTGGTTTGATAAATGGTTGGGGGATGAGCCTTTGAGACTCCAATATCCAAAAGTCTTTACCAAAGTTTTGAATCTCTTGGCTACTGTAAAAGTAGTAATTGGGGGTGTTTTTACTAACATTATTTGGTCTTTACCTTACAGGTATCTGATTCTTTCATTGAGGTCTATCAAAACTTGCTGAATAGGCTGAAGGATGCATACATTTCACCCAATGAAGCAAACTCTACTGTTTGGGAATGCACAAAGTTTGGGAATTTAACAGTGAAATCAGCCCACTGTTTGTTGTTTCAAAATCATCATAGTGCATTGGATCCCTGGTTGCGAATGACTAAAAAGATCAATGTTCCCACAAAAATTTAGATGTTCTTATGGATAATTTGTCAGGAACGTCTAGCAACAGTTGACAATCTAAGGAGAAGGGGCTTCAATATCATCATGCCTATATTTTATGCAAAACTGACAATGAAAGTGTTCCTCATCTTTTATTGGAGTTCCCCTTTGCTTTGAACTTGTGGAGCTGGGCTCGTAAATTGTTCAACCTTCAAGTACCCATACCAAGAAATACTACATCTCTTTTTGAACAATGGATAACACCAGATATCTCTAAGATAGGTACTGCTCTACGGAGGTCAGTTTGGGTGAGTGTGCCTTGGGGAATTTAGAAATAGCGAAATAGAAGAGTCTTCCAGGGAGTTGTGTTAGAAGAATCTACCATTAAATCAAATATATTAGCATTAACTGCAGATTGGTTTTCTACTAATAAAGATTGTGCAGGTATTCTCAAAAGCTTTACAATAATTCATCGTTTTGAAGTAGCTAATCTTCATAGTTATAAAGTAATCCGGTGTGCAGTATGGATTCTGCTTCTTTCAAACACCTATAAACTCAGCTTTGATGGTAGTTTCTTTCGAAATCTAGGAATATTGGGTTTTGGGGGGCTTATCAGAGATCATATTGGAAAGATCCTATTGTCTTACTCTGGTCCTGGTGGTAATACAACAGTCAATGAAGCAGAAGCTAGAGGTTTATTGGAGGGAATTAAATTACTTTTAAAATTTGATAGAGGAAAGGTTATTCAATGGGTTTTCAACTACTGCTATAACATGGTGCAAAAGAGAAGCGTGAGCTCCTTGGAGACTCTCTTCCATTTTTCATGAAATTAGTAGTATTCTTTAGTCACTTGAGGTTGAAATACTCCATTATTACTGTGAAACAAACGCTAAAACTGATTCTTTAGCCAAGGGAGGTGCCTTTCAATCCTCATTGGTGATTACCACTTTCGTGTGATGTGCCTTTATGTATTTCGTTCCCCTTGTAACTTCACTGGTTTGTAGTTAATATAAGTCGTATCTCTATGTTAATAAAGAAAAAGAAAAAGAAAAAGAAAAAAGAGAGTTTATTTTTTTATTTTTATTTTTCTTTGAGGAATTTTGTCAAATTCTAGAGATCATATCCCCAAAAATTAAGATAAAAAAACATATCCATGGAGTAAGTTTTACACGAGAGAGTAAATATATAGTATACTTCAGTGGAAGTAAGAAATCTTTTAAAAAATGAAAAAAAACAAGAAGTGAGAGTAACTTTGAGATGAACTCACAATCACTTCCTACTCTTGGATATGAAATCCAAAGGCCATGATATATTATTGATTGGTCTCAAAGTCTCAAAATAGAGCTTTTCAAAATTTATGACACAACGAATATTGTATTTCCTAGAGATAAATAATCTACGTAGCTTAAAATCTCATTAAAAATAGCTCCCACTGGTGGTTTGATTAAGGGGGAACAAAGACACTCTTATGGATCAATTGTGTAGCTGTATCCGCAGTCTTTGCAATTAGGCAGGGGTGACAATGGGTTGGGTTGGGTCCGACTACACCTGGACCTGAAAAAATATTATGGGACCTGAACCCGATCCAAATGTTAAAATACCGACGTAGTTAACTACATGTAACTATGTTTTTCAAATTAGGACCCAAAATAAATGTAGGACTCGAACTTAAATAGTGTTTCGGTTCAATATTTAGATCAGGACCCGACCCACCAGGTCAAATTTTTAGACCCATACCCGAACCCGCGTCAAATAGAGCCATTGGGTCCGGGTCCAATGCCACCCCTATAATTAGGATCACTTTGACCTTCGTAAACATATTCAAGCTTGGCTCAATTAGGAAAGACGCGATAAAAAATTAAATGCCACGTCCTATAAATCCCTTCTCCATGTCTCTCAACAAGAGGATTCTCTCCTTCTTTTGATTAGTTGTAAGGGTCGTTATATCATGGACTAGCACTATCATCGCCCATAAACATGTTCTGGCGTACTGTAAAGGAAAGGGAAATTTGTTTCATGCGAGCTGAACACATTTCTATAATATGCGGTCTAAGAGGTCTGAAGCATCCATTTTAGATATGGACGCAAATAGGTAGTCCATCTAAAGCTAGTATAAATATCGATTCAAATGTTTTTTTGATATAATTATTATTTATAGTTTTTAATTTTTTTTTCATATTCATAATCTCTATATTAAATATTATATATTATCTAAAAATTAGGGCCAAATTATATTTAAAAAATATATTTATTGCCATGCTCGCATTTATACAATATGCGTTATAGCCGCATAGAAATTGTGTCCAAAGGAAATTGGTTTCATAGGGCTGCAGCTCTATCAAAATAAGTAAAGCCTCACCTTATACCTCATAAAAAATGGCAATTCTAGTGTTAAAAAACCTTTAAATCGTATATCTCTGCTTGAACATTATAGTTATGCAAAAAGATTAGGATTTCAAAATTTTAAAATAGTGTATTTTGCAATAAGTCATCTAGACCATTCATTTTGCCCTAAAACTAGGTGTTTCAATACTGAAAATCTTTGGGATGATCTGAAAACTTTATTTTAATCTCTAATAATAAAATTTAAAACTTCAAAAGTAGTGTAGATCGAGCAGATTTATGAATACTTAAAAATCTTAAAAATTGACGGTCAAAAAATACATTACAAGATGCACTATTTCTAAGACTTGACATACATCTTGAGGTTGAGAATATCAATTTGAGGATTTTTGGGCTTCAAAACAACTTATTTTAGTGAAATTTTGAGGTGCGCCCTAAATTGATGTTTAGAGCATCGGCCATGTATAAACTTTTGGGCAAGCTTTCTATGCTTTCCACACAGCATAGAAGTTATATCATCCCCTTTATCCAACCATTCATTCTGAATGGAGGGCTTAGATTGCCCCAATCACAATGTCACGTCTCTAAACTATTTTTTTTTAATGTTTTTTTATAAACTATTTTGACACCAAATTTTGGACATCCATTCCTCTATTAAACTTGCACTAGCAAAAAATGTAAATAAATATTTTCAATAAAATAAAATGATAAAAATACCTTTGAAAGTTTTAAAGGGTATTTTGGTCTTTATATTTTGTCAAAAAATTATTTTTAATATTTTTTATAGGTACGCCCCAATACGAAGATGACATGTATCAAATTTCATATCCATACACTTTGTATAAAAAAAGCTAAAAATAAAATAATTTGAGATATCGGATTTAAAATCAAACAATGAGTAAACTTTTTTGATA
The DNA here is from genome assembly GCF_054954075.1 of Amborella trichopoda. NCBI lineage: Eukaryota > Viridiplantae > Streptophyta > Magnoliopsida > Amborellales > Amborellaceae > Amborella > Amborella trichopoda. The sequence goes on from NC_142340.1 coordinate 591,785, forward strand.
GATTTAAAATCAAACAATGAGTAAACTTTTTTGATAAAAATTAGATGGCTGGATGGTTGGAGAGGATAGAATTTTTATGCTGTAGGGAAAGCATATAAACCTTTCCCTAAACGTTTTATGGGTTTTTTCTTTAATAAATGTTTAGAATAATTAAAAGAAAGGAAAATGAATTTCACCTATGGTCCGGAAATTTGCTATCCGCACTCATTACACGGGTGAAAGTTGATTTAAAATGCTCGATTTGAATATGTCCCACCTCATTTTTGGGTGTTTCCAATTGTATTGATAAGGCACGTGTTCCAAATCAAGTTTCAAATATATGGCGCGAGCTAACGAAGTTAGGGTTTCAGAAATTTATCTCAGAGAAAACGCGGCATTTGCTTAATTATAGGGCTCACATGGCTTCACGAAATTAGGAATTCAGATCTGCAGAGAAATGGTGCTGGTTTCTAGGGTTTATCCGCTTAAACCCTGCCAAATTTTGCTGGCTACTGTTCTCGAGAAGCGATTTTCTTCTTGTTTCAGAGCTAAAAAAATGCGTCAATTCGGCCATGCGTTTTCCAGGTATAATGGTTTTTGGTGCAAGAATTCGTCTGAAGAGGTAAAAGGTATGGAAGATTATCGGGAAGCGTTTTCTCGTCGAATGGAAATGGCCGGAATCAAGCCACACCATCGAATTGGCAAGTTTTCAGCTCTCCCTTTCTTTCAATCTCTCTCTCTCTCTCTCTCTCTCTCTCTCCAAATTTCCACTTGAAGCTATTGAATTGTTACCTCTTTCTCTATTTCGTAGTGTTTTCCCACTGTTGAGTTAGCTCTCATATATCTCTCTATGTTCCATTTCACAGTATTGGAAAGATTACCCCTCTCTCTATGAGCTCTATTTCACTCCAGTGAAATGGTACCTATCTCTATATGAACTCAATTTCACAATTTTTAATTGATCACCCCATCTTTTTCTTTCTGTTTGGGCTACTTTCTCTTTTTCTCTATCTAGTTTTTTCATCCCTGCCAAGTTAACTAGGGATTTGAGCAGTCACCAAGCTCAGAAAACGTCTATATGTACAATGATCCTTACTAAATTCATTCAATGGTATCGAGTCCCATCTATTGTAGACAGTATCTTCAGTTTCATTTATTGAAGGAGGGATCCAAGTATATAGGATGCAGATTATGATTTTCTATGTTATCTCCCTTATTATTGCCTGAATGGATAGATTACGATTCTCTTTTCGCCCAACAATTTATTTCTTGCCAAGCCACCCAGATGATGTTGGGAGGGAGACCTTCCAAATCTTATCAAGGCACCTGTTTGCATTTTTCTTTATGAGCCAGCTTGCTACAAGGCTTTGGATATTTCAGCCGGTGAATTGCATAGGTGTGGAACCTCCACAAAACTGTTTGGTGAATGTGGTGCACAAAATTACAAGTGGTATATGGGTACTCTTGTCTCTCATTTTCAGTTTTATGCAAGTAATATATGTTATCCAAATGGGGGCCTCATTTTTGGATGCTATCATTAGTGATCTGGCGAATGTGGTGCACAAACTTACAAGTGGTAAAAAAATTAAATTGGCATCTCCGGGACTCGAACTGGAGACCTTCAGCGCGTTAGACTGACATGATAACCATCTGCACCACCAAACACCCCTCAATTGGCTACTTCTCTCTCTGCTGCATTCCATTTCACACTATTGAATATACCTCGCTCTTTCTCTATCTCTATCTCTCTCTGAGTTGGTCATCTCTCTCTCTCTCTCTATTGAGTTCTTTTTACTCCATTGAATTGATCATCTCTCTATATCTCTCTCTATTGGGTTCCATTTCACATTATTGAATTGATTATCTATGTCTCTTTCTCTCTCTCTATCTATTGAGTTCCATTTCACATTATTGAATCGATTAACTACATATGTTTCTGCGTGCGTGGGCACGCTCATTGAGTTCTATTTTTTGATTGCCCCTATCTATTCATTTCTGTTTCACCCTAGACCCTCTTGCTCTCTTTTGAGTGCCATTCCACACTAATAAATTGATTATCTCTCACACTCTCTTCCTCTGTCTAGTTCTAATGGGCACTCTTGAATAGGCTATCTCTCTATCTCTCTCTAGTTCTATTTTGAACTGTTGAATTGGTTATTGCCTTTCTCTTTCTTTCTCCTATTTATCAAGAAAGTCTATAGTAACTTGAATTCCTCAAATTCGTTTGAGCCACAAAAATCATGCCATGGATTAATCAACACTAGAAATGAAGAAAACCTAGAATATGGATTTTGAACCTAGTCCCGTTCATTGCTATGATGTTATTTGTACATTTATTTTCAACCCTTTTTTAGAATTCATGCTTCTGCGATTATGTGCATGCCAGAGATATATATTGTGATGCATTGAACAAGTGGCTGTTTTAGACATCAATTATTCACAGGAACGAGTAAATGATTTTATCAACACAATTGTTCTGTTCTCTGATTAGTCGCTGACAAGTGCTTGTCTCAGTTTCAATGTGACCATGGCTCTACAAATGTAATTGAGCTTTACTGTACTGTTCTATATTATTCCTGTTATGGCCAAAAATTTGACAGGACATTCATTACAGGTATACGTCGATTTGGTTGAAGTTGATAATAAATTGCTGTTTTTATTTATTATAAAATTTTTGTTGCTGCTAATGGTAATTTATTATTAATACTTTTCCTTGGCTGATGGGACGGATTATGGATGAAATAATGAAAGACAAAAGGGAAATCAAGAAGAAGTATGATAAATAGTTTTTGCAAAAGTTTGCTAAATTTCAAACATAACTCATAGATCTTGGGCAATAAAAATGAATTCCTTTACCATGCTCTTGTTTTCACCAGAATATTGTTCCACCATTTGAATGGAACCTGAATCTAAGCCACCTATATTTCGTCATTAGTAGGATAAAACTCGATGCAAATTTTTGGTTTTGTCCGTGAACCAAATATTTCCTTGGTTTTACTTCATCCGCATTGTTTGAATCCATAGAATGTCAATGTTGAATAAGCAGCTGAATTGGAAACAACAAAATAGAACATTATTGGATTATCCTCTCTATTCAAGCTATTAAACAACAAAATAAAAATTATACCCTCATAGATCTTTAATAAATTTTATGTAATTGGTTATGCTTTCAGCTATGGGAGTATCAGGTGGACCAGATAGCATGGCGTTGTGCATTTTAACCTCAGAATGGAAATCTAATGCCCTTGATGGTAAGGATATTAGATCTGGGAACTTAAAAAGTCTTCTCGGTATTGTGGTTGATCATGGTCTACGTGCTGAGAGTGAAGCAGAGGCTAAGTATGTAAAAGGCTTGGTTTCAAACATGGGTAAGTTGTTGTACATGTATGATGTTTATGCATAGATTGACTATTTATTGTCTTTACAAGAATAGATATATTTGGCCACTGTGCTATTAATTGCAAACTGGCCAAATTTGTACAAACGTATAGGTATTCAATGCGAGATTGCATGTTGTGATTGGTCTGATGGTAGGCCTGAGCAGGGTCATCTACAAAAAGCAGCTCGTGACATGAGGTGGGATTCTCTACCTTTTTTAAATGCTTATCTTTCTATTTCTTCACTACTACCATATCTATCAGTGTAGCTTGTACTATGACCTTTATTTTAGGTTAACTATGACCTTTATTTTATTTATTTCTTGTGTTGATGGGCATATCATGGTACTCCAACATCCATGATTTTGTTGTACTTTGACATTTTTTCAATTGCATGATTTCCTTTATCATAAGTGAGCCTGATTTACTAGCTTGACCAAGGCCTTGTAAGCCAACCTGTTGGGAACCTTGACTAGCCCTTTCATGGTAGCAGGTGTTCTTTTTCGTCCTTATGAATTTTCTGTAGTTTGGCTTTGTTGGCACCTGGTTTGATCAAAATTGGGTTGAAATGGTCAATGAGGTTCGATTGAATTTGGTCCCACTAGAATCCATAGTTTTGATCCCTCCATTGTTTATCATCTCTTTGCATTCTCACATATTATTTGACCCCATCATTTTATTTCCTACAATCAAGGCTTAAAAGCACGGATCAATGACCCGGATTGCCTATCTAGAAAACCAGTCCAGATCGGTGGATTTGCAGTCCGGATCGGCAATCCGGCCGAGTGAAGCTGCCAATAAATTTTTTTTAAAAAAATTAGAGAACAAAAATAAGTTGATTTTTTTAAAAAATAAAGTGGAACTAGTTGTTTGATAGAACTGGCTGTTTTTGTCAGAGAACTAACCGATTCCCGATATTTTGGCAGAACCGGACCAGCCATGACGATTCCCGATCCAAACCGGCCGGTACCGGTCTGGTTCGCCGATTTTTTAAGCCTTGCCTACAATGTTAATGTCTCCATGCTCTATGTGCCATTTTTATGTTGACTGGGTCTTTATTTTTCATTTATGGAAGCCATTGTTTTATTGTATTGTAATCATGTCATGGATATGATGGTCCTTGTGCATCTGAACTGCCACTCTTGGGGGAGGATCTAAACTGCATGGGTCCCTCATAAGAAAATGTGACTTGAGTCACGGCTTGCATTTTATTTTTTAGTTCATTTGGCCTTTGTGGAATGGCTGTTGATAGACCCCAGGTGCATCAAAACCGCGATATGCGTGGTGCATCAGATCATGATCTATCGTATTTGTTACTAATGTGTAGAATGCATGTGCTTCTAATGGTTGAAACCTAGCTGTGCTTGCATACTATTATGCTTCCAAATGTTGATGCTATATGGATATCATAAATCCTGTTTTCATGCTATATGGATATCATAAATCCTGTTGTCTTCCTTTTCATGTTTTGAACTGCAAGGAGTTAACTCCCTTTTCTTCATTGTCTGAACTTTTTAATTTTCTTTTTCAGGTATAAAATTTTTCAGGATTTATGTACTGAGAACCAGATTGATGTGCTGCTTGTTGCACACCATGCTGATGATCAGGTGTACCTATGTTTTATTTTTTGGGATAAAAAACCCATTCATTGGCAATTTTACTGTGTTCGTTGTGTATGATGGTCCTTAATAAATATCCATTATTTGAATGGTGTATCATTTCAATCTTGCTACTTATGATTTAAAATATATGTGACTCAAATAATTGTTTATTCGGCATTGTGTTTCCTCAGTGCATGGGCAAACTTCATACTTTGCCCATGCATTGTGACCTCTGATTTTGTAATGTATCGTACTGGATATTCTAGTTTACTTTGGCCTCTCAACTTTAGAATTCTTAATGCTAATAATCTTGGTTCCTAATTGATATTTCAGGCTGAATTGTTCATTCTCAGATTATCACGGAATAGTGGTGTGCTTGGACTAGCTGGCATGGCTTTTGTTTCTCAATTATTTCTGGAGTCTTTACACAATTATGGAGAAAATTCTGCCGGTGATGGTGTTTTACTAGTGAGACCACTTTTGCAATTTTCAAAAGACGACCTTTATAAAGTGAGTTTGTTTTATCCTCTTTTTGTTAATGGGTCTTACACATATTTATTGGATAGCTTTTTAGCTCTCTAATTTCTGGCTTACATTTCCACTTGTGGGTTTTGGGTTCTTTTACATAATATTTTCACCTTTCCATGTTAGAAACTGCAAATCAAATTGAACAATTCAATTAGTCTGGCATTGCAGAAATCAGCATATCTTTCTGCTCTTTATCCTGTTTTCTCTTTTGTGTGACAGTTCTCTTTCTTTCTTTGAACTATGGGGCGGCTCTCGTCCACCTGTGAAGTAGTTTTGCTTGTGCTTTGTCATACCAATTAGGATGGGCTTCTCCCTAAGCTCCTGGTCACTAAAGTCTAAATAGTTATCAATGTTTATCTTGGTGCAAATTGGTTTTCATACTCAAGCTAAAAGTGTTAGTCAAGTATTTTATGGATGTTCACAATTGTGAATTCAATTTCTCTGTCAAAATTCTAGGTGTTTGGGTTCTACATTATTGTATCCTTATAAATTTCTGCTACATATTTTTTGTAAAGTATTATGGACACAAATCGGGTGCTATGCGAATATGAAGTGGAATTACAGGTTTTGTTTTGAAAGTCGGGTATATGAGATTCATAAATAGACAAAAGTTAGGTATATGGATTTGGGACTCCGTAGGTTTTTCATTTCTTCACAAATTCTGAAATGATGTATAACTTATGTTTGGGACAAAAGGAAACTCGAAAGGTTTGGTAGAATTGGAGGTGTTCCTTTGTGTTTTCATGGAGCTCTGTTCCTATATCGCATGTTTGATTAACAAGAAATTACAAAATGGGTCCAAGGACATTGATGTTAGATTTTATTCTTGTAAATTATTCGTAACTGACTTTATCCATCTTTGTTGTTGGTTGTACTGGTCAATATGTCTACTTCAGTTCTTTGTTGTCAATTCAGAATGAAGGAAACTCGGAAATATATAATTTCTTCTGCAGTTTTGAGGGGAGAATATGGTAATGTTGTAGGACCATGCTTCTTACTGATTCGTATAAAGTAAGCTATAATATATATAAGCCTATATATGATTTCTCAGTGCTGTAGGCATTCAATATCAATTGTAACTAAGTATGATCGTTTGACTTTCCAGAGTCTCTCTTTTAACTTACTGATTATGGTACTGAAATCTTTGATTCTTAAGTTGCTATGGAATTTTAACAGCTTTTGGTAGTGAGCGAACATAGCATTGGTCATAAAACTAGAAAAGGTCCATGTGTTGCTTACCTGGTAGAAAAATGTGACCATATTCTTTTGGCTAATGATCTAAACATTACAAAATGGTTGGCCTTTCAAAATCTATGTGAAATTCCTTGCAAAAAAAAAAAAAAAAAAAAAAAAAAAAACCAAGTTATTGAAACTTAGCCTAAACAATCAGTTTAACCTTGAAATGGCATGAGTCAGGGAAACTATTCTATGATGCAAAAGTTATTTCTTTGCTCATGATTCCTGATGCCCTCTGGATTAGGACTAGATTTGCTAAAACATGGTCAATGTTTAGGCATCTAGTCAACATAGGAGCCAAGATCTTCTAGCCTCTTAAATACCTCGATATCAGCATGCAGGCTATTCTACCTACAGAAATATCCATCATACACACTGTCACAACAATTTCTGTTCTCTGCTGGTACTCTTTAAGTCTCTTTTGCTTCCACTTGATATTATTTTATACTTATCTATTTTTTTTTTTTTTTTTGAAGAGATAATTTTTCTATTGATTGTTTATTTTATTAAATAGGTACCGAAGTCAACTACAACATATCGGATTGACTTCAAAGGATTTAGATTAAGGAATTAAATGTTCTTTTGTCTACATACATCAAACATTGATGTGCATAATCTTTTAAATATTCTTGCATTTATATTTTACAGATATGCCAAGAAGCTAGGCAACCATGGGTGGAAGACCCAACAAATCGAAGCCAATTATTTGTTCGTAATAGAATTCGGATATCTCTGAGACACTTATCAAGAAGTGAGTAGGAAAAAGATCTTATTGTGCCGGAATTGCCTTCTAAGTTGTTTTGAATTGTCTTGTGTTTTACTTAAGAGCGGTACATGTGGGCGATATGATGCTTTAGAAAGTTTTTAGTCATTGCATAATCTTGAATAAGATTTAATTCTTTGATATTGGTCATTAAGTTCTCACAGCCAAAGCACAAAATCCCCTTATTAAATAATGATAACTAATGTATATGCTAACGATTTATGTTGAATTTATATTATTAAATGAGCCCTTGTGAAATTGAATCTTCCTAAAAAAGACAGGAAAAGGAAAGTAAAATGTACATCCTCTGTCTCTTATGATGTGATGCACCATGTTACAAAGAAACGTGGTCCAAGGATGTCTGCTTTTGTAGAACAATATCATGGAAAGAGGCTTCTCAGAGCATGTTCTTGCTAATTGTAGTCTCTAAGTTTATTTGTTGTGCTTAAGTTGATTTTCTTACCTCTCAGTTCCCCATGTGTCAACATTTGTCTAACACTAGTGAAAAAGGAAAGAATGCCTTCATTATCCACTTAGTTGTATGTAGTGGATCCATGTAATGGTCATGTTAGGGCCACCTAATGCTTTGAGATGATGACACCCCCAGAGGAGAAGCATGATAACATTTTCGATTACAAAGGCTCGTTATAACTTCTGATAATCTTGTTTACTTTGTCTCTGATGGCTTAGAATACCAAGAACATGTTTGTGTATCATGCCGGAGAAATCTTTTAGCATTAATTGGTGGCAGAAACTAATCTGGTTATTGTTTTCCCAGGTGTTTTCAGAGCTGAATTGGATGCAGTTATTTCTGCATGCCGCAAGACAAGATCATTTGTGGACCACTATTGCAATATTTTGATAAAGCAAACTGTGACTATTGTGAATGTAAGTTTTAAATAACTTGGCCTCCATGTATGCCTCAATGTACGATTGATCCTTTTTTTTGGGAAAATATCATATAAGGGATCACAACCTCTTATACAATCATTAAGGGGATAAAAATTTAACGTTGAGGGTTTATTTTGTAATTTTTATTTCATTCAGGTACTTCCTCAAAAAATATCTTGAAAAATAAAGAATACCCAATCTTCCCTGATGAGGGTTGTAATCCTAAACAAACAGGGGCATTTCAGTAACTTGACCCACCTAAGGCCCCAGCCAAATAACGGGAGTACCCATGGTTGTCCATGGGGATAAATTACTAAGGGCAATTTTGGTGCTTTTGAATATATTGTTTGAGGAGGTACTTGAAGCAAATGAAAGTTAAAAGCAAACCCTCTAATGTTAATTGGGATCTTTTGATCCCCCTTTAATGATTTTGTAAGGGGCTTTGAAGGATATTTTTCCTCTTTTTTTTGGGCGTTGGGTTGGGTAGATCAGCATGTTCTTTAAACTTAGGACATAGTGTTGCAATAGTCAACACCCCAGCCAGTCAAGCCCAATCTCCAGTCGTTATCATCTAGCTTTGATTACAAACAACATATCACACCCATTCTGAATCTGGTGGATATTTTACAAACATTTCCTCATTGCGTGTTTTATAGCGCAACTGCATAACGTGAACGCCAATTCAAGTAGTTCTTTTTTCTGGATGTATTATTTATATAGTCCTATACATAAAGTGCTACTTAAATTGATTAAATGTAGTAATTCATTTTCTTTATTGATGGATTATTTATTTGGACTCCTTTTCTTTTTTTTTCTATTTTAGGTTGATTAAAGATGAATTATATGGTAAATGGATGCGGGACTGAAGTTTTGTTCTTATAAGTCTCCTTCTGCATTGGGTGGACAAGGGAAATTGTTTGAGCACTTTCACCCCACTTGCTCATGGATTTTCTCTTAGCATTAACAGTGTTCATATCTAGGATACTGGGTTTGAGTTACCAACTTTTTTCTTCTGTGCAACACAGACTAGGTTGCTGTTGGTCAATCTTTTATTCAATTCTGTCCCCTGGTGCTATGATGGTCTTCTTTTCTCTAGGATGAGGATGACACTTATAGGTGTGTATTTATGTGTGTTATTTAGCTCTGGAATAACTATAGAGGCCTTTTTAGTAATTCAGTGATTTGGCCCTCAACATTTGGAGGGAACTGGAAGTTAGAGGTCTCCCATCCCTTGCCATTCCTCTCTCTCTCTCTCTGCCTGTCTTGGCAGAGGTCTCTGTGATCCCTCTCTTCGTCTCTAATCATCAGCTCTCTTTCGCCTTATTCTCTCTCTCTCGTGTGTGCGCATGTGCATGCATGTGTGCATGCGTGTGTGTGTGTATGTGTGTGTGTGTGTGTGTATGTGTGTGTGTGTGTGTGTGTTCTTCTCTACAATAGCAGAGGGGAGTAGGGCTACCAGCCCCTTCCTCTAGGGATGGAGCCCTAAAGAGAGGGGGCGAGGGGGTTTTCCACTTCACTGCTGACAGAATATGATTTGGGGGTAGGGGTACTTTGATATTCTGGAGTTTTTTATTCAGTCTGATTGGTGTTACTGGTGGTCTGAACACAACAACTCCTTGAAAAATCTAATAATCTAGGAGAATAACTAGGTTTGCTTTGCTATCAGGATGCTTCAAAGTGTTCTTTTTGTTTAGTTGAATCTAATGGATATATTTACCAAAAAAGAAAGAGTCTAATGGATATATAAAATGTTGATTAATGTGCTAGCACTATGACTTTATTACTGGGACCAACTGCTGCAGTGTGAACAGAGAAGCCTATATATCTGTTCTGTTAGTGTTTTTTATCCTCTGGGAAGTTGAGTCAACCAACCAAGATATTGGCTTAACCTTCCTCTTATGGATCCATATGCATGAATGAGGCTTTTTCTTATTTGTTACTTCCAGGCAGGAAAACACAAAATGTAGATGCATTTGGATGAAGACTTATGTTTCGTTTGATTATGATTTGGGTGCAGTATGGTTATGCCAAAATTGATTTGGAGAAGCTTAATGCGTCAAATGTTGAGGATCTATGCCTCTCAAAGTTCATTACAATAGTTTTGCAGGTAGAAGAAAATCGAAACAGTTTGAGATTTACCTTGTCGGTGTTGTATCTTTGATCTTTTCAGTTATGAAAAATGCACACAAATTTGTGTTGTTTTGAGACTGTTATTACTTTAGATCCTACTGCTAATCTCTTCCTTTATTGCATTAGTTTATCTCTCAGAGGCATAGGCCTGTTCGTGGTAGTGTCTCTGCGGCACTATTGAAGTACATCCGTGGCTTCCCATGCAAGGTCCACTCAGTTTGGCCATGTTGGTATTCTTATTCCATTCCAATGCGGACTATCTAAATCTAAATCCGTTTCATGGCCAATAGAAAAAACTTTATATACTTCATGCTAATCTTTCCTACTTTGGAGGCTGACATATTCTGCTTATTATGAGCCCAATTGTGTTCATTCTGCACAGTGTTACAGTTGTAACCAGTGATTCAAAAGTCGGCGAGTCGAACCGGCCTCGCCCGGTTCGACTTGAGAACCGGCACACCCATACCGGTTCTAATGAAATATCGGGAATCGCTCGGTTCTAGAGAAGAACCATCGATTCCGTGCTGTAAATCGCCATGTGACGTCATGAATCTCCCGATTCTTCGATTCATGATGTCATGACCCGCCCAATTCTTCAACAGTGTGCATTGTCATAGGCATTTTTGTAAATTTCAGGGTAAAATAGGTTAAAAATCACAGGAACCTAAGGTCCGCACGCCTCGCCACATGGCTCTCATTGCTTTGCACACGTTATCCTCGTTGGGTACGAAGAAGTATTTATTCACCAACATTTTCTTTTACCTTTTCGATGTGGGATAATGTGAAAAGGTATTAACTTGAAACATTGATATATTATATTATTTTGTTTCTTCACTAAGTTGCATGTGCCGTATCGGTTATCACATACCTTCCTCGTGTGGAGGATGTTGGTTCGAATCCCCTCTGGAGGAAACGTTGTTTTTTTCTTTTTATTTGTCAAATTTTTTCTTATCAAAAAATGAAATATTTTTTTATCAATTTCGCTTGTTGTCAAAAAAATTTCTTATCAATAAAATAAAAAGTTTCTTATAAAAAAAAATGAAAGGTTCTTATCAATTATTTCTTATCAAATTTCTTTTTTTTGTAAAAAAAATAAAAGGTTTTTGTCAAAAAAATAAAAAGTAATAAAAAGTTATTGTAAAAAAAAAGTTCTTATAAAAAAAAAAAAAAATACAAGTATTTTTTGTCAAAAAAAAGGTTCTTGCTAAAAACAAAAAAAAATTTAATACGACAAACATTTCTTGTAAACAAATAAAAGGTTTTTGCCAAAAAAAACTAAAAGGTTCTTATCAAAAAACCATTCTTTATTGTAGTCTATGTATGATTATATACTTCATCCATGATAGTCTCATGATTTTTATTTTGTGTGATGTAATTTAATGGTTAAAATAAGTTCATTCAGTGGTTTAAAAACGGATCGGTGGCCCGGATCGGGCACCCCAAAAACCCATCTGGATCGGTGAATCGGCAATCTGGATCGGGAATCAGCCTAATCAGTCGGATTAAGCTTTAAAAAAAATTATTAAAATTTATTATAAATGTTGTTTTTTAGGAATCCAATAAGAAATAGGGGTACTATATTATTAATTTTCTTTTTTTTCATCAATATGTGAATATTGAAATATTTTTTCTTTGTATAAACTTATTTTAACCATTAAATTATATCACACAAAATAAAAATCAAGGAACTATCATGGATGAAGTATATAATCATACATGGACTACAATAAAGAACGGTTTTTGATAAGAACCTTTTAGTTTTTTAGGCAAAAGCCTTTTATTTTTTTACAAGAAATGTTTGTCGTATTACATTTTTTTTGTTTTTTAGCAAGAACCTTTTTTTGACAAAAAATACTTGTATTTTTTTTTTTTTATAAGAACTTTTTTTTTTGACAATAACTTTTTATTTTTTTGACAAAAACCTTTTATTTTTTTGACAAAAAAAAGAAATTTGGCAGGAAAAATAATTGATGAGAACCTTTCATTTTTTTTTATAAGAAACTTTTTATTTTATTGATAAGAAAATTTTTTGACAAAAATCAAAATTGATAAAAAAAACCTTTCATTTTTTTGATAAGAAAAAAATTTGACAAAAAGTGAAATTGATAAAAAACCTTTCATTTTTTTGATAAGAAAAAAATTTGACAAAATAAAATAAAAAAACAACGTTTCCTCCAGAGAGGGGATTCGAACCAACTTCCTCCGCACGCGGAAGGCATGTGATAACCGGTATGCCACATGCAACTTAGTGATATTAAAAACGCAAACAAAATATATAATATATCAATATTTCAAGTTAATACCTTTTCACATTATTCCATATCGAAGAGGTAAAAGAAAGTCTTAAGTAACAATTATTTCTTTGTACCCAACGAGGATAACGCGTGCGAAGCAATGAGAGCCACATGGCGAGGTATGCGGACCTTAGGTTTCTGTAATTTTTAACCTATCTTACTCTGAAATTTACAAAAATGCCCATGACAATGCACACTGTTGAAGAATCGGGCAGGCCATGATGTCATGAATCGGGAGATTCATGATGTCACATGGCGATTTACGGCATGGAATCGCTGGTTCTTCTCTAGAACCGGACAATTCCCGTTATTTCACTGGAACCGGCACGGGTGTGCCGGTTCCCGGGCGAGTCCGGTTCGACTCGCCGAATTTGAATCATTGGTTGTAACTGTCAGCAAAACTAAGATGATATGTTTTTCCTTCTCAAAATACATTGAGATTGATTCAACTGACTCTGTTCAGAACAGCTGATGGATATTTACAGGTTTCACTATGAACAATTTGGGAAGATCTAAGATCACTTATTCGTGCACACACAACACACTTTAAAATGCCATGGACTTTGGTGGTAGACCGATCTGATGTCTTGGTTTCTTTTTTTTCTTAAACACATCCCTGGTCACAATTTACAGAAAAGGTAAAGGCAAGAACATTTGGAAATTTACTTATTCGCCAAAACTTTGACATTGTCAATGACTTTCTTTGCAGAGCGCGTTTACTGCAGCTGCCTGTTACCTCTGCCCGGCTCCCAGTTCCAAAGGTAAAAAGATCCTAGTGTGCTTTTCTCATGGTTCTCCCCAGCCATCAAGCCCAAGAGTATCAAGTAGATACCTTTACCACCACAGAGTACAGAGACACTCTTCATCTAATGAGATTGAGCACATTATCGCATCTGCAAAATTATATTCTGATCAATTTGTGCCAGATGCATCAAATGTACCATTTTTGCATGCCACATCTTCAGACTGTGTCCTTATTGAAGCAAGGAAACAAGGCCTTCTATCCCACTCAACTCACTTGAGCATCCTTTCACTGCAAAGGGAGGAATCCAAGCAATTTTTGGACAAGAAGGGAGCTAACTTATTGCCTAAGGGGAGGCAAGAAACAGAACCCATGAATGTATTTAATAGTGAACCCCTCCAATGTGGGCATCTATATCACTTCATGAATAGATTTTGGGTCACATGGAATCATCAAAGGGGAAAAATTTCAGATGATACTTTTCATTTTGATGAAGCCAAGGACTTCAACTTGAACATTGAACAAGACAGGTGGAATTGTTGTTTGTCTTCTTGTGTAGTTGAGGACACAACTGTTCTGATTCGCCACATGGAAGATGCTGATTGGATGTTACTTGCTGACCTGGCAATCAGCAGGTCATCACTAGAGCAAAATTCGCATGGAGTCTTGACACAAACAACCGATGTTACATCAAGAGTTGTTTCAGATACAACCACAATGAGAGCCGATTCATGTTCAGATTATGTAAGATGGTCAGCAAAGAAAGCTCTCCAGTTATTAAAGTGTATTCCAGTCTCTGCAAGGAGAGGGCTTCCTGTGCTAACTGATAAACATGGACTCCTACTTAGTGTTCCGGTAAGTTCTTTGTGCATATTACTCTTTGGACCATCCTAATTATGCTTGCTGTTTAGTGCTTAAAAACTCGGTGAGTCCAACTCGGACTTGCCCTAGTTACTTGGAACTAGCATCCTGCTGGTGATGAGTTAGTGCTCAAGTTATTGGTGGGGCATTACAACGTGAAGTCTTGTACTCCATTCCTACCGCGGTTAGGGGACCCTTTCTGCACTGAACTATCTAAAAAAGAAAATAATGGAAGTTGGTGAAGAGAGTGAGACTCATTTGGACTTTCGCTTTCAGTATTTTGTCATGATTTCTTTCTCTAATTTTGTCAGAGTGTTTGCTTCAAGCGCTGCCCTTACATGTCAGTTCTCGTAACATTCAAGCCTAAGGTGCCCCTCGGAGGAGGTTATAGTTCATATATATGAGAACCAACAACTGGACGTCATAAAGGTATCCACTCAGATCCCATCTCGTTTATTCTACCCTTTATATAAATTTTTGGGAAAATATGATTCAAATGGACAAACCACCTCAAAAAATCAATGTGGTAGCTAACTTAATAAATTTAATGACAAGTGGTTATTTTTAAAATATTATTCATTTAGGTAATTCAAGAATTTATTAAAAGATGCAGACATTGCCCTTACTCTGGCCTTGTAATGCTGAGGAAGTAGCCATTTTAGTAATTTGACCCACGTAAGTCACTAAGCCAAATGATCTAAGTACCTTGCTTGTTTCGGCTAAAGACTGGGAATATCTTTTTTTTCCATTAAAGAATCTTGTCTCGGGATTTAGTATCTGTACTTAATTCGCCTAAGCCAATAGATGTAAATACTGCCACTTCTGCCAGATTCCTAACTAGGAATAAGTTCTTTTTACTGAAAAATCTTGCTGCGGTTTTGGAACTTGGAACAAGAAAGGGTATATAGGTCCCTTGGCTCAATTAACTTTAGTATCCAAATTACCAAAGTGTCTATACTTCTTTAGGCTTCCGAACATTTTACAACAAAATAGTCCAGGAGTGCCCAAGTGAAATGTCCGTTAGAAAGTAATCTTGTTGCTTGTAACTCGGTTGATCTAACCACCTCATTGAGGTTTTTGAGGAGATTTGACCATTTGATAGATATTTTCCTTATTTTTTTCCCCTTCATTGTAGATGCATTTTTCATTGACTCTACTACATAGCATGGTTGTAATGCGCTTATTGGCATATGATTATCGGATAGCTCCGTACGCTCTCTGGTCTATAACATATTTAGAAGGTTGGATGAGTTCGAATGCAAAATTCAAGCTCATTTTGCTTCAAAGATGGCTCCAAGGAATTAAAGATTTACAGTTACTCCCTTGGGCAAAACAGCCACTCAAGTCTTGAAAATGCAGGTACAGAAACTGTACAACAACAAAAGAAAAGAACAGAAAAGGATGAAGACAGCGCAATCGCCTATCAGCTGATGACTACGCCTGCTTCTCCATGGCACAACACATGATAGCATTCCCGCTGCGCTCGCACCCCTTGGCAGGTCTCTGATTATTTATCTGACCAATACATGTCGTTTTAGTTCACCCTCCTGCTTTGTTTAACGTATGTTTGTAAGTTAAGTGTGGCTGGTGGGCCATAAAAGAGTGAACCCTTAATCTACCACTGATCGATGAGTTTCAATGTGTAACGAGGCGGAGATTGCATTCGCTCTTTTGAAATTTCACGTAGAAACACTATGGTGCCCACCGTGGCACCTGTCTAACTAAAAACTGCTTAAAACGAAACAAAGAAAATTCTATTGATGATTTTGCATTTTATTTGTCATTGCTCTATTTGGACCTCCGCTGCTTATTGAATATAGAAAAATAATAAAAAAAATCATTTTGGTAGTGTCGTTACCTTATCTCTTGCTTATAATTTAGGATTACTTATTTTCTTCTTTGCCCCCCCACCCCCCAAAAGAAAAAAATCACTGATAGTTCCTTATATTTTGATTTTCTTTGTGGGTATTATTTTCTTTACTTGCTCAACAAAATAAAAACGGCATAAATAGAAACTCCTGTAAAAAAAAAATCATTGCTTCATTAATTTAGCACCCCCTTCATTGTTCTTTACCCATTAAAAATGTCATTGTTAATATTTTTGTTAGCATCATTTGGATATCCCTTTGTTTACTGAGAAAAGAAAAACAAAAAATTTCACTCTGCTGCCGTCTAACAAATTTTTTTTTGAACTTTGTAATTTATCGAAGCTATTAGATTTCACATCCTATCTATCGTTGTAAGTAATTGTGAGTTTCCAATACCAAAGGTAAATGGTCTTGTAAACAATTTTTTTAGTTTTACCTGTGCTTCTAAAACAAATTGAAAAAAATGAGAGAGAGGAGAGGTGACAAAAAGGTTTCTAAGCCAAAAGGGGTCCAAAGGCATGCGTGCGTCACCGTAGCCTATGCATAATTTCAATGTATCAGTTGCGTGTTCCTCACTCTCCCCACTCAAATTTGAGCATTTCATTTTGGTAAATGGTTTGATAGGGTTGCAGTCCTATCAAAACATGTAAAGCCTCACCTTATAACTTATCAAAAATTACAATTTAAGCATTAGAAAACTTTTACACACAATTATGATGTGGTTGTAAAAAAAAAAAGGATTTTAAACTCCAAAAATAGTAATATTGTAACAAATGATCTATATTATCTATTTCACTTTAAAAATAAGTGTTTATGATTTGTATTTTTTTTATGAGTTTGGAATTTCATTGTCATTGTTGAAAATTGATTTTAGAGCTATTATAGAGATTATTTTTTGCCAATAGTGTTTTTCATGAGTATTTGAGTTAAGATTTTATTTGGTTTTCATAAAGTCCAAGTCTGATAGAAACCTCATTTTTTTTCATTTTGTTCATTATTGCCTTTTCTATCATCTTCCGATAGTTTTTCAAACATTCTTCTTAAAATAAAAGGAAAAAAGAATAAAAATATTTGTTCTTTAGAAAAAAGGGAAAAGAAATAAAAATAACTCATTTGTTCTTTAAGGCTTATTTGGTTTTAATAAAAACATTTCCGAAAAAAATCATATTTGAGGGCCATTTTGCTTTCAAAAGACAAATCTTTTATGAAAAAAAACGAGGCCACCATCTTTTTAAAAAAATAAATAAAAGGTTGCAACTTTATTTATAGAAATAAGGTGGCAATAATTATGAATGGTAGGGATTGAGCATTATCTTAAAAGACATGTCATGTATTGATATTGTTTTAAAAAACATGTCAAATCCACGTTGTCTAAATAAAATAAGCAAAATAAAGTATTGCAACTTTATACAAATCGCACAAAGAAAGAAAGTCCATTTCCCTAAAAAAATAAAAAACTTTTTAAGGACATCTAATTTCAAAAAAAAAAAAATATTAGAGGATTTTCTACGGTCAAAATCACCTTTTAGAGTTTTTGAGGTGCGCCTTACTTCCGTAGGATTGGCAATTGTATGTTGGTAATTTCCCTCTTGTTATTTGGCAATTGTATGTTGGTAATTTTAAACAACCATGATTTCATCATTTGACTTGGGTTGCTTAAGTGGGGCTACCAAAATATTTTGCTCGTCTAGGGTTATAATCTTAGGCAATTCGTCATTTTACTCGTATATTTGGTAAAACACACCTCAGTAAATTAAAACTTAAAAAGATCTAAGGTTGAAAATGATGACACGAGATTTCTATAATGCCTGGGCTTCATGAAAACAAAATAAAACTTCTTCTCAAATCCTTGTTTAGAAAAAACGTTAAAACCTCATCTCAAATCCCTGGCTAAAAATAATTCTCTAAAATCAATTTCTAAGAATGATACTCAAAAAAACGTTATGGCTCTAAAATCAATTTCTAACACCTCGAAATGAAATTTAAAACTCATAAAACGACACATCTTGAGAATCTATCGACACTTATTTTTAGAACGAAATGAACGGTTAAGAATTTAAAGCTTGAATTTTTTTTTTTTTCCTCAACCATTTTCCTAGACATAAATACTCCACTAAGGTCGCATTGGAGATGACAGATTGGTCAAAGAAGTTTGATTGGAGAAATAATCTTCATAAAAGAAAGTGAGACGAGAAGAGATTGAAAAATCGATAGAAGAATCTGGTTAAAAGTTATCCCAATTTTTATAATTTGCAGAGGAGAAGATGCAGAGATTTGGAGGAAGACAGCCAACAGGGACGCCATCACTAGCATGGTCTTCCGTTGTTGTCATCGTCTCTCTCTTAGCAGGCGCGTCCATTGTCCACAACATTTACAAGCCTGATTTGGTATTTATATCATTTCTCCTCATTATTGCTATTACTCATTCCTCTTGTCATTGTTTTCTTAGTTGATTAAGTTTCCCTTTTCATTACCCATAAATGGGTTTGAGTGTGATCTCCATGTTTTCTTTGAATTTGATGCTATTTTTGTGGTATTGGGTTTTTTTTTTTTTTTTTTTCTTTTTTGATTAATTTTTGACTGCTTGGGAACCTTGTTTTGTGAATGTACTCTGCTTTTGCTTGCTCTGAAAATATTCATTGTATCATTTGATTTGTATTTGTTGTTAGCAAAAGTAATTGGTTTTTTTGATGTTCAAATGAGGAGAATTGAGTTTAGATGGTGATCTGAGCTTGCATTGCTTTATTTGTTCTTCGTGATTGAAACATCCTTTTGACTTAATACTTGAACTGAACTGAGATATTTCCGCTGGCATCAAGTCCAGAGCTATTGCTCTTTGTGTTTTTTTTGACGAAGTGTTAACTTTTATAAATGAAAATAATAAATTACAGTAAAATATTAAAGAAGGCATCCCACAAGATGGGTGCTCAGGGTACAAGAGATGGTTTGAGATAATAGGAAAAAACAAAAGACGGAAAGCATAGAGTAAAAGGGCAAAATTAAGAGGAAGCGCAGATGGGTGAGACTCTGCGAAAGAGAGGCTATCTTGGTGAAACTATCCCCTTTGAAAGGTGGTGCTGGAAGGATCTCTGCGAAAGAGAGGCTATCCTAGTGTAATGTTGCCTTTGAAAGGTGGTGCTGGATTCGAGTGGGAGGATCTCTGCGAAAGAGAGGCTATCCTAGTGTAATGTTGCCTTTGAAAGGTGGTGCTGGATTCGAGTGACAGAGGTGATACTCAAATTGTCCTGCAGATGCGCTGAAAGTCCTTGGCAGAGGTGATCTTTAAGGATGAACCAGTCCATCAAAGACCTGGGAAGGGTTAGCGAAACCTGACAAAGAAGGGGAGGAAGAGACGAAGGAGACAGAAGGAAGGGGGAGGGGGCAGGGTAAAAGATGGGGCTGAAGGGGAAGATAGACGAACTTGAATGAAAGAGGGGGAAGAGGGGAAGTAGGGGTGGTGAAGAAGAGGTTGAGAAAAACCGCGAAGAAGAGTGTTGAAAAGTGAGGGGGGAAGGCAAGTGGTATGATGAGTTGGGGGAGCTGAGAGACAAACGATAATGAGAAAGAGAAGGGGAGGGGGGATAGAGATGGGAGAAAGAGTGATATAGAGGTAAAGGAGAGCTTCTGAGGTGGGACAAAGCGTAAAGAGGTAAAGATAGGGCGAGGGATATATCTTTCTTACTTCTATCTCTCTTTTTTTTTCTCTCCTTTTTACTTATATATATATATATATATAT
This sequence comes from Amborella trichopoda, assembly GCF_054954075.1. Classification (NCBI taxonomy): domain Eukaryota; kingdom Viridiplantae; phylum Streptophyta; class Magnoliopsida; order Amborellales; family Amborellaceae; genus Amborella; species Amborella trichopoda. The sequence continues at coordinate 611,792 of NC_142340.1, forward strand.
ATATATATATATATATATATAGAGAGAGAGAGAGAGAGAGAGAGAGAGAGAGAGAGAGAGAGAGAGAGAGGGAGGGGGCAGGGTGAAGGGTGATGAAGAAAGGCAGGGGGGAGAGAGAGAGATAAAAGGGTTAAGAGGATACTAGGCGTGCACCTGTGGCGAGTTAGCTCCTTCCTTGGCCAACCTGTCTGCTTCAGTGTTGGCTCCTCTTGGGATATGCGTGAATGTTACCTGAGGGAGGAGGTTGCACATGAAATTAATTTGCTCAAAAATTGAGTGAAGATGCCAGGGAGGTTGATGTTGGTGGGATGCCCATCTAAGCATCTCTAATTTGGTAGGATCATTTTTTGGTGAAATAATAGAAATGTTGTTAGGTGGGATTTGTCACGTTAATTTTCAATGCATTATAGTAACATCAACTATTTTTTCACTGTTATTTTTACATTCGTTGTTGTAAAAAATTGAGATATTTGTGTATATTCTCTTTACAACTTCCTTGGCCACTTGATTTCCATCATATTGGCCTCTCTCCATGTGTGGCAAAAAATCACTGCAGGACTGCTAATAATGGCAAAAGATTTGCCATTATTCGAAACCTTATAGTGATTAGTCTCTGTACCATTGGAATTAGTGCGAGCCTCCACAAACAGTGCTCGGCCTTGTGAAGCAAGGAGTGTACCATCAGGAGAGCAGATCTTCCAGTGTTTCCCAAGCCACACATTGGACACTGAATAGGTTTAAGTAGTGAGACCACATCAAAAAGCAGTTCTGAAATGCAAGAATAGATGTTGGACTGTTTCATCATCAATTTTGCACATGATACAAATGTTGGGGTTGAGCGTACCTCTATTTATGATGTGATCAATGGTGAGCTCCTAAGGTTACAAACCATCCAAAGGCGTGAGTTTTGAGTGGTTCAGTGATGCTCTAAGACCCTATGAGAGAAAGCATAAGGAGCATCGTGCCAGGTTAGGATAGTGTGTAAATATTTGACTGAAAAGGTTCCTCTGACATGATAGAGAGTGGGGGCAAGAGGGATTGTTTGACAGGACAAGAGAAGAGATGGGTTGACTGAGAGAAAAGCAGCAAGTTTGGCTTGACAAGAGAATGACTGATGGGCAGAGAGAGAAGGGTGGTGAGCTTGGGGTATGAGGTTGTAAGAGAGAGAGAGAGAGAGAGAGAGAGAGAGGGAGAACTGGTTTGGGTTAGGGGAGGGAGAGCGATTTTGGCTGACTGGAAAAATGAAGGATGGAGGTGGGAGGATTACAAGTTTAGTTTCTATTCATATTATCAAGAAAAGAAAAGTGTAATTTCTTTTGAGTGGGGATTCGGCTTCTTTGTGTGTGTGTGCACGCACCTACGTACACGCTGTGTATCAAAACTCTTTCTCATCATATATATTTTCCCTGAGTGTCAAGCTATTCCAGACTAATATATATCTATAAAGGGAAAAGTTTATATAAGGTTGCAACCTTAAAATGTAGAATTACAGGTGCACCTCAAAAAACTATCAGAAAGGTTGTTTTAATGTTGAAAAATCCTCCATTTGATCATCTCGACATCGTGATGTATGAAAATAAAAAAAAAGGTTTTTGAGTCTCAGAAATAGTGCATCTTGCAACACATTATCTAGACCATCCATTTCAAGATTTTCATATGTTTATAGATCTCCTTGATTTTAACCATTTTTGGAGTTTAAAATTTTCTAATTAGATATGAAAATAGATTTTAAGATAATGCTAACAATTTTTTACAACAAAATTACACGTTATGATAAAATTTGGAGGTGCGGATTGTTTAAGGTTGCAACCTTATAGAAACCGCACCCATATATATATATATATATATATATATATATATATATATATATATGTGTGTGTGTGTGTGTGTGTGTGTGTGTGTGTGTGTGAATACTCTTTGTCAGCATATGTACTTTCCCAAACAATCAAGCTATTTCAGACTAAACATGCATCATCATCATTAGAGCATTTTCTCAACTATTTGGGGTCGGCAACGCGAATCTTGGTCTGCCATTCTACTCTATCAAGGGTCATACCCTTAATGAAGCCATAAGTCCCCATGTCTTTTCTCATTACTTCCAACCATGTCCTTTTAGGGCTACCCCTTACCCTTTTTGAACCTTCAACTTGAATCAACTCACATCTCCTAACAGGTGTTGTACTGGGTCTGCGCTGCACATAGCCACCCCGCCTAAGTCTACTTTCTCTCATGTTATTGCCTATTGGAGCCACACCTAAGTTCTTCTGAATATATTCATTTCGAATTCTATCCCTTCTTGTCGTGCCACTCATCCATCTTAATATCCTTATCTTAACCACACTTATTTTATGGGTATGTTATATCTTGACCGCCCAATATTCCGCCCCATAAAGCAAAGCTGGTCTCACCACTTCGCCCACCCAGCTCTAATTCTATATGCGACATCGTCCTTAATATCTCTATTTTCCTGGATCATCAACCTAAAATATCAAAAGTTTATTTTTGGTATTTCTTTTTGTCAATCTTAACTACGTCTCGTGTCTACTCCTATTATTACTCTGTCTTAGTCTAGCTTATTTTAAAACTTTTAGATCTACAACATCCCTATAAAGTTTAAACTAAACATGCGACCATTTGCATTATTTGATGCACATCTAAATTCAGTATAGTAAACAACAAGGTTGGGGAACTATTAAGGCTCTTGCGGAATAGAGAATGTCATATTCTTGGAAAATCATATGCTTATATGGTTTGGGACTAAACACTACAAATACAAACCTTCGTGAATATTATGCTTTTATTTTGCAGAAAACAAGAATTTTGTTTTTAAAGACATTGGCTTATGTCTTAGAGATAGCACTTATCGAGGTATGTGGCCTTCAAAGGCCTTGATAGTATGTAAAAACTATAACTATGGTGCTATTTTACTCCTCAGAGAGTGTGGTTCATGTGGGATCGGAGGGGCATACTTCATGGTGCCCATTGACTGACCTGGGTTCATTGGTTTGGGCTTAGGAATGGAGTCCCAAAACCCTTTAACCCTGGGATAAGGTACAACCATGGAGGGTTTACAGGGTTAGCCCTTGTTGAGTTGAAGAGATGCCTAGGGTGGCTCAGCCAGGATGATGCAGGTCTCTTGCATGTGGTAGGTGGCTTGTAAGGGCAAGGCCCGAATCATGTGGTAGGTAGCCTTTTCCCAACTATGATGTATATGTGATAATCCCATCTATGAAAAGCAACTTCTATATTTCTGATCCAATGGATCCGATTCTCTTTTAATTGTGTTTAATTATGGTTTATATATTGACCACTAAAATGAATTTTTTAAAAGTTCATTAGATATTTTATTTTTGTATCATGAATTTTTGCACAAAAATATATAGGGTTTTTAGCTTTAAAAATTCATAAGCTTTTTCTAAAAATACTAAAAGGGGTTTTAAAATATCTTTGGGCACTTGAAAATTATGGGAGGCCTAATGGCCAAGGACCCACACGTGTAGGGCCCACATGGCCTCCATGACCCACAAGCCCCATTTTTTGGTCCTTCATTTTCTTCCCATCCTTGCAGAATATTTCATAAGTATATCACATGGCAAGGGGAAGTGCCATGGGAAATCTTGTGAAGTATCTCCATAATTTTGAAAGGCCTATGGAATTTTTTTATGAGAGATTATTTTATTTTATGTTGCTGAAAGTTCCTAAATTAAAAGAGAATGGGTCGAGGAAATCAAGGGATAAGGTTTCTGGATCCTTCCCTCTGGGATTAAAAGCCTCTCTTCACCCAACAAATCACCAGAGATAAACAATCCATATTGAATCTCACATATGATGGCAAACCCTTGTTTTCAAGACACCTTTATTTAAAGATCTTATATTATGGGAAATGGAGAAACCCTGATCCTAACATAACCAAGTGACCTCTCTGCCTCTCTAGGCCACACGCCCCAATCTCTTTCTCTCTTGCCCATAGGGGTGCCATGCCCCACATAGAAACCAAGAGGGCAGCACCCCCATTGTGTTAAGACCTAGCCCATTGTCCATTGATTTGAGGTATCTAGTTTTGGTGCTGTTATGCCTTTGTGGCACATACTTGGTTATGTTCTTTCTTCTACCTCATCTTGTGGTTTTTGGTTTTCCATTAAAGGTTCTCATCTTTAGGAGATTCATAAGGGATCGAGATCAGTGCACTATCGAGTTTAGGTGATTTAGAGTGGGTTGGGCGTAAGTCCTTTGGAGGTGATTTGGGGCATCTTCTTCCGGTAAAAAGCTTCCATTGTTCTGAATTCACTTATTCATTGTACTTCTCTTATTTTTTTGAATAAAAGAAGCATATTGAATAGCAGTAAGTGAGGATCCTTAGACTATAGTAGGTTTATTTTGATTAATTTTGCATTGTTATTAGCGATTGTAAGTAGGCATGCCGATAAAGTCGCTGAATTACAAACATGGTTCACAACCTATATGGCCACCTTTCATCCGGTTACCTTGAAAAGCTTCTACACTTCCTCCTGATATCCCATTTTCTTTATTTATACCATGCTGGCCTTTATTCCTCTGGATATTCCTTTCCTCGTCTTCAAAAACGCAATTCCACTTCCCCAAGAGACTTTTTTGACTTACCTTAATCTCCGTGCCCCTAAAACTCCATCCTCCTTTGATGTGCAAAGAAAGGGAATAGAGAGTGTTCCCGTGCCTTAAAGGCTTAAGCCTTTTATACTGAATATTTATCTCAAGCAATGTTACCTTGACACATCTTTTTTTCTATGGTATCATGCATCAACCATGTTGACGCCTCTAGACACGGTGTGAATGAAAGATATATAATATTAATCTGAGGCCATAGGTTCAAAATCAGGGCCTTTTGAAGACAGGTAGTAAAATCCACTGCCAAAAAAAATATATCGCTTGTGTAGAAAGCATGCAATATTTCTATTATAGACTATTGGAAAGTGTTATTTAATACCAAGTATCATAAAACATATTCTGTGAAGTTGGAACTTGGGACCTCTCGATGATGTGCAGTAATCTTTTCCACTTTAAAAATCACTTGTTTGGGTGAAAAGCATCTAAATGTTATCATATAGAAGTATTTCTCAATATAAATAATAATTGTGTGGACATTGTCTGCCGTATCATCTTTTTGGGAGAAGCACTTGACACCTTAGATGTATTGGACACTGTAAATTTGCTAGGTCGAAAGGTCGTTATCTTTCCTTGGCAGGGAGAGTAACGCTAATAAAGGCTACATTATCTAACGTCCCTATATATCCAAGAGCAAATTATGTACAGATACTTTTAGGAGGGGGTCAATTACCAAATGGGTAGACATTTGTCCAAAATTACGAGCACCACGCCCCAACCCGTGGCTTCTTTTTTTTTTTCCTAAGTTGCCCCCCTATCCGGCGATGCAAACACCGGACAGAGGCTATTCTTTTCTTTCCTCATTCTTTGTTGTCGGTGTTCAAAATACCGGACAGCTATCTGATATCTCCAAAACCCTCTGGTTGGGCCCAGCCCACTTCATTTTATCCGAATTCCTTCTTTGGCCGAAGCCAGGGGTTTTGCTCTGGAAGGCCGCTATTTCCGCCGCCTTGTGGACCATTTGGACTGAGTGTAACCAGAGGATCTTTCGAGGAGAGAGTACATCGTTGGAGGACCTCAAGGAGCACATCGAAAACGATGGTCATCTTTTGGATCTAAAACCACAAACATTTCCAAGCCTTTTCTTCCTTGGACTTCCTGCAACACTGACAATCAAGCCTCCCTATGGAGAATCCCAGATTTGGCTTGGATCAAATTAAATTTTGATTGTTGCTCTTTCGGCAACCCAGTGCTGGCTGGGGTTGGGGGGTCTTTACAGGGACCATTTTGGCCACACTATCTTTTCAGTCTCTAAATCTATTGGAGTTGCCGATAGTATCACTGCCAAAGCCTGTGCATTGCTTGATGGCCTAAGAGCTTTCAGGACTGCGTGGGGTGATTGCCTTGCCATTGAAGGAGACTCCAAATCCATCATTTCTTAGGCCTCTGGTTCTGCCGTTCACCCTGCCCACATTTTTGACGAAATTTTCGATATTGCTAGACACATTAACTTCTCTTGGACTCACGTTTGGCAACAAGCTAACTCCCTCATTGATACCCTCGTGAAAGTGGGGGCAGCATCATCATCTGGGGGTGTAATCCACTGACATTTTTTGCAGTCGGTGGCTTCCTTGATTCTTTTGTTTTATCGTGGATGTATAGCATTTTTTGAATCTAACTCACCATCCTGTTGATATACGATATACTGCCCCTTTGAGGGGCTATTATTTGTAATATCCTCCTTTCCTTAATACAAGTCAACTTTTCTCAAAAATAATCATGTCACTGTTCATGTAATAATGATCTCGAGTGGCCATTTACTAAAACTGAAATTGAGTCAAACTCACTCCTTTTGTCCACCTCCTCAAATGAGTACCAAACACAATTTGCATGTTGAATCAACACAGTTGTCCATGGTGAACGGTCTCTCAAGCAAGCATAAACTATGCTCCCTACAGTTCCCTTGTCCACAAGATAGAAGATCTCCCATGATCTTCATGTTTTTGGTCAAACTAATATGCAAGCCGTCTTAACTATTTCCTTTTCTCATCTACCTTATAATGGGGGAAACAAGCATAGGACTCTTGTCTGCGATGAATGTTAGCCCTGTGATAGAACTTAAAAGCAACCATGTATTTTTTAGGTCTCCTTTAACTTTTGCTTCTTGAGTAATCTTTCTCAGAAGATTTATGTGAAACATTTGTTGTTCAGCTTTATCCGTAATCAGGCTTGATCGCCCAATTTACTATTACAGAACCATATTTTCTTATATTTTATGTTTCTTTTTTACACGATTGTGGTTGCCATCTGACAATCTAGATGAACTGGCCTGGATGGAAAAGTTAAAAAGGAGAGCTAACCTCTGATATTTTACTAGTTTTGGTTTATAATTCCTTGATTTCCTTCATAATCGGTATATATGTGGGCTAGCATTTCAAATATTTTTTAGCATTATGTATTGAAGCTAGACATCTAACCTTAATTTTTCTTCATTTTCTTGATAGACTTTGCCGACAATTGAGAATGCGGATGGTGTGGGAAGAAACACAAAAGGTTCATAAAATGCCTCTTTCTGCAACCTGGAAGACCTTGAATATGTTCGTTCTCACAAGAGAATTGCATGGTGCTTCACACAGTCATATGTCATTAGCATATCAATCATCATTTATCAAGATCTATAAATCGTAGTTGAGTCAATGAAATTTTATCTGCAGCTCTCTCTCTCTCTCTCTCTCAAGTTTACAAAAGATGAGACAGTATCTGCTAAGGAGATGTACCCAGGGTTGGAATGTTTTCATTTTTCATGTGCATGATCCAGTTTCGCTATAGATTCAGATTTAATTAGCCTTGTCTTTATTTTATTGACCCTCGCATTGTTCTAGTCATGCTACTGGCCGTGTGTGCTAGGGACGTACGATTTCTAGAGTTGTAAATTGCGGGCTGATCACTCATAAATATGCTGGTATTTGGTGGTATTGAAGCTTTCTTTCCTGGTGCTATGGTTGCTTTAGGCACTTTTGATAACTGAAAGTTCCAGCTCCAGAAATTCGAAGTTTAAGCTTACTGTGGCACTTGTTTGATAGCATGAAGCGCTACAAGGTACTGGTTTCAGTAAGCTCTAGGTTATGAAAAATGAGAACTTGCAGCTTCGATCCTCTGATGGAAGTTTTGCTTATCTCTATTTTTTTGAGACTCGTATTCTTATCTTGGAATGATCTTCAAGTTAGCAGTTTAATCTTGGAAAGATGAACAAATTAAGAGTTTTTGGATTGTTCAGTACCCATCAAATTGCACTATTGTTTGTTTTTTACAATTTGATTCCTTTTCATTTGAGGCTTATATATTTTTGTCATAAATGGTCCTCGAAAGAACAGTTTCGATGATCTATCCTATTACGCTATTGCGAGAGAGAGAGAGAGAGAACAAAATGGGTTGAGCATCTTGCATCGCCAGATTCCTAAGTTAACCAAGAGATGAACTGCAATGAAAATCACAAACCATATTGCTTAAAAAGTAATTTTTATCATTGAATAACAAGGCAATGCTCCTCGTGACACAATGTTTGTTACTTTCTCGAACTTATTTACTTCATCACACAAGGAGAGAGAGAGAGAGACCACAACCTCATGAAGCTCAATGATTTCTACAGTGCATGGCAAGGCCATGCTCCTCTTCCAATATAATGAGAAGTGACATAATATCCTCAAAAAGATTGTACTTTTCACTTCTCATTATTCTTATTTCTACGTCACATGAATACCATCATTATGTTACAAATGGGATCCAACCCCACATTGTAATGCTATAAAAATGAACCTAATCATGTTCCTTTCATTCCCTTGAGTAAAGGGAGGGACGAAGTTTAATGGCTATGGATTACAAATGGTATCCCATGACTCCATCATCCATGTCATTTTACCCCAAACAAAAAACACATCCAGCCATGATAGAAGATTGAATTAGCTCAAATTTAAATGAAGCATGCATTGAAAAAGGGACCCATTCTCATGCGGTAGCAATTAGCTTTGGCTCTCCTGTTCTTCAAGAGTGAAGAAAGATGTGAACCACTGTTTCCAGGGAGCATCTTTTTGCTGCTCAACCCATGACAAGAAAGCACTATCCAGCAAGCAAAATATGTTGACATAGAGAAGTTGGTATCGCACGGGGACGAAGCGAAAATTCGCCATCTGAACAGCGGGCCAGATCGCTCCCTCCAAAACAAAAGCAGGGATAAAGTCTCTCTTGACATCCTCTTTCACTTGGGCAGCAGTTTTGCCAGTTGAAAAACCCATATATGAGAAAAACACAAAAAGGTCCAGGGGACCGAAAATGAGCCCATCTATGGCAACCTTTGAGGCCACAAACCGTAATGATTTGGGAGGGAGCCGAAACCGATTCTTCATAACTCGGTCCAATCCCTCATACCTACAAAAGCAAGGAAACAACAATGGATAAGCACAACCTACATTTGACACAATCACAGAAGTAATTTGTAGGTCCTCTCTGTTAGAGGTTTTAAAATCAACTGACTTGGAGTATTTGTCGACCAAATATGGTCATGGGAGTTGGACTGAGAATGCTTTTCCCTAGGAGAGCTCATTCAACAAAAGTTCCGGACAGACTGAACATCCAATCCATTCTTATTCATGAAGGGTGGGAGATGAGGTGTTTCCCACTTTCACACCCAGCCTTGTTTTTAAGTGGGAGCAGTTAACTCCATTGTCCGGGGATAAAGAAGGACAGTAGCTACCAAGTACGAATACCCAAATAGAAGGATTTCAATTAATTAGGAAAGAAAAGGGTCATCTTGTCAAGTTTTGCTTCCAAAAGAAACAGAAACCAGTGACGGAAAATCACAGGAGTTCTTAATTTCATGAATAAAATTGCTAGGCCATTAGCATGCTGAATCTTTTGAAACCAAGCAATTTAAAAAGGCATTCTTTCTATATTTGAATTCATTTATCAAAAAGTTCTGGGTGATTCCCTTGACTCTTGCAACCCCCCTAGTTTTCTAGAAAATGAAAGACATCATAAATCACTGTAAATCTGTTTCCACCTCAGATCCATGAATTTGGAGCACTAAAATAGTGTAGATCTGATATCTTTGAAGAATCGAAATAAATGGTACAAAGAAATGGACCATTCTTAAGGCTCTTTTTTTTTTTTTCCTTTTCCTTTTCTACGTCTTCCTTTTTTTTTCGTTTCCAAATTCATAATTTGATAATACACATGCTAAATTTGGACCCAAAATCCATCTTCAAGATGGATTCTGGAAGATGGATGCACTAGAGCAGGTGTGCCCGAGGACGTACCACCTAAGAGCATGTTCGTGCATATTCCGGTCTATGTGCCCTGGTGCACACATGCAGGTGCGCAACAATAAACAACGACAAGTAACTAAAGTACGATACCAACCAGTAATGCCCGAGTGGTCCAACAAATCCAAAGCCAAACATGCTCGTAACACCCACTCTTTTCCAGTTGATTCTAAAACCTTCTCTATCTTCCTGCAGAACACAGGCTTCTCCATTAGCTGAAATCGTCAAACTATAAGTGTTATATTCAGATACATGCAGAAGGTTCTAATTAGTCACATCAACCAAGTAGCATCATTATTTACCCCAAAAAAAAAACAAGCAGGATCACTGACTTCTCTTGTCCTTTTTCCCCCTTTCTTTTGGTTAGAAAAGGCACAGTTTTTTTCCTTCTCTAAAATTTCTTTATGGGAATGGTAGTATAATGCATTTTATCAAAAGCAAATGTTTTCACTTCTTTAGCCGAACCCAAATAGTTGGGATAAGGCTCAAATGATGATGATGATGATGAAATGTTTTCACTTCTTCTGCTCATTTTTTTCTTATTAGTTATAAATTGCACATGCTTGTTAGCCCAAGTATCTCTATTAAATACCTTGTGTCTATTGCGAATAACAATAAAACTGCACTCTTTTCTCAGAGAAAATTAAGGGTATATTTGCACATTTCCACAGGTCAGTAGCTGTAAAATAGTATTTTCAATTAAGGAAGAAGATGTTTTCAAAGATTTATGTTGAATGCACTTACGAAAGTGTGCCACTGTTTTTCTTTTTTCTTTTTCCCTTTTTCTTAAGTCTTATTCAGGTGAAACTGCTACCTCTAGTCGCTCCAAATGGAGCATACAACTGAGACATAAACAATTAAGGGATAAAGGTGAGAGGAAACTACAAACACATCAAACTGATGGGGAGCCCAGACCCATAAAAAGGTCCCTTCTACAACACCATGTGTGAGCTAACTAACGAGTCATTGAGGTCATTAGCCAATCTCAGTACATGCTAAAGCTCACTTGCTGATCTTGGCACACTCATATATCTCCAACAAGGTGTCAGCTAATCACCATGGGTGGTTACCTCCCGTTGTGCCCACTGAATCACATTTAAAGAATCACCATCAAAGCAGTAATGGACCTGAGAAAGACTGGATGAATATTTGGAATCCCATGAGAAGTGCTATGGCCCTGTATAGGCAACCAAAGTCCTCCCCTACACCCTAGGAGCCAGGGTTGCCCAACGAGCTTCCATTGAAATTAAGCTTGACAACCCCAAGTGGAGGCTTGCTCTATGACACATGAATATGGTCTGGCACCCAACTATTCACCATTTCATCCATACTCTCACCAAGCCCAATACCTGGAGGCCTTGCAATTCCTTTTTAGTTAATGCCCATGATATAATAATATTCCTATCTTGATTCCCTATTGTTGTGGCTTTAAAATGCTTGCCCGAAAAAAATTCTTCCCATCCTCCCATACAACGGCAACAAATGATCCTGGTGAGGAAGCAATAGAAAGATAACCAATCCATTCAAGGCGGGCCACTCTTAAACAGGGGGAACGACCAAACTCTAGTAATTTTGGCATTCAAAATGAATTATTAGCACCATAGAAGTTACTAGAAGTAAGTGGTCTGCCCCAACAGGCCCTAACACTATACTACTATCAACATTAAAATCATAGGCCCATACAAACAAACTTAAATGGCCCCTTGTTCAAAATTTCAAACCACTCTTGCCCCATATATCATGCAGAAAGACAAATCGCAACTGTAATTGTTTGAATGATAGATAACAAAATGCAAGTTAAAAACCAGCAAAACCAAGAAAAATCCATTAGTTTGCTACTTATATTAAAAGAAAAAAGAAAAACAAAGATGCAACTCGGCGATACCATGAGCCGTGTCTACATAAACATGCACTAAATCAAAACAACAAACGTTCTCAAGCAAGAAAAACCAGCAGCTTATTCTGTCTTTACATTATTGTGACTTTCAAGAAAAACCTTTTTTAACAAAAAGCCATACCTTGAAAGAAAAGAAATCTGAACTTTTTTTTCTTGAAATTAACAGAAATTTAATATTTCATAATGCATATTGCATCTCCAATTGGGAGCAATGACATTATTTTCTACTTAATAACAACAATAATATATTGTTCCTTAGCCTCTTCTATTCTCACGCACCTCCCTCCTCTCTTCTCCTCACCCTCCTCTTCCTCTTCCTCTTTCTCCCTTCACCTCTTTCTCTCACCCACCCTTCTTCTCCCTCACCTCCCAAACCCTCCCCCTATGTACCCTCTATTTTTTCTTTCGTAGTCTCCTTCCCCTATCTGTACCCTGAGCACCCAGCTTGTGGGCTGCCTCAACTTTTCTTAATGCTCTGGTCTTTTCCTCTACCCTATTTCTGTATTTTTTTTGCTTCTCTTCCCCCCTCCAGCTGTTCATATTGTAGCCTGAGCACCCAATTTGCGGGATACTGTTTTTAAAAAAAAAAAATTGATGTAATACATTTTACTATTAATATGAAGTTAACCTTTTCCTCAAAACAAAAAACAAAAATAAATAATATATATATATATATATATTGAGTTACAAAATGGATTGTAAAATCACTATGTGAAACGCATTAACAACATGAAACAAGCATAAAACTATTGTAAACACAAGCTTCTTCATCTCTGTTCAGTAAATAGGTCATTGGTAAGACAATATTATATTCTATATTTCATTGTAAAAAAAAACTAAATTATATTCTCTTTTTTTATAAGATAAGATAAGATTGGAAAGAAACACATAAAGGTTGTCAGATGATAACTGGGCACCTGATAAGATAAGAATGGCAAGACTACGAAAGATGAAATGGTTGAAAGATAACAAGCCTCTAATAACTAATACCATGGTAGTGCACTCACATATTCTATCAGTTTCCCCACAAAACAAAATAGTGGGTGAAAAATGAAAATATAAGCCTGACAAATTCATTCCTCTTGAAAAAGATTGGAAACTAATAAAACACACAAGGTGGGAAACTGCATTTCTAGCATCACGTAGAAATATGTGCAGTAATACACAATTAATCTGAGAATTATGGTCTCGAATCTTCACATAGATTCACCCAACACCAAGCAAAATGCTAATTCCATCGTGAACCATCTGAGCAAATTAACAGAGTCCCCCTTGATCAGAAGGGGCCAAGAAATGACAAACGTAAAGCTTAATGTAAACAATAAATTCAACTAATCAGATGCTTCCACAAAATTCAAAGTAGTATTAAAATGATCCACCGGTCCACAACAAGCAATTGACTGTAAGAATTTAGTTACTCATAAATTATTGTTTTTGTTGTCAATAAGAAAAAAGAGTAAAAAAATCATAAAAAAAAATAAATTAACATTTTTGTTGGCATTGGATTGAAAAGAAATGCATTTTGTAATCTATTCTCATTTATATTAAAGAAAAAAAAAGGGAAAGCAGGCTACTCCAAATGAATGTAACCAACAGGTCCTTTCAACCAGTATTAACCATGAGAAATTAACAACCCATAAGAGAGAAATTATCAAATGAGGCCCATGAATATAGTAGAAATCTACAACAAAAACAAATATTCAGGTAATCAATGAAAAACCCAATCAAAAGAACAAGCTGAAGAGAACCATAAGAGAGGGAGGGGGGAGAGAGATAGAAAGAGAGAGAACCAGTCTCTGCAATGAAAAAGAAGAGACACCCATACTCCATGTCTGGACTATAGCAATCTCTGAAAGTAGAAGAAGAGAGAGAAACACTAAAAATAACAGATACCCAAATCTCAGCATATTTCAAGGGATCAAAATAAATGGAACCCAATAAAAGGAAGAAAAATACAATGATCAAGATTTTATTTCTTACATGATCTTGATGATGTTTTTGGGATTTTGTGTAATGGGTCACAGCCTGAGCAGAAACATCTCCAATGCCCCAAAGAATCCCAGAGCTGATGATCTGGGTCCTAACAGGATAGAGAGAGAGACATTTCTGATACCACCTCCATGCTCTAATCATCCTATATAATGGGTTTTCCTTTTCTTGGGTGGACCAGGTGGGTAGAGAAATGTTAGAGAGAGAAACAAAAATGATTCCCCAAATTATGTTATGGGTTTTCTTTCTTGGCTGGAGCAGGTGGGTAGAGAGATGTTGGAGAGAGAAAGGAGAATATCCATTCTATGTTATGGGTCTTGGATGAAGCCGGTGGGTGGAGATGTTAGAGAGAGAAAGAGGGAAGAGGTTCATTCAACTCTAATTTTATGATGGCCTGGGCCTTTTTAAGACTCTCTCTCTCTTCTGTCACCAATAAGGCGATAAGCCCCCTACCTCCTGTGTATGTCTCTTCCTCTCTCTAAACGTGCCATGTTAGTTTCCTCTTAGTTGCCCTAAAAGCATGAATATAGGCGGTTTGACTCGTCTGTAATCTTGCACCTTCTTCAATATTACAATCTTTCTCTCTCCAACCTGCCCATCTCTTTCTCTCTCTAGACCACAATCTTTCTATCTCCAACCTGCCCATCTCTTTCTCTCTCTAGACCACGATCTTTCTATCTCCAACATGCCCATCTCTTTCTCTCTCTAGACCACAATCTTTCTATCTCCAACCTGCCCATCTCTCTCTAACCTGCCCTTATTTCTCTCTAGACCACAATCTTTCTCTCTCCAACCTGCCCATCTCTTTCTCTCTCTAGACCACAATCTTTTTCTCTCCAACCTGCCCATCTCTCTCTCTCTCTCAAAATATGCCTTTTAACGTTATTTAGAAGTTAGAACAATAGTCTTTAGTCTTTTCGAACAATAATCTTTAAGTCTTTACCCTTTGCTTTATTTATTGTGAGCATCTCTCTCTCTCTTTGTGAAATAGTCTTTCTTTCTCTCTCTATGTGAGCATATCTCTCTCAATAGTCTTTCCATTGGGTGTGATTTGTATAAGGCTGTGGCTCTAAACAATCAAAATCCAGCGCACCTTTAAAATGGTGTTAAAAGATGTTTTAGTATCGAAAAACTTTGTAATAATCGTAAAAATTTATTTTTAAATCTAATTATAAAATTTAAAGTTGCATTCTAGTATACATCGAGCAAAAATATGAATATTTTAAAATCTTGAAAATTGACGGTTTAGAAAATATGTTACAAGATGTACTATTTTCAATACTTGAAATGTATTTTTATTGTGTTTGAGGTCAAGATGATCGATTTAAAGATTTTTTTAGCATAGACTACCTCTTCTAATGAATTTTTTAGGTGCGCCTTAAATTGATTGTTTAGGGCCTCACTTTTATACTACTTTTTCCCTTTCGTTTTTTGGGAAAATGGTTTGATAGGGTTGCAACCCTATCAAAGTAAGTAAAGGCTCACTTCATATTTTTATCGAAAATTGCAATTCGAGCGTAGAAAAACCTTTGAACCAGTCACCTCCGCTTGAACATTATTATTGTAAAGAAATTAGGATTTCAAGTTCGAAAAATAACGTATATTGAAAAAATCATCTAGACCGTCTATTTCACCCTAAAAATAAGTATTCAAATATCCGCAGATTTATACCATAGTGTAAATCGATAGATCTATGAAAGCTTGAAAATCTTGAAAATTGACGGCTCAAAAATATGTTACAAAATACACTATTTCTAAAATCTTGAAATTTATTTTTTTCTCATGTTCATGTATCTTGATGTCAAGATGATCAATTTGAAAATATTTGAACATCAAAACAACCTCTTCTAATAAACTTTGTGAGGTAGGCTCTTTCCCTTATTTAAATACTACCTTCTTTTCCTTTTTTTTGGTTTTTAAGTTTCAATTGTTTTTCTTTTTGCCTTCTTATTGTGGCAACTCTCTCTTTCTCTCCATTTTTCTTTTTGCCTTCTTATTGTGGCAACTCTCTCTTTCTCTCTCCATTTTGATTCTATCTTCAGTGTTAATAATAACAGGGAACTCCTCTCTCTCTTACAGTAGCTATAAATTGTGTAGGGAAAGGTTTCTATACTTCTTTTATAGCATAAAAGTTCTATTCTCATCTTACCCTTCAGCCATACAATTTTGATCAAGAGAGCCCATTCACCGTTTGATCTTAAATCCAACGTCTCAAAATATTATATTTTTAATTTTTTTTATACAAATTGTATGAATATGAAATTTGATACGTGCCATTTTCTCATTGGGACGCACTTAAAAAAAATATTTAAATATTTTTTCAATAAAATATAATGATCAAAATACCCTTTGAAGCTTCCAGGGGTATTTTGATCATTTTATGTTATTAAAAATATTTTTTTATATATTTTTCGCTAGTGCGAGTTTAATAGATGAATGGACATCCAAAATTTGATGTCAAAATAGTTTATAAAAAAAAAAATTAAAATAAAATAGTGTAGAGACGTGACATTGTGATTGTGACAATCTTAACCCTCCATTCAAAATGAACGGTTGGATAAGAGGGAGTATATAAGTTTTATGTTGTATGAAAAACATAGAAAGCTTGCCCAATTGTATATACATGTCAATCTGAAATGGAATATAACAAGTTAACATTATCAAAAGAGAAGCAAAAAAAACTCCATGAGACTGTGACTACTGAAAATTATAGTCCATTTGGTTCCCCACGAATATAGGACAACACATATACTAGGTAGGTCCTACACTCTAATGGCAGTTAAGTCCTAAATAAACTCCTAATTGAGTTTTACTTGAGGGAGTATATGGATGGTATGTTAATGCGGAGCATGTTTGTTGCTAATTTTATTGTTTAACTTATTAAAAGGTAGTGATTTTTTTATGTCTCCACACACATAATTTAATATATTGAATATCAATGTTATAGTTAAGGGTACAGTTGGCGAAGGGATGCATCCGTAGCTGTAGAGGTAAGGTATGCTTTCAAATTTTATCATGGTATGTAATTTTAATGTAAAATGTTCTTAGATCTCAAAATATATTTTTATATCTAATTATAAAATTTTAAATTTAAAAAATGGTTAAAATCATGTAGATCTATAAAAATATGAGAATATTGAAAATGGACGGTGTAGATAATATGTTGTAAAATGCATTATTTATGAGACTTAAAATTTTTTTATTTTTCATGGTCATACATCTTGATGTCGAGATGATCAATCAATATTAAAACTACATTTTCCAATGGATTTTTGAGGTGCATTCATAACTCTACATTATAACGTCGTAACATTATATAAACTTTTTCCTATAGTTAATCAAGCAATTACGATAAACTGAGAATGATGCTACATGTTAATTAAAACCTAAGAAAAAAAAATAAGGAAAAAGTTTATATAGAGCCGAGGCTCTAAACAATCAAACTAGAGCCCACCCCAAAATTTTCACTAAAAGAGGTTGTTTTGAAGCCCAAATATTCTCAAATTGATCATCTCGACATCAAGATGCATAGACATGAGAAAGAAATTGATTTTAAGGTTTGAAAATAGTGCATCTTGTAACGTGTTTTTGGACCGTCAATTTTCAAGATTTTCAAGTTTTCATAGATCTACTCGTTGTACACTAGTTTTAAAGTTTTAAATTTTATAATTAAAGATAAAATATATTTTAAGGCTATCACAAAGATTTATAGTATTGAAACCACATTTCGCGATACTATTTGAAGGTGGCCCTAATTTGATTGTTTAGAGCCTCCACTCTATACAAACGGCACCCAACAAATAATGTTCACTTGAGGCCACACAATAAAGATCATAGTTGTCGACCTCCAAACACAAAATATTTGCACGAAAGCATTTCCCCCTTGATAACGTCACATATTTTAAAAACTATTACTTGTGGGGGACAATTGCTTTGCGACTGGGAAAGTTTTTTCCTACTAGATTACCGCTTTCTCATGTTTGTATTATTGAATAGTTGAGAGTGTGATTGAGTAGTTTAATTTTATTATTTATTTATATATCAGATTGAACTCAAATTCTCTATATCAATACTTCTTACTATCATGCTACAAATTATCTATAAAAAATCTGAAAAAAATAAAATAACAAAAATGCTCAAAACTTTCAAAGACATTCATTTTATTTTATGAAACTGTTTTTTCTAATATTATTTTATTGGTGCACCCCAATTGCATACATCCTGAAAATTTCATCAGTGTATAAAAAAAAATTTTAAATAATAGTACATATTTTCAACCATCTTATTAAGATAAGTAATACAACATTGCATGAAATTATTGCCTTTTATTTATATATATATATATATATAACAATTTATGGAAAGTTTATCCAAAATATACAATAGAGGGAAAATAAATGAAGAGAAAAAA
This sequence comes from Amborella trichopoda, assembly GCF_054954075.1. Lineage (NCBI taxonomy): Eukaryota > Viridiplantae > Streptophyta > Magnoliopsida > Amborellales > Amborellaceae > Amborella > Amborella trichopoda. Next base: position 629,988 of record NC_142340.1, read on the forward strand.
AGAGGGGAAAATTGAAAGGTGGGGAAAAACTAGAGAGAGAGAGAGGTGGGTAATGGAGAGAGAGAGGGGGAAATGAAGAGAGAGAGAGAGAGTGGAAAATGACTAGAGACGGGGGAACAAGAGAGAGAGAGGGGAAATGAAAAGAGAGGATAACGAATGGGATAAATAAAACAAGAGAGAGAGAGGGAGGAAATAAAGAGAGAGAGGAAAATGAATCGGAGCCGCTCCTAAAATCTAGTGACTAGCATTGCACCAAATAAGCCACTCCAAATTACTTCCGCTTTTTTTTTTGTTGATATATATGTTTTTTCCGCTTTTTTGTTGAGTTTTTTTTTTTTTTTTTTTTGGGGATAAGAGGGATGGTATAACAGCTTCCCATGACAAACTCTCTCTCTTCACAATTCATGCACGCACTCTGCAACTGAGCTCTAAAGGTACTGCTTTCCACTCTTTTCAGCTTTAATGTTCACCCATTTTCTCTCATATCCAAAACCCAGATGAGTCTTTTCTCTTTTTCTATTTGGGTTGATGTATGGGTTGTTCTCCAATTGTTTGTTCTCTTTAATTTACAGGAGCTTCCTGGTTAGTTTCTTTCTCTCTCGAGAAGCACTGGCTTCTTTACTGATCAAATGTTCTGACACCACCAAGTTTATATTTTGTTTTTGATTAGTACCAAATTTGATTTTGGCAAACCCACTGTAGGTTTTTGAAATTTGAATAATTGGTAGCAGATTATCATGGGCCATTTTTGGTTCTCTCCCTAGAGTAAGCATTGGGTTATTTCCTGATTATTGCTCTGGCACCACCAACTTTATTATTATTTTGATAAGTACCAAATTTTAAATATTGGAAACCGGATGTAAGTTTTGAATAACTGGTTTATAGATTATCTGTTATGCTTTCTTTGAGACTGTGAATTCGCCATTTTTGGTTCTCTCTCTGTAGAGTAGGCATTGGGTTATTTACTTATTATTGTCTGGCACCACAAAGTTTATCTTTTCATGTGATGAGTACCGCAAGGGACATCGTAGGTCTGTTGCAGTCTTTTAATCCATGCTGTTCAAAAAAATCTGACGGCGCTGAGCATATGGGCGAAAATGTTTTCACCCATAGGCATTGCGTAGTGGCTTCCACACACACGCACACACACACATATATACATATATGTGTGTGTACATGTGTGTGCACACACGTGTGTGTATGTGTGTGTGTGTGAAGATATCGGTTTAGTTCTTCTTCAATCAATCATGCATCAAAAGCATCCTAATGAAGCAGTTGCCAATTTGGTTTTACGCAGGGTTCTTCTCATTTATGCTTTTCTTTGATTTCTCTCTCTAGATTCTTGGTTGCAGCAAATTAATAAGAATTTTTGGTGTGTATAATTTTGTTAACGTCTAATTATCATAAAATGCTTGCCGTACTAATGAAAACTTTGGATGCTTCCCTTATTTCTATCATAAACTCATAATCTTGTGCTTTTAATGCGAGAAATTCCTAATTTCGATCATCATCATCCGAGCCTTATCCCAATTATTTGAGGTCAGCTACACAAATCCTATTCCATCATTCTGCTCTATCAAGGGTCATACCCTGAGTGATATCATAAGTCACGATATCTCTTCGCACTAATTTCATCTATATCCTTTTGGGCCTTTTCTTTAGCCCTCTTAGCCTTCCACTTGAATCAAATGACCCTCCTAACCAATGTTATATTAGGTCTACAATGCACATAGCTAGCCCATAAAAGTTTAATTTCCCTCATCTTATTGTCTATTGGAGTCACTCTTAAGTTCCCTCATATTATCATTCTGAATTCTATTATTTCTTATCTTGCCACTCATCGATTCTATCATCCTCATCATCCTCATATCAGATACACTCATCCTATAGATATATTGTTTTTTGACCGCTCGACATTCTGTCCCATAAAGCATGACTGGTCTTACAACTGTACTATAAAACCTCCCCTTTAGTTTCATTAGTAGAGGCGATCACATAAAGCTCCGGATGCACATTTTTGCTTTGCCCATCTAGCTCTAATTTTATGTGCGACATCTTTTCAAGTTCTCCATTCTCTTAGATTATCGACCCAAGATATTGAAAATAATATCTTTGAGGTATTTCTTTGTCTTCAATCTTAATTAATTACTCATTTTTACTCCTATTATTACTAAACTTGTATTCTATATATTTTGCGTTAGTCCGACTAATTTTAAAACCTTTAGATTTTAAAGCATCCCTCCAAAGTTTTGACTTTGCATTGATGTCTCCTCTAGTCTCATCAATCAAAACTATGTCATATGCGAACAACATGTAGTATTGTACTTCATCCTGTGGATGCCTAGTTAACACTTCCATAACCAAAACAAAGAGATGGGCTTAGCATGGACCCCTGATGCAGGCCTATGCTCACTAAAAACTCACTTGTCTTTTTACTAGTTGTCCTCACATAGTTAACGCTCCCTCGTACATATCTCTCACCACGTCAATATCCTCTAGAGACTCCTTTCTTTCCCAACACCTAACAAATAAGTCCCTATGTACCCTATCATAGGCTTTTTCTAAATTCTTAATTTGGGCAATTAGTTTTATTTCTTTTGTTTTTTTTTATTGCTTTGGTGTCATTGTGCTCTATTAATTTTATTCAGTGTTTGTTTAATTAACTTTTGTAAAATTATTTGGAATTTACATTGTCGATTCATGCCTTTAGTGTGTCAATTATTTAATGGGTGCAGTTGGCATACAGATGCATCCGTAGCTGTAGAGGTAAGGTGCACTTTCAAATTTTATCATAGTATATAATTTTGATGTAAAATTTTCTTAGGATTATCTCAAAATCTATTTTTATATCTAATTATAAAATTTAAATTTCAAAAATGGTTAAAATCAAGTAGATCTATAAACATATGAAAATCTTGAAAATGGATGATGTAGATAATATGTTGTAAAATGCACTATTTCTGAGACTTAAAATATTTTTATTTTTCATGATCATACATCTCGATGTCGAGATGATCAATCAAAGGGTTTTTTAACATTAAAACTACCTTTTCAAATGGATTTTTGAGGTGCATTCGTAGTTCTACATTATAAGGTTGCATCTTTATATAAACTTTTTCCTTATTTAATTGAGATGACATAATTGATCAAATTAAAGCCAGGGAATTTTCTAGAAAGTATTTTGAAAATCTTGTGCTTGCTTTAACACACACTTTCTTGATTGCCTGTGATTCTTTAGACCTAGTTAGCATTGAACCTAATAAAATTGGAGAGTCTGATCAAACATTTTAATTAAACCTACGTTTTTCATCTATCTTTTGGGTGAATTTTCTTCACATTAATGATTTCCCAACATCAGGTAGCTTTCTTCTTTCTTACTTTTCTTTTTACATTGGTAATTTGGGATTCTCTTTTTGGGTATGTGTGAGTTATATCAGTGTATGAAAATAGGGATTATGGCACAAAAACACTCACTAATCTACGCCAAACACATCCAAATCATATACAAACAATGTATACAACACACCCATATTTTACAATTTTTTTGGAATTTTTTGAAATGTTTTTATGTACCCTGAGTTGTACAAACTGATTTATTGTCCTTTAATGACATGATTCAGTGTTTTATACAATTCTAACCCAAAAACACATCTTGGATTAAGTTTTCGGTGGTTAAATTTATTGAAACAGAGTGTTACTTGGATAACTAGAACATTGGTCTTCATGTTGGAAAGCAGGCAAATTACTTTTACTCTTTCTACGTAATCGAACAATGTGGCTTTGATGGGTCACCCAAATATGCTCTAAAAGGAGATAAGGAAAGCAAGAATCCATGGAAGGAGTGAATAACCACACACCTCTTCTGGATTCACCAATTAAGGATCGTGAACAAGCTCAAGCATCACTAAACAAGGTATTTCATCTTCTTCTCCATTTTTATGGATGTTCAGTTGCCATATCTATGTTTTCCAAGAAAATATTAGTTGCAATTAGCTGATATTTTACAATAACTCACGAGAAACTTCGGAATTGAGTTGATTTATATAAGGGAATAATATCTATAGGATGCAACTGTCGATCATTTTTTAAAGATTGCTGGTGTTTCTTTCATCTCTAAGAAAAGCTGGGGAAACTCATTTGACCCTTTTATATTTCTTTTAATATGGTGGCATTGGAAATTGCCACAGACCCTTAAAGGTGGGAAGAGTGCACTTAGAGAATAAATTGCACCTCTGGATACGATGGAGAAGGAACAACTCTCAAATGAATATGGAGAGTGGTTTATCATGCATTTCATAGTTTTCGTAAGACCTCGGATTTGGGTTTGGGCTATATTAAGGTGTTGATGATTGCAGCACTACATCCCAAATTGGATTCTATTTAACTTTATCAATAACTTCTACTGGAAATAAAAAATTTGTGCTTGGGATTCACAGAAGAAATGAATATTCGTGCATACTTCTAGAGCTGGTATCATGTTATAATTTATGCATGGCTATAATTCAATAAAATCTCAATATTATTGGAAGTTTATTTTTTTCGTTTTTGAAAGCTCTTGAATCATTTGATATATTTGCATGGACATATTGGATCAATCCCTAGACTATTTAAGGTCAAATGCTTTTGATTGCATGTTATTCAGGTACGATACCCAAATGGGAGAAAGGCACTAAATCAAATTTCAAGCACTTCTAAGACCCAAATTCAACCACCATGCACTGCCTGCTGGGATCAAGACTCATGCCGAATAGTTCGCTCTAGAACAAAGCTGATGAAAATTTTACTGGATAAAGGGCAGTCCCAAGAAGTCCAAAACTTATTTGATAGCTTAATTGAAGAGGGTCACAAGCCTTCACTTATCACTTATACTACGCTGTTGACTTCCTTAACGATTCAAAAGCGATTTGGATCCATCCCTGTACTTGTTTGTTTGATTGAAAAGAGTGGAAGAAAGCTTGATTCTATCTTCTTCAATGCTGTTATAAATGCTTTCTCGGAGGCTGGAAATGTGCAAGAAGCCATTAAAACCTTTTACAAAATGAAGGAAAATGGTTGCAAACCAACAACCAGCACTTTCAATACCTTAATGAAAGGCTATGGAATTGCAGGGAAGCCACAAGAGTCTCTCAAACTATTAGAATTGATGTCCCGTGAAAATGCAAAACCCAATCAGAGAACTTTCAATATCATAATAAGAGCTTGGTGTGCAAAGAAAAATTTCCTAGAAGCTTGGAATGTGATGAATATTATGAGGAGTGCAGGTGTTCAGCCTGATGTTATATCATATAACACATTAGCTAGAGCCTATACACAAAATGGTGAGACATTTAAAGCTGAAGAATTGGTTTCGGAGATGCAGAGGTGTGGGTTAAAACCCACTGAAAGAACCTTGGGAATTATAGTGAGTGGCTATTGTAAAGAAGGTGATATGAAGAATGCCATGAGGATGGTTTATGGGATGAGGGATCTTGGGGTGCAGCCCAACTTGGTTGTTTTCAACTCATTGATTAAAGGATTTCTCGATGTCACAGATCCAGCAGGGGTCGATGAGGTGAGTTTGTTTGTTGCAGGATAAGTTTTCAAATTTGCATGGGCTGTCATAGCTCTCTCTCTCTCTCTCTCTCTCTCTCTCTCTCTCTCTCACACCCACACACACACACACACACAAGCACAAACACATGAAAATGCATAGTTAGAACTCAAATATGTACCATTAACTGTTTTCTCTTGATTTTGTTGACTGTCATCGTGTTTGCTCTCTCTCTCTCTCTCTTCACAAACACGCACAGACGCATCTGTATATGCATGTATAGTTCCTTACATGAATGTGTTACATGAATGTGTTGTCAACTACTTGTACATTCTTGTGAAATTTGGTTATGCCATGAGTGAATAGAACATATTGGTCCTTGTAAGGTTTTTGGTTTTGTGTATTGTCCGAATACAGGTCCTAACTTTGATGGAAGAATTTGGGATCAAACCAGATGTAATAACTTACAGCACCATCATGAATGCATGGAGCACTGCTGGTCTAATGGAAAAATGTAGAGGCATTTTTTATGACATGGTCAAGGCCGGTATAGAGCCTGATGCCCATGCATATAGCATCCTAGCCAAAGGATATGTTCGCGCAAGAGAGCCCGACAAAGCCGAAGCCCTTCTCTTGTCCATGGATGATGCAATGGTATCCCCCAATGTTGTCATATTCACTACCATCATAAGTGGATGGTGTAATGCTGCACAAATGGAGAAGGCCATGAGGGTCTTCCAAAAAATGACTGAATATGGGGTTTCTCCAAACCTTAAGACATTTGAAACCCTAATCTGGGGATATGGGGAAGCAAAGCAGCCATGGAAGGCCGAAGAGATGCTTGAGAAGATGGAAGAGGCAGGAATTTCACTAGAGAAGAGCAGCATAAATCTTGTTGCAGAGGCATGGATCTCTGTTGGCTTACCCAATGAGGCAGCGAGGGTTTTAAGTCCTGAAAGGGGTAAAGAGATAGGGGAGGAGACCTTAATGGTGGATGTTGATAGGAAGCAGAATTTGGGTTCCTCTGGTTCTGATTTCTTGAGTGCTATGGCTGATCAGAATGGTGAGGTTGGGGCCAAAAGGAGTAGAGTTGTGTTTAAAGAGGGGGAATTATCTTCTTTCAACTGTTATTGGGCTTCAAATTTCCTGCTTCTTTCACATACAGGGAGAACGGGGTTGAGGTCTCCTATTGTTTGTCTAAAGCAATCTCAGATGAAATATGGGTTTTGTGGATTGATGATCAGTTCATGCAGGTTGGTACTTTTGAATTGAGAGGACACCATTCTTTTGAATCGTGCATTGGTTGAGTTATTTGTTTTGAAGCTGGGCATAGACCTTAAACGTGCTCTGAAACAGAACAAAATCTTCTCCATCTGTATCTTGTGAAATGACAAAGTGATATTTAAATTGCCAAACAGAGTTGATCTTTTTGAGAATTCCTTGTAAATTGCTTAATTGCATTGTATAATGAAAGATTTTTATCCATCATTATGAACTTGTTTTTTTTTTCTGAAATTTTTTTTCATAAAGGGATTATATACTATGAGACCAAAGAATATTGATCAAGTAGAATATCATAAGGGGATTATATACTATCAGACCATTTATTTTTCATACAAGGAGGTAACAATAACTTTTAGCCTTTAGATGTGAAATCCAATAAATGAAAATGTATGTCAAAACAACGACACATCTTCAACCTCCCAATTTCAAATCTAATGGTCAAGGATGATTATGAACTCCTTGTATCAAAAGTAAATGGTTTCATTGTACATATTTTCCTAGCATAAATAGCTCTTGCAATATGTAAACGATAACCTAGTTTCCCAAGAATGCCAGGTTCTTTTTCTTCTTTCTTTCTATGAACATTACAATATAATTCCATTGATCTTGTCAAAAATGTACGAGTATAATGATTTTGAGCTTTATAGGAATGATTTTGAGCTTTATAGAAATAATTTCATTGATCTTTTTAATATAATTATTATACATGTATAATGATTTTGAGCTTCATAGAAATGAGCCCACTTATGTACATAAAAATGGGTGACACAAAACACTTGCTTCTCAGCCCCCTCTTTGGCAAGGGGATCTGCATCTGCTTCCAATCTAGGCTCCTAGTAAAAGTGTACCATGTCAATATCAAGCTTAGAGAGCCTATCCCACACCTCATCAGACCCACAACTACAACTCTACAAGGTCCTTTTATTGGAGGATAGACCCATAAAATGATCAAAGCGCTTTAAACAATCACCGAGATGGTCAAATCAATCAATTTATCACCAAAATGGCAGAGCGCTTATTTTATTAAAATCATCTCTCAAGTACTTTCTAAAGTATTTTATTAAAAGAGAAGTATAAAATGTAACCATTTACCTTTGGTACAAGGCGATCACAATTAATTTTGACCACTAAATATGAAATTGGGTGACTGCATTTTTTCTATTGATCAAACCCAAAGTTCAAAATAAATTTCTCGAACTTTCTGACACACCCGAGCTATTAGATTTCATATTATATGGTTATAGGTAATTGTGACCTTGTACCGATAAATGGTCTCATTGTATGCAGTCCGTTCATTAAAAGATACTCAAACGCCTCTAGTCAGGGTTTGGAATAACACAAGGAGGGGTATTTTAATGAGTGGAGCCAAATAAACCAAAATGCTCTTGCTTGTATCAGATTCCACAAAAAAGGTTTTCTTGAAAACAAACACATGCTCCCTGAATGGATCCTGGGAAAAAGCATGGCTGGTTTCACTATTTAGCTTAAGGAACTTCAGCCAATATGACCCAATTCAGGTTTTAATAACGTAAATATTCAGAAAAATAGCTTAAAAAATTGCTAAATTGTCACTGTTCAGGAGGTAGAAACCTTAATAATTAGGGACATTTTAGTAAGCATTTCATTTCATTAAGGCTTTGGGGGATAAAATTACTAAAGTGATTGTTCAGGCTTCTTGAACCTGAATAGGGACAATTCGGGATATACCCAAGTGAAATAGAAATTTAAAAGTAAACCCTTGAATGTAAATTGTAATCCTTCAACCCCTAATTGATATTTTCCGAATGAAACAGCAGCTTTACAATTTTTTTTTGATAAATAACAGCAGCTTTACGAATTAGAATAATGAGATAATAAAAAATGACAGTTGGACTTACCCCGTAGAAAACATATAGTAGAGATTTGGTAAATAATAACAGGGAGTGTTGATTCATGAACTCAAAATCTGCAACACAAGTAATTCACATGAAATTCCTTCACAATTCAACACCAGAGAGAAGATCACTCTTTGGAGATAATACAGTGGAATATCACTTCATAAGAATAGTGGTATTGTTGAATCATAATACCCACAACTGTCAAAATGATCCATGTTGAAATTATACAATCTATATACAAAAGACTCCTCACTCTGTAACTACAAGGATCACCATGGGTCTCGACAGTTCCTAGAGCTTAACCAGGAAGTACTTTTCCAGGTAAATCATCGATGTTCCTGAACAGCTCAGCCATTTCAAAATTCTGAAACAGAGAAGAATGCATGATAAAATGCAAGTTTTCCATTTTGAACATGGGTGCACAAATGAGAGAGAGTGAGAGAGAGAGACTCCTTGCTATCTTAATGGGTATCAAAGATCCTAGTTCTAGGCATTTTGCCATCCAAGCATGTCCAGTCCATGAGGGGTGTGTGTGTGTGGATGTGGGTGTGGGTAAGAGAGAGAGAGATTCATCTTGCTGTCTATATGGAATTTCAAACGTCCAAGTTGCGCTCATTTGGAATCCAAGCATGAGAGAGAGAGAGAGAGATTCATCCTGCTGTCTATATGGGATTTCAAACATCCAAGTTGCGCTCATTTGCAATCTATGCATGATGAGCACATTGGGGAGCGTGAGTGTGTATGTGTGAGAGAGAGAGAGGGAGAGAGGAGAGAGAGAGAACCTGACGTTGATAAGATATCAATGTTGCTGAGCACAGAAGCATGTTAAGATTTAAGTCCTATCCTTTACTGATATCCCAATTGGATTTTCTTTGCTTGGGCTGAGAAGGAATTCGACTGATGAGCCATATGAGAGCAGCACCAATTAGAGCACCGGACAGATGCGCAATATGGTTAATATTGGAATAGCCACTGCCAATGGCACCTGAGAGTCCTGCTGATGCTTGTGCTGCTTCCATTACCTGGTCACTCAGGACCACAAGAGCATACCAAACAAACTTCAGCTTGAAGGACATCCAAATTCTAATATCACAGTTTAACAAGGTAGTCCAAGAACTTTTAAAAGGAAAACCCAATCCAAGAATATTGAAACATTACATTAGCTCTGAATACACTAAAGATTTGCAGAAAGAAACTACTAGACAGAGTTATCCTCAGAGCTAATAAACCGTCAGCCACTATTTATCCACAAGTTAGCAGTTATGTGATTGCTCCAAATTGAAGCATTGTCGCAAAGGAACAGCTTTACATTCTCAACCGATCATCTTTTCATCAAGATCTTTTACAACATAAAAGAGCAATAAGAGAGGAAGGGATCTTCAATTACTGAGATTAGGCATTCCATGTATCAATCATCCTTTCACCTAGTTTTTTACAACATAGGAGAGCAACAAGGGAGGTGATGGTGGGGCCATCAACTCATGTAAGTCAACCCTCTTAGTAATATGACATCCTTTGCTGATTGTCTGAAAAACCCAGATGGACCATATGGACACCCAACTTTATATGCCGATAGTCACCCAGCTGGTCAAACCTAGTGCACCCTCTCATGTATTTTAACTTTACCAGCCAGGTGAATTTTTAATTTGTAAAGTTGAGTTATTCATATAATTTCGCTGGGCTTTCCAACCATCTCCAATCCTTTTAATTATTCATTATCGAAAAGGGTAGAGCGAGTTGTCCTCAAGAGACTTAGTCAGAGAAAATCCATCACTGGTAGTTCTCCAACCGGCTTATTATTCTTAAAAACCTCAGACAACATGTGATGGCCTCATTCATATAATTATACCATTGTTAGAATACTGCCCTCAACAAAATAAGGTGCTTTGACACTATAAGAAATTATGATGAGTTTAATGATGTAGGCAAGCAACTGTCTTCCGAGGTGCTTATATGTAGCTTTGTTGAACAACCAACCTTCTTGATAACAAATTGGCCTAGTATGAGAACTTCAAGAATTTTTCTCCAATCCCAGCTCATCTGCAAGAAATATCACAAAGTAACTTGCTAGTTATAATGTATATCTCAAGTTTTAATGAAATTTTATGACAAGTTGTTGGTGGCTCGGTCTTAAGCCTCCTCAAATCATATGTGTGTGTGTGCAGTGTGTAGAGTTATGTTAGGATACTCACACATTTAAGTATTTCTTTAATGTGCTCAACATTTTTTGATATTATCTTTACCCCATAATATAATAATTTTTTGTCTATTGGTATTTTTAGTAATTATTCAAGGGTAAAGTAAAAATTTATGATAAAAAGAAGAACATTTATTAACTACAGTAGAAAATGACATCATCTAAATGGGGGTGTGACGTCCCCCACATGGACCATTAATTACTTCTTGACTACTAAGAGAATTCCACTAAATTCTTATAGAAATATCTATTCTACCTCTCCTAATAATAAAAAAATACCCTAGCTCAAAAAAAATTTGTACTACAAAGCAAGGGTAATTAGTATAATAAAATATCGAGTACATTAAGGAAACACTCAAATGTATGAATGCCCTAACATAACCCAAACATAGATATATATATATATATATATATATATATATATATATATATATATAGGGAAATGATGGCGTAGGCCCACTAGCCTACAGCTACATATGAGCCCAACAATCCAGATTCTCCAATGATTACGATTGCATTTTGTATTTGAATTTTAATTTTTTTCTATAAACCCAAATCACTTGAAATTTTGGACGTGTATTCTTTTCTAATATAAGAATCCAATAAAATTCCAAAAAAATATTTCGTGCAAATTAAATTGACCAAATACCCCCAAAACCTTTGAGGGGTAATTTGGTCAATTTATATTTTACGAATTATTGTTTTAATATTTTTATTAGGTGCACCTCGATGAAAAGAAAAGACGCCTAAAATTTCACGTGATTTGAATTTGTAGTAAAAAATTAAAATAAAAATGCGAAATAAGGTCGTTACCATCAAATCAGCCCATATTGAATCTGGGCCGTTGGGCTCATATGTAGCTGTAGGCTAGTGGGCTTACACCATCATTTCCCATATATATATATATATATATATATATATATATATATATATATATATACATTTTTTTTTTTTTTGAGTGATTCTAGAATTTACCATCATAGTGGTGATTTTAGAAACCTCTACTCCAAAATTTTTTACAATAGTTTGCCCTTATATTTAATAAAACTATCATGTTAAATTTGATAAAAAGGAAATAATTAAGGCTATTCTAATTAATATAAGGGCAACCTGTCGTCAAACGTTTTGGAATAGAGGTTTCTAAAATCACCATTAGGATGTTGCGTTCCAAAATAGATTTTAATAGACCATCAGAATAACGATTTAAAATTAAGAGAAATGAATAATGTACTTCAACGTCAGGAATTCTTTCAAAAAAAAGAAAGAAACTTATGCATGAGGTTTTAGGCTATGGTCTGAACCATGTTCAAGACAGTTGTATCATTGACTCAAAAGGGCAGTCACCATACAAAATACAGAAAAGAAAGATGGTTGCATCATTAACTGAATACAGCAATCACCTTCACCAAGCCAAGAAAAAAAGTCCCCTGAAAAATATTAAAGAGCGAAGAAAATGGAAAGCATACTATAGCACAATAGAATGTGGAAAAACCATGGTCTATTTGGGCATCACCATTCAATGAAATGGAAAGATATAGGGAGTGACTGGGATCCACCAGAGCAGGAACTGACACAGTTGCTGGATCTCACTCTCTCCATCACCATCAATCATCTAATCCAGTGTT